>NW_027077666.1:724637-1086956 GCF_963924675.1 Phocoena phocoena
GAGGTGAAGAATCCCGCAGTTGGAACCTCCCAGCAGGCGGCCAGGAGCAGCGAGACTATGGGATCCAGGCCGGAGTGATCTCACACCAGAGGGCCGTCATCATGAAACTGTGAGCAACCTAGGCGTTGGGATCTCAGAGCAGAAGGCCCACATTCCCATGGGGTTGGGAACCTGTCAGAAGTGTACTCGCACCACAGGGCACACATCAGAGAATTTAGGGAACCCAGGAGTTAGGGCCTGACGCCAGAGGGCCCTCATTACCAAAGGGAGGAGACTCCAATCAGGCACCAACACCCAACTGAGGTCCCACGTCGCCAAGGTGACGTGTGACAGCCAGGTAGGAGTGACCTCACCGCAGAGGGCCTACCTCACAGAAGGGTGAGGAACACAGCCAGGATAAGACTCTCACCAGAGGGCCCACATCACCAAGGTGATCAGAACCAGGCAGGAGAGTCTTCACACCAGTGTGGCCACATCATAGAAAGGTGAGGAACCCAGCACATGTGGCCTAAACAAGAAGACCCACATCTCCAAGGGGCTCGGAATGAGGCAGGCAGGAGTAGCCTCACAACACAGGGCCCATAGAATAAAAAAGCTGAGGAATCCAGCAATGGGAACCTCCCAGCAGGCGGCCAAGAGCACCAAGTCTATGCGATTCAGGCCGCAGTAAACTCACAGCAGAGGGTCCACATCATGAAAATGCGAGCAACCCAGCCATTTGGACCTCAGAGCAGAAGGTCCACATCCCCAAGGTGTTGGGAGCATGGCAGGAGTGTCCTCGCACCACTTAGCACATATCAGAAAATGTGGGTACCCAGCAGTTAGGGCCTGACGCCAGAGGGCCCTCATCACTGAGGGGAGGAGGCTCCCAGCATGTTCCAACTACCACAAGAGGGCCCACGTCGCCAAGGCGGGGTGTGCCAGCCAGGCAGGAGTGACCTCACAGCAGACGGCCCACCTCAAAGAAGTGTGAGGAACCCAACCAGGATCAGACTCTCACCAGAGGGCCCATATCACCAAGGGGACGGGAACCAGGCACGAGTGTCCTCACACCAGTGGGGCCACATCACTAAAAGATGAGGAAACTGGCACATGTGGCCACAAACCAGAGGACCTATATCACCAAGGGGCTGGGAGTGACACAGGCAGGAGGAGCCTCCCAACACAGGGCCCAAAGAATAAAAAAGGTGAGGAACCCAGCAGTTGGAACTTCCCAGCAGGCGGCCCAGAGTACAGAGGCTATGGGATCTAGGAATGAGTGAACTAACACCAGAGAGCTAACATAAGGAAACTGTGAGCAACCCAGTCGTTGGAACCTCAGAGCAGAAGGCCCATATCGCCATGGGGATGGGAACATTTCACGAGTGTCCTGGCATCACTGGGCTCACATCAGAAAACCTGGGGAGCCCAGCAGTTAGAGCCTGACGCCAGAGGGACCTCATCACCGAGGACAGGAGTCTCCAAAAGGATCGAACTGCCACCAGAGGGCCGACGTCACCAAGGCAATGGGAGCAAGCCAGGCAGGAGTTACCTCAGAGCACAGGGCCCACCTCACAGAACGGTAAGGAACCCAGCCAGGATCAGACTCTCACCAGAGGGGCCACATCACCAAGGGGCTGGGAAACAGGCACGAGTGTCCTCACACCATTGGGGCCACATCATCGAAAGGTGAGGGACCCAGCACACGTGGCCTCACACCAGAGGACACACATCACAACGGGGCTGGGATTGAGGCAGGCAGGAGGAGCCTCAAAACAGAGGGCCCATAGAATAAAAAAGGTGAGGAATCCCGCAGTTGGAACCTCCCAGCAGGCGCCCAGGAGCAGCAAGCCTATGGGATCTAGGCCGGAATGAACGCACATCAGAGGGCCCTCATCATGAAACTGTGAGCACCCCAGCCTTTGGGACCTCAGAGCAGAAGGCCCAAATTCCCATGTGGTTGGGAACCTGACAGGAGTGTACTCGCACCACAGGTCGCACATCTGCAAATTTTGGGAGCCCAGGAGTTAGGGTCTGACGCAAGAGGGCCCTCATTACCGAGGGACAGAGACTCGCAGCAGACACCAACTCCCAACTGAGGGCCCACGTCACCAAGGTGATGTGTGCCAGCCAGGCAGGAGTGACCTCACCGCAGAGGGCCTACCTCACAGAAGGGTGAGGAAACCAGCCAGGATAAGACTCTCACCAGAGGGCCCACATCACCAAGGGGATCGGAACCAGGCAGGAGGGTCCTCACACAAGTGTGGCCACATTATAGAAAGGTGAGGAACCCAGAACATGTGGCCTAAAACAGGGGACCCACATCTCCAAGGGGCTAGGAGTGAGGCAAGCAGGAGTATCCTCACAAAACAGAGCCCACAGAATAAAAGTTGTGAGGAATCCAGCAGTTGGAACCGGCCAGTAGGCCGCCCAGAGCACAGAGTCTATGGGATCCAGGCCACAGCAAACTCACAGCAGAGGTCCCACATCATGAAACTGTGAGCAACCCAGCGGATGGGACCTCAGAGCAGAAGGCCCACATCCCTATGGGGATGGGAACCTGACAGGAGTGTCCTCGGCCCACTTCCACGAATCAGAAAATGTGGGAACCCAGCAGTTAGGACCTGAGGCCAGAGGACCCTCATCACCGAGGGGAGGAGGCTCCCAGCAGGCTCCAACTGCCACCATAAGGCCGATGTCACCAAGGAGGGGTGTGCCAACCAGGCAGGAGTGACCTCAGAGCAGAAAGCCCACCTCACAGAAGTGTGAGGAACCCAACAAGGATCAGACTGTCACCAGAGGGCCAACATCACCAAGGGAATGGGAACCAGGCAGGAGTGTCCTCACACCAGTGGGGCTACATCACCATAATTTGAGGGACCCAGCACACGTGGCCTCAAACCTGAGGACACACATCACCAAGGGGCTGGGAGTGAGGCAGGCCAGAGGATCCTCAAAACAGAGGGACCATAGAATAAAAAAGGTGAGGAATCCCACAGTTGGAACCTCCAGCAGGCAGCCAGGAGCAGCGAGGCTATGGGATCTAGGCAGGAGTGAACTCACACCAGAGGGCCCTCATCATGAAACTGTGAGCAACACAGCCGTTGGGACCTCAGAGCAGAAGGCTCACATCCCCATGGGGATGGGAACCTGGCAGGAGTGTCCTTGCACCACTTAGCACGAATCAGAAAATGTGGGAACCCAGCAGTTAGGGCCTGAGGCCAGAGGGCCCTCATCACCGAGGGGAGGAGGCTCCCAGCAGGCTCCAACTGCCACCATATGGTCAACGTTGCCAAGGCGGGGTGTGCCAGCCAGGCAGGAGTGACCTCAGAGCAGAGGGCCCACCTCACAGAAGGGTGAGGAACCTAACCAGGATCAGACTCTCACCAGAGGGCCAACATCACCAAGGTGATGGGAACCAGGCAAGACTGTCCTAACAGCAGTGGGGCCAACATCACCAAGGGAATGGGAACCAGGCAAGAGTGTCCTCACACCAGTGTGGCCACATTATAGAAAGGTGAGGAACACAGCACATGTGGCCTCAAACAAGGGGACACACATCACGAAGGGGCTGGGAGTGAGGCATGCAGGAGGAGACGCACAACCGAGGGCCCATAGAATAAAAAAGGTGAGGAATCGAGAAGTTGGAAACTCCAAGCTGGAGGCCCAGAGCACTGACACTATGGGATACAGGCCAGAGTGAACACACAGCAAAGGGCCCACATCATGAAACTGTGAGCAACCCAGCAGTTGGGACCACAGAACAGAAGTCCCACATGCCCATGGGGATGGGAACCTGGCAGGAGTGACTCGCACCACTGGGCACACATCAGAAAATGTGTGGAGCCCAGCACTTAGGGCCTGACACCAGAAGGCCCTCATCACTGAGGGGAGGAGGCCCCAGCACGCTCCAACTGCCACCAGAGGATCCACATTGCCAAGGCGACGTGCGCCAGCCAGGCAGGATTGACCTCACAGCAGAGGGCCCACATCATGAAAGTGTGAGCAACCCAGCCGTTAGGACCTCAGAACAGAAGGCCCACACGCTCATGAGGATGGGAACCTGGCAGGAGTGCCCTCGTACCACTTAGCACGTATCAGAAAATGTGGGAACCCCGCCATTAGGGTCTGACGCCAGAGGGCCTCATCACCGCGGGAAGGAGGCTCCCAGCAGGCTCCAACTGCCACCAGGGTGCCGAAGTCAACAAGGCGGGTTGTGCCAGCCAGGCAGGAGTGACCTCAGAGAAGAGGGCTCACCTCACGGATGTGTGAGGAACCCAACCAGGATCAGAGTCTCACCAGAGGACCCACATCACCAAAGGGATGGGAACCAGGCAGGAGTGTCCACACACCAGTGGGGCCACATCATCAAAAGATGAGGAACCCATCACATATGGCCTCAAACCTGAGGACATACATCACCATGTGGCTGGGAGTGAGGCAGGTATCTGGAGGGGCACATTTAACTCTAATTTCCCACCAGGAAGAGGAATTAACCAAAGGCTCAGAGTGCCGTGCCGGACCCTGATTATGGCCTGAAGCAAACCTGCAGTTTTGTGGCCAGCTTACAAGGAAGCGAGTTAAGAAAGGAGCTCAGGGGCACTGTAATTCACAAACCTGCAGAGATAAATGACAGCTATTGGCAAAAATATATCGAAGTAAGTCTGCAAAGAGGACTTGAAAACGAGGCAGAATTGCAGGAATCATATTTCAAGAGGTAGATTGGAATTGCATTTAAAGCATATGAAAAGCGGCAGATCTTTGACAGTGATGCACATGGACAAAAAGTGCGTATACATTTTTCCTGAATATATTCAGGAAAAAACGCATATGAACATTTTGGCCAACCAAGCACTCCAGCAATGGAAATCCACACTACAATGAAGTCACATTTCCCATTCGTCAAAAAGGCCATCTGAATAAAGTGTAAAAACCAGAAACACAGGACAGGCCATGGAGAACAGGGAGCCGTGTTATGCTGATGGGCGGGATGTAAATTGCCAACAGACACTCTGGAGATGTTCATGGTGTATCCTGAAACATCTAAAAAACAAAGCTACAGAGCCTAGGGCACTTCCACTTTTGGCCCTATAGCTTAGGAAAATTAAAATCAACAAGACACAGCCAACACAAAATTTAGGGCTGCTGTGTTTACAAGAACCTCGAGTCCAGTACAAATTAAATATCCCAGAAAGAAAAAAATGGATAAAGAAGTTGTGCTACTTACGTACAATGGAATATCACTCAGCAGTGAAATCAATGTCATCAGGCCTGTAGCAGCAAATTGAGTGGATTTAATTATGATGATTCTAAGAGAAATATGTCACACAAAGAAAGATAATTATCATAAGATATCACTAATAGAGGGAGTGTAAACTTGGCTACACATAAACTGAATTACAAAACCGAACAGAGTCTCACATTTAGATAAAAACCTTATGCTTGCTTAAGGGGAAAGTTGAGTTGGGCTGCTGTATAAAAACAGATTGAAATTAGCACACATACCATTCCATAAGCCAAATACGTAATAAACAAGACCTACTCTTTGCTCAACGAAATAGACTCATCCATGGTGTATCACCTCACACCTATTAGAATGGGCATCATCAGAAAATCTACAAACAACAAATGCTGGAAACGGTGTGGAGATAAGGAATCCTCTTCCACTATTGTTGGGAACGTAAATTGATACAGTCACTGTGGAGAACATTATGGAGTTTCTTATAAAACTAAGAATAGAATTACCATATGATACAGCAATCCCTCTACTGGGCATATACCCAGACAAAACCATAAATCAAAAAGAGACATTCACCACAATGTTCATTGCATCACTATTTACACTATCCAGGAAATGGAAGCAACCTAAATGCCCACAGACAGACGAATGCATAAAGATGTGGTACATATATAAAATGGAATATTACTAAGCCATAAAAAGGAATGAAATTGGGACATTTGTAGAGACGTTGATGGATCTAGAGACTGTCATACAGACTGAAGTAAGTCAGAAAGAGAAAAACAAATCTTGTATATTAATGCATATATGTGGAACCTAGAAAAATTGTACAGATGAACCGTTTTGCAAGGCAGAAATAGAGCAACACATGTATACAACAAACGTATGGACAACAAGGGGGGAAAGCTGTTGGGGATGGTGGTGGGAGGAGTTGAGATATTGGGATTGGTATGTATACATTTATATGTATAAAGTAGATAACCAAAAACAACCTGCTGTATAAAAATATAAAATTAAATTCAAAATAAAAAAATAAAATTAAAAAAAGTAAAACAGAAAAAATATTCTTCCCTTCACATACATGTATTTATATGAATAAATTATTTCCATGCTTATATCTGTAAATACACAAAAGAGGAATAAAATCTACCTTGAACCAAAAACGAAAAAAAGATAAAAAAGAACAGAACCCACCAGTTACACAGAGGAAAACCGTTTCAGGGCACTTGCTCCAATTGCAAACAATTCTGAACTTGGTCAGTGGTGGGGAATCATCTCCCACTCAGCCAGCATGCTCCTCGCAACAAGCGTCCTCACTGCAAAGCTGGGGGACCGTGCCGAGGTATCTGTGAGTAAACGTGGGCCGAGCCCCAGGCCAGCTGCTGCTGAAATGTTCCCACCCTTCCAAGGCTAAACACCTGAATATGTACAAGGACTTGAAAACCTAGAGGAAGGGCCATGGAGCCACATGAGGGACAGCATGCCAGCCGACTTGGTGCCTGCAGGCCAGCCAGGATGGTCCTGGCCCTGGGTGCTCTTCTGGAAGCTCTCCATTTCCCTGCCTGAGATACCCCTGCTGTCCCGGCCCCCACTGCTTTCTTCCTTCCTCACCTGTGCCCAGGGAGAAATTCCAGCGGCAGGTGTGGGTGACACATCCTCTTCTTTAGCAGGTAGCATCTTGGCAACTGCTGCAGAAAGTCCAGCAGAGCCCCACTCACACTGGGACACCCACAAAGCCGTGGCTTCTCACTCCCTCCCACCAGCCCAGCCCCGAGACTGCTGACAGGGCAGAGAAAATGGCGTCAGGCACAGCTGCAGGGGCTCTTGCTGCCTGGAGCGGTGTTTATATTGATCTCAACCCAGGCACACCTGGGGAGGGCTGGCCGGCACGGTCAGGCTTCCCAAGCCAGCCAATAATCACCCCTCAGGGGCTCACAGTTGCTGAAAATGGAACTTGCTGAATTGGCCAGGTCCAAGGAACAGGTGTGGGCTCCTGAGAGTCAGGATAGACAAGGGGCTGCAGCTCTGGCTTGTTTTCTAATTATATTATCTGGCCCATGAGTGGGAGACAACTTCAAGAAAACCCTCTCCTAATGAGAGGAACCCAGGAGTCAGGGAGAGGAGGGGTGGGTGGTGGTTGGAGACAGAGGCCTGGTGCCCCGGGTGCAGTGGAAGTCTCTGGAAGATCAGGTGGAGGAGGCCGCACAGAGTGATGCCCAGGGTCACAGACCTGTCAGAGCTGCTGTTTGTTAGTTCAAGTCCTGCTCTGAGGTGCTCTGTGTCAGATCTGAGCGACAGGTGAGCTGGGAGTGCTCTGCAATGAGGGCTATGTGCACGGTTCCTGTGTGCCCAGCCCTGCCAAGGTACCTGCAAGGGTAGCTCTGTATCCTGGGAGGGGCCTGACCACGGGAGCCCCATGGACTGCAGAGGACCTGCCCAGGGAATCCCATATCCTGGGAGGGGCCTGAACACGAGAGCCCCGTGGGCTGGGGTGGGGGTAGGGTACCTGCCCAGGTGAGCTCCATATCCTGGGATTGGCCTGACCTCGAGAGCACCATGGGCTGCTGGAGTCCTGGTAAAGGATGTCAGGACAGTCAGTGAAGCCACTGAGGATATACCTCCAGTAGTTCCTAAATCCTACACCCTGCTGGTCATTCTACCAACCACCAGGACTTGGTATTCTGTATTAGTCTTCACTGATGCCTTCTTTTGTATTCCATTAGTCCCAGAGTCACAAGAAATTTTGGCTTGTGAGTGACAGGACTCAACATACAACTAAAACAATACTTCCAGGCTGTCTTGCCCCAAGGGTTCAAAAATTCCCACACCATCTTTGGGGAAAGCTCAGCTAAAGACCTAAAAGTTCTACCTCTGGAAAAGGAAACACTCCTTCAATATTCAGACGACATTCTGATCGCCAGCCCTACTAAGGAGGTCTCAGAACTACCAAGCCAATAAAGGATAGAAGTTGTCCACGAAAAAGCTCAAGTATCACAGACTACGGTGACCTGCCTGGGCTTCATTCTCACAGAAGGTCGGAGAAGCCCATCCCAGGAAAGGGAAGAAACAATTTACAGCCTTACCCCTTTCTGAAACTAGAAGACAGCTTAGGGGTTCCTGGGGAAGCCAGGGTTTCCTGCCTCTGGATCCCTAACTACAGTCTACTAGCTGGGCCTCTATATGAAACACTGAAAGGAAAAGATGATGATCCTTTTGAATAGAATCCAGAAGTGGCCTTTCAAGAATGGAAAGAGCAGTCAATTCAGACCCTTGCCCTGGGACTCCCTAATTTAGCTAAACCCTTTGACCTTTACATTCCTGGTGAAAGGTGAATCGCCATTGGAGTATTAGTGCAAAAACTGGGACCACTTGAAATGGAACAATGCAAGAATGCCATCCAGGTAGGATAAACTATGGTCACCAAGGGGCTTGGCCCACCGCCACATCTGGCCAAGATACTGGTGGTATCTGAAAACCTGGAAATCAGCAGCCCAAAAGGCCACCTCCCTTCTAAGGGAAACGGACCCCACGTGGTGATCCTAACCCCCAACCATGCCCTGAAGTTGCAGGGTTTGCTCCGTGGGCACACTGACCTCGATTGAGGAGGCCCTCCAACTCCAACCTCCAGAGAGATAACCGGGGGCAACGGGGCACCATGACGACCCGTGTGACCATCACTTGACCTGGAGTTTCTCTCATAAAACAACAAGAGTGTGTCCCAAAAGAGTAGACTACTGCTTGCAGTACTTACTCTACCCAGAGGGGAGCTAATAATCTTGGCGGGGGAACCGTATATCATGATGTCACCATAGAAAAGCCTACAGACACCCTGATGATGGTGGCCAATAAGACCGGCTGGACTCCTGTTTACTTCCAAAGGCTCTTGACTCAGTGACCATCATGATCCTTCATCACCACTGACCCTGGACTGTCTGGGAGCTGAGCGGGCAGGATCCTGACACCTGGTGCTGTTTTTACGTTAATTCAGGGGCCTAATGGAAGAAAGCGCAGACTGTTGGTCAGAGCATCTAGGCTGGCAGAAACGGTCAGTCAGAGCATCTAGGCTGGCAGAAACGGTCAGCCTAAGGTGGCCAAACAAATGTGGGGCGGAGTGAAACTGGACCTCACAGCGCCACTGCACATCTCCTTTCTGGACCCTTAAAGGTCATTAGAATCTATAACACTTCCAATACTGGTGCTCAGGTGGACGAGCAGGGAGGCAGGAGGCCTGGGGACAATCAACGTCACCTGGAGGCTGCTGGAGAGAAGTTCTGACCCTCGCCCACGGGTATGAAGCCTCCTAACTCAGCACTCAGCAGTTACAGAAGAAGGGTCTGCACCCGCAGCACTCCAAGAATGAGGAAAGGGACAAAAGGCAGAAGAGAAGTTTGTCCCAGGCAAAGCCCCTTAAAAATGCCTGGGAGATAAAAATAGAATCTGGGCAATAAAATAAAGTCTAACCATTTTTATCCTTTGTGCTTTGTCTAATTTCAGGTGCTCCTAGTGTCCCGCATACAGAGGTTCCACACCCGGCACTTCAGACCAGATTTCCTAGAGCAGAATGGCTCGATGACACTTCAGCTCCTGGGGCCCAGTTCAGACTCCGTGACATAGAGCCTGAGCTGCAGCCAACCAGGTCCTCGAGAGCTCAGCCCCCTCCCTCCCAGTGACTCTGACAGGATCTCTACACAGCAGCCCAGCCCACAGCCCACAGGGTAGCACCTCTCCATTCTCTGATCAAAATATAAAGTTTCCTTTGCTTTTGAACCAAACTCAGTCTCGATCTATTGGCTCCAATGACACTGGGCAGGGGGACACTTGTTGGCGTCCACTCTGGAGGATCAGTAACAGAAATTGAGAACATTGTAACTTCAATGAACAGATGTGTGAGCCAAACTGTAATTAACATAGAACAGTGTATAAGGCTCGGGTAAAATAAGATGTTTCTAACACTTCCATTTGATATTTCCATCACTTTCTTATAAGCAAGTTCAGTGAAAAGGTTTGTCTTCTTTGTCAGGTCAATATTAGAGAAACAAAGTGATTTCTTTCCAAGGATGTACATCTAATAATCTTGGTTAAAGCTTCAATCTTGTTTTAAATGCTTTTGCATTGAAAATGATACCTCTCTTTCAGCTCCCCCATTTCTGAGAAGCATAAAATCTTATAATTTATTATTACCAAAGGGAAATGGTAGGAGGAGGGATAAATTAACAGTTTGGGATTAACACATACACACTGCTATGTATGAAATCATCAGCAAGGAACTACTGTATAGCACAGGGAACTACACTCAATATTTTGCAATAACCTATAAGGGGAAATGATCTGAAAAAGAATAGATATTTTTATTGACATCATCCATCAATGACAGTAAAAATGGAATCTAAGGGAAGACAGTGGTGAGTGCTTCTGACCCTGAAGACTTCAATCATCTAAAGTTTGGACTCTGCCTACTTCCCAAGGCCCTTAATGAACATATGTGTAGCCGTAGCTTAAAAAATTCCCCAGTTTGGGTTGCGGACAGACACTGATATTTAAAATCCCCTGGTGTTCTCCTCACATGAATGGGACCCTTCCTACACCTAAAACATGCCTGTCACACCCAGAGGATGGTATACCGTCTGATCGGGAAAAGTTTGGAAAAGGCATCTCATCTCCTCATCTCTTGGTGCTAGGGTTCACCACTCCAGCGTCTTTACTAACAGTCTCCCCACTTGGAGATGTCAGCACTGTCAACATCCTGTTGCATACAGTTTGGAATTTGTCCAGAGGATGAAGCAGAAGGAGGAGGAACAATGAGAGACAAGTCCTAGGTGTTCGGACAGGCACATGCCACTCTAATTTCCAATCAGGAAGACGAATTGACCAAAGGCTAGGGTTGCCCATGGAAACAGAATAGGGCTTGAGGAATCCTGATGCTTTGTGGCCAGTTCCCATAAACACAAGTTGGAAAATGGAACTCAGGGGCACTAAAATTCACGAAACTGCAGAGTTGAAAATATCTATCACTGAAAAATGTCTTGAGGAAAGTCAGAGAAAAGGACTTGTAAGCAACGGAGAATGGCAGGAAAGGGATTGGAAGAGGTAGAAAGGACTCGCCATTAAGCACAAGCAAAGGGGCTGAACATTGCCAACATTGCAGTTGGCCAAAAAGGGTGTATGTGTCTTTTTCTGTATATATTCAAGAAAAGGGCATACACTTTTTTAGCCAACCAAACAGGTGGGCAGTGGAAATCAATACTACAAAACATATCACTTTGCATCTGTCAGAAGAGCCGTCCTCATAAAGTGTAAACACCAGAAATGCAGGACAGGGCAAGGAGAAAAGGGAGCCCTGTGAGTCTTATAGTGGAAATGTATATTGCAAACGGTCACTCTGGATAAGTCTATTGTGTTTACTAAAGCATCTAAAAAATGAGCTACCGAGCACAGGGCACTTGCACTCATGGACGTATATCTTGGGAAAAACAAAAATCGAGAGGACACAGGCACCCCAATGTTTACCACCTCTCTGTTTAAAAGATCCTCGACTAGGTTATAACTTAAATGTATCTGCAGAGAAAAAACGGACAGAGATGTGGTGATTATGTAGAGTGGAATATTACTCAGCCTGGAAATCAATGAAATACGGCCAGTTATAACAACTCCAGAGGAGTTACGTGTGATCATTCGAAGTCACATAATTCAAAAAGAAAAAGACATAAGATATCACTAATACATGGAATGTTAACATGGCTACACATGAACTGAATTACAAAAGAGAAGAGGGTTTCAAATTAAGAAAACCAACTTATGCTTCCTTAAGGGGAAAGGTGAGTTGGGGTGCTACATAAAACCAGAGATTAAAATTAGCACAGATACCATTCCATAAGCCAAATATGTAATAGTCAAGACCTACTCCTTGCTCAACGAAATGGACTCAACACGCCATATTCAATGCCTAAGAATATACCGGATTAGTAAGAATCTTAAAACCCATGGGCTTATATGTCTCCGTAAGAGAAACAAGCGCGTGTACAGCAGCATAAACGAAGCAGTGAAAATGCGATAAATCCCATTATTAAAATAAATTTCAAAAACAAAACACAATGACAGTGAAATAGAGAGCAATTCTTAAATAATTCACTCAGGGCATGTGATGCAACCTGGATTTACCACATCTACACCCAGAGCTGGTTGAGACATAAGGCTGGACACTTCAGGCTGATAGCATTGGTGAGTTTCAGTAAACAAATGCAGATCCTTTGAAGTCATACTGCATGGTACCCATTCCAAGGGTCCCAACTCTCCAGGTTCAAGGGATTCTTTCTTCAGCTAAAACATGCGTGGGAAACGCCGAGTATGGTCCACCGTGTGATTGGGAAACGACTTAAAATGCATCTCAGTTTTCGTATCCTGGTCCTCGGGTTCACCATTCCAGAGGGTTTACTAACACTCTCCCCGCTTGGAGAGTCAGTGCCTTTAACCTCCTGTTTGGCACAGCTTGCAATTTCTGCGCAAGATGAACAGGAATAGGGAGAACCAATGAGAGACTAGCTATAGGTATTTGCACGGTCAAATGTAAGGCTCATTTCCCACCAGGAAGAGGAATTAACCAAAGGCTCAGCGTGCCCTGCCGGAAACAGATTAGGGCCTGAAGCAATCCTGCGGTTTTGTGCCCAGCTCACAAGAAAACGAGTTGAAGAAAGGAGCTCAGGGTCACTGTAATTCACAAACCTGCAGAGTTATAAATGACAGCTATCCTCCAAAAATATATTGAAGTAAGCCTGCGAAGGGGACGTGAAAGCGGGGCAGAATTTCAGGAAAACGATTGCAGGGGGTAGACTGGATTTGCCCAGAAAGCATAGGAAAAGAGGCAGAACGTCGACAATGGTGCACTTGGCCAAAAAGTGCGTATGAATTTTTTCCTGAATATATTCAGGAAAAAACGCATACGCCCTTTTTCGCAAACCAAGCAAGCCTGTAAAGGAAATCTGCACTACAATGAAGTCTAACTGCCCCCTGGGCAAAAGGGCCATCTGAAAAAAGTGTAAAATCCAGAAAGTTAGGAAAGGATATGGAGAACAGGGAGCTTGGTTATGCTGATTGGCAGGATGTAAATTGCCAACAGCCATCCTGGAGAAGTGTATGGTGTTTCCTGAAATCCATAAGAAACAAAGCAACACAGCCTATGGCACTTCCACTTATGGTCCCAAAGATTAGGGAAATTAAATTCAAAAACAGACAGCCACCCCAATGTTTGGGACGGCTGTGTTCACAAGAAGCTCATCTGCAGTACCAGGTAAATATCCCAGAAAGCAAAAAATGGATAAAGAAGTTGTGGCACGTATGTGCAATGCAATATCACTCAGCAATGAAATCTGTGTCATCAGGCCCGTAGCGGCATAGTGAGTGGATGCAGGTACGGTGATTCTACGTGAACTACGTCACACAGAAAAAGAAACATCATAAGATATCACTAATACACGGAATGTAAACTTGACTACACATGAACAGAATTACAAAACAGAACAGGGTCTCAAATTTAGAAAACCAACTAGTGCTTGCTTATGGGGAAAGGTGCGTTGGGGTGCTTCATAAAACCAGAGACTGAAATTAGCACAGATAACATTCCATAAGCCAAATATGTAATAGACAAGACCTACTCCTTGCTCAACGGAATGGACGCAACACCACATATTCAACGCCTAGGAATATACCTGACTAGGAAGAATCTTAAAACCCATGGATTTATACGTCTCCGTAAGAGAACCAAGCGTGTGTACAGCGCCATAAACGCACCAGTGAAAATCCGATAAATCCCATTATCAAAATAAATTTCAAAAACAAAACACAAAGACAGTGAAATAGAGAGCAATTCTTAAATAATTCACTCAGGGCATGTGATGCAACCGGGATTGACCACAACTACACCCAGAGCTGGTTGAGACATAAGGCTGGACACTTCAGGCTGATAGCATTGGTGAGTTTCGGTGAGCAAATGCAGACCCTTTGAAGTCATACTGCATGGTACCCATTCCATGGGTCCCAACTCTCCAGGTTCAAAGGATTCTTCCTCTGGCTAAAACATGCATGAGAAACCCAGAGTATCGTCCACCGTGTGATTGGGAAACAATTTAAAATGCATCTCAGTTTTTGTAACCTTGTCCTCGGGTTCACCATTCCAGATGCTTTACTAACAATCTCCCCGCTTGGAGAGTCAGTGCCTTTAACCTCGTATTTGGCACAGCTTGCAATTTCTGTGCAAGATGAACAGGAATAGGAGAAGCAATGAGAGACTAGATGTAGGTGTCTGCACGGGCAAATATAACGCTCATTTACCACCAGGAAGAGGAATTAACCAAAGGCTCAGCGTGCCCTGCCGGAAACAGATTAGGGCCTGAAGCAATCCTGCGGTTTTGGGCCCAGCTCACAAGAAAGCGAATTGAAGAAAGGAGCTCAGGCGCACTGTAATTCACAAACCTGCAGAGTTATAAATGACAGCTATCCTCCAAAAATATATTGAAGTAAGCCTGCGAAGGGGACTGGAAGGCGGGCCAAAATTTTAGGAAAACGATTGCAGGGGGTAGACTGGAATTGCCTTGAAAGCATAGGAAAAGAGGCAAAACGTCGACAATGATGCACTTGGCCAAAAAGGGCATATGCGTTTTTTCCTGAATATATTCAGGAAAAAATGCATACGCACTTCTTGGCCAAGGAAGCAAGCCTGTAAAGGAAATCTACACTACAATGAAATCTCCCTGCCCCCCCGGGCAAAAGGGCCATCTGAAAAAAGTGTAAAATCCAGAAAGGTAGGACAGGATATGGAGAACAGGGAGCCTTGTTATGCTGATTGGCAGGATGTAAATTGTGAACAGCCACCCTGGAGAAGTGTATGGTGTTTCCTGAAACACGTAAGAAATAAAGCAACACAGCCTATGGCAATTGCACTTATGGTCCTATTGCTTAGGGAAATTAAAATCAAAAACTGAGAGCCACCCCAAAGTTTGGGACGGCTGTGTTCCCAAGAAGCTCGTCTACAGTACCAGGTAAATATCCCAGAAAGCAGAAAATGGATAAAGAAGTTGTGGCACGTACGTGCAATGCAATATCACTCAGCAATGAAATCTGTGTCATCAGGCCCGTAGCGGCATAGTGAGTGGATGCAGTTACGGTGATTCTACGTGAACTACGTCACACAGAAAAAGAAACATCATAAGATATCACTAATACACGGAATGTAAACTTGACTACACATGAACTGAATTACAAAACAGAACAGGGTCTCAAATTTAGAAAACCAACTAGTGCTTGCTTATGGGGAAAGGTGCCTTGGGGTGCTGCATAAAACCAGAGACTGAAATTAGCACAGATAACTTTCCATAAGCCAAATATGTAATAGACAAGACCTACTCCTTGCTCAACGAAATGGACCCAACACCACATATTCAACGCCTAGGAATATACCTGACTAGGAAGAATCTTAAAACCCATTGATTTATATGTCTCCGTAAGAGAATCAAGCGTGTGTACAGCGGACAAACGCAGCAGTGAAAATCCGATAAATCCCATTATCAAAATAAATTTCGAAAACAAAACACAAAGACAGTGAAATAGAGAGCAATTCTTAAATAATTCACTCAGGGCATGTGATGCAACCGGGATTTAACACATCTACACCCAGAGCTGGTTGAGACATAAGGCTGGACACTTCAGGCTGATAGCATTGGTGAGTTTCGGTGAGCAAATGCACACCCTTTGAAGTCATACTGCATGGTACCCATTCCATGGGTCCCAACTCTCCAGGTTCAAGGGATTCTTCCTCCAGCTAAAACATGCATGGGAAACCCAGAGTATCGTCCACCGTGTGATTGGGAAACGATTTAAAATGCATCTCAGTTTTCGTATCCTGGTCCTCGGTTTCACCAATCCAGATGCTTTACTAACACTCTACCCGCTTGGAGAGTCAGTGCCTTTAACCTCCTCTTTGGCACAGCTTGCAATTTCTGTGCAAGATGAACAGGAATAGGGAATACCAATGAGAGACTAGCTGTAGGTGTCTGCACGGGCATATGTAATGCTCATTGCCCACCAGGAAGAGGAATTAAACAAAGGCTCAGTGTGCCCTGCTGGAAACAGATTAGGGCCTGAAGCAATCCTGCGGTTTTGTGCCCAGCTCACAAGAAAGCGAGTTGAAGAAAGGAGCTCAGGGGCACTGTAATTCACAAACCTGCAGAGTTGTAATTGACAGCTATCCTCCAAAATTATATTGAAGTAAGCCTGCGAAGGGGACTTGAAAGCGGGGCAGAATTTCAGGAAAACGATTGCAGGGGGTAGACTGGAATTGCCCTGAAAGCATAGGAAAAGAGGCATAACGTCAACAATGATGCACTTGGCCAAAAAGGGCGTATGCGTTTTTTCCTGAATATATTCAGGAAAAAACGCATACGCCCTTTTTGGCCAACCAAGCAAGCCTGTAAAGGAAATCTGCACTACAATGAAGTCTCACTGCCCCTCTGACAAAAGGGCCATCTGAAATAAGTGTAAAATCCAGAAAGGTATGACAGGATATGGAGAACAGGAAGCCTTGTTAAGCTGATTGGCAGGATGTAAATTGCCAGCAGCCACCCTGGAGAAGTGTATGGTGTTTCCTGAAACACGTAAGAAACAAAGCAACACAGCCTATGGCACTTCCACTTATGGTCCTATAGGTTACGGAAATTAAAATCAAAAACAGACAGCCACCCCAATATTTGGGACAGCTGTGTTCAGAAGAAGCGCGTCTACATTATCAGGTAAATATCCAAGAAAGCAAAAAATGGATAAAGAAGTTGTGGCACGTATGTACAATGCAATATCACTCAGCAATGAAATCTGTGTCATCAGGCCCATAGGGGCATAGTGAGTGGATGCGGGTACGGTGACTCTACGTGAACTACGTCACACAGAAAAAGAAACATCATAAGATATCACTAATACACGGAATGTAAACTTGACTACACATGAACTGAATTACAAAACAGAACAGGGTCTCAAATTTAGAAAACCAACTAGTGCTTGCTTATGGAGAAAGGTGCCTTGGGGTGCTGCATAAAAGCAGAGACTGAAATTAGCACAGCTAACTTTCCATAAGCCAAATATGTAATAGACAAGACCTACTCCTTGCTCAACGAAATGGACCCAAGACCACATATTCAACGCCTAGGAATATACCTGACTAGGAAGAATCTTAAAACCCATGGATATATATGTCTCCATAAGAGAATCAAGCGTGTGTACAGCGGCCGAAACGCAGCAGTGAAAATCCGATAAATCCCATTATCCAAATAAATTTCGAAAACAAAACACAAAGACAGTGAAATAGAGAGCAATTCTTAAATAATTCACTCAGGGCATGTGATGCAACCGGGATTGACCACATCTACACCCAGAGCTGTTTGAGACATAAGGCTGGACACTTCAGGCTGATAGCATTGGTGAGTTTCGGTGAGCAAATGCAGACCCTTTTATGTCATACTGCATGGTACCCATTCCATGGGTCCCAACTCTCCAGGTTCAAGGCATTCTTCCTCCAGCTAAAACATGCATGGGAAACCCAGAGTATCGTCCACCATGTAATTGGGAAACGATTTAAAATGCATCTCAGTTTTCGTATCCTGGTCCTCGGGTTCACCATTCCAGATGCTTTACTAACACTCTCCCCGCTTGGAGAGTCAGTGCCTTTAACCTCGTCTTTGGCACAGCTTGCAATTTCTGTGCAAGATGAAGAGGAATAGGGAGAACCAATGAGAGACTAGCTGTAGGTGTCTGCACGGGCAAATGTAACCCTCATTGCCCACCAGGAAGAGGAATTAAACAAAGGCTCAGTGTGCCCTGCTGGAAACAGAGTAGGGCCTTAAGCAATCCTGTAGTTTTGTGCCCAGCTCACAAGAAAGCGAGTTGAAGAATGGAGCTCAGGGGCACTGTAATTCACAAACCTGCAGAGTTATAAATGACAGCTATCTTCCAAAAGTATATTGAAGTAAGCCTGCGAAGGGGACTTGAAAGCGGGGCAGAATTTCAGGAAAACGATTGCAGGGGGTAGACTGGAATTGCCCTGAAAGCATAGGAAAAGAGGCACAACGTCGACAATGATGCACTTGGCCAAAAAGTGCGTATGTGTTTTTTCCTGAATATATTCAGGAAAAAACGCATACGCACTTTTTGGCCAACCAAGCAAGCCTGTAAAGCAATCTGCACTACAATGAAATCTCACTGCCCTCCGGGCAAAAGTGCCATCTGAAAAAAGTGTAAAACCCAGAAAGGAAGGACAGGATATGGAGAACAGGGAGCCTTGTTATGCTGATTGGCAGGATGTAAATTTTGAACAGCCACCCTGGAGAAGTGTATGGTGTTTCCTGAAACACGTAAGAAATAAAGCAACACAGCCTATGGCAATTGCACTTATTGTCCTATTCCTTAGGGAAATTAAAATCAAAAACAGAGAGCCACCCCAAAGTTTGGGACGGCTCTGTTCACAAGCAGCTCGTCTACAGGACCAGGTAAATATCCCAGAAAGCAAAAAATGGATAAAGAAGTTGTGGCACGTACGTGCAATGCAGTATCACTCAGCAATGAAATCTGTGTCATCAGGCCCGTAGCAGCATAGTGAGTGGATGCAGGTACGGTGATTCTACGTGAACTACGTCACACAGAAAAAGAAACATCATAAGATATCACTAATACACGGAATGTAAACTTGACTACACATGAACTGAATTACAAAACAGAACAGGGTCTCAAATTTAGAAAACCAACTAGTGCTTGCTTATGGGGAAAGGTGCGTTGGGGTGCTTCATAAAACCAGAGACTGAAATTAGCACAGATAACTTTCCATAAGCCAAATATGTAATAGACAAGACCTACTCCTTGCTCAACGAAATGGACCCAACACCACATATTCAACGCCTAGGAATATACCTGACTAGGAAGAATCTTAAAACCCATGGATATATATGTCTCCGTAAGAGAATCAAGCGTGTGTACAGCGGCATAAACGCAGCAGTGAAAATCCGATAAATCCCATTATCAAAATAAATTTCAAAAAAAAATCATAAAGACAGTGAAATAGAGAGCAATTCTTAAATAATTCACTCAGGGCATGTGATGCAACCGGGATTTAACACATCTACACCCAGAGCTGGTTGAGACATAAGGCTGGACACTTCAGGCTGATAGCATTGGTGAGTTTCGGTGAGCAAATGCAGACCCTTTGAAGTCATACTGCATGGTACCCATTCCATGGGTCCCAACTCTCCAGGTTCAAGGGATTCTTCCTCCAGCTAAAACATGCATGGGAAACCAAGAGTATCGTCCACCATGTGATTGGGAAATGATTTAAAATGCATCTCAGTTTTCGTATCCTGGTCCTCGGGTTCACCATTCCAGATGCTTTACTAACACTCTCCCCGCTTGGAGAGTCAGTGCCTTTAACCTCCTCTTTGGCACAGCTTGCAATTTCTGTGCAAAATGAACAGGAATAGGGAGAACCAATGAGAGACTAGCTCTAGGTGTCTGCACGGGCAAATGTAACGCTCATTGCCCACCAGGAAGAGGAATTAAACAAAGGCTCAGTGTGCCCTGCTAGAAACAGATTAGGGCCTGAAGCAATCCTGCGGTTTTGTGCCCAGCTCACAAGAAAGCGAGTTGAAGAAAGGAGCTCAGGGGCACTGTAATTCACAAACCTGCAGAGTTATAAATGACAGCTTTCCTCCAAAAATATATTGAAGTAAGCCTGCGAAGGGGACTTGAAAGCGGGGCAGAATTTCAGGAAAACGATTGCAGGGGGTAGACTGGAATTGCCCTGAAAGCATAGGAAAAGAGGCAGAACGTCGACAATGATGCACTTGGCCAAAAAGGGCGTATGCGTTTTTTCCTGAATATATTCAGGAAAAAACGCATACGCCCTTTTTGGCCAACCAAGCAAGCCTGTAAATGAAATCTGCACTACAATGAAGTCTCACTGCCCCCCTGGCAAAAGGGCCATCTGAAAAAAGTGTAAAATCCAGAAAGGTAGGACAGGATATGGAGAACAGGGAGCCTTGTTATGCTGATTGGCAGGATGTAAATTGCCAGCAGCCACCCTGGAGAAGTGTATGGTGTTTCCTGAAACACGAAAGAAACAAAGCAACACAGCCTATGGCACTTCCACTTATGGTCCTATAGCTTACGGAAATTAAAATAAAAAACAGACAGCCACCCCAATATTTGAGACGGCTGTGTTCACAAGAAGCTCGTCTACAGTATCAGGTAAATATCCCAGAAAGCAAAAAATGGATAAAGAACTTGTGGCACGTACGTACAATGCAATATCACTCAGCAATGAAATCTGTGTCATCAGGCCCGTAGCGGCATAGTGAGTGGATGCAGGTACGGTGATTCTACGTGAACTACGTCACACAGAAAAAGAAACATCATAAGATATCACGAATACACGGAATGTAAACTTGACTACACATGAACTGAATTACAAAATAGAAAAGGGTCTCAAATTTAGAAAACCAACTAGTGCTTGCTTATGGGGAAAGGTGCCTTGGGGTGCTGCATAAAACCAGAGACTGAAATTAGCACAGATAACTTTCCATAAGCCCAATATGTAATAGACAAGACCTACTCCTTGCTCAACGAAATGGACCCAACACCACATATTCAACGCCTAGGAATATACCTGACTAGGAAGAATCTTAAAACCCATGGATATATATGTCTCCGTAAGAGAATCAAGGGTGTGTACAGCGGCCGAAAGGCAGCAGTGAAAATCCGATAAATCCCATTATCAAAATAAATTTCGAAAACAAAACACAAAGACAGTGAAATAGAGAGCAATTCTTAAATAATTCACTCAGGGCATGTGATGCAACCGGGATTGACCACATCTACACCCAGAGCTGGTTGAGACATAAGGCTGGACACTTCAGGCTGATAGCATTGGTGAGTTTAGGTGAGCAAATGCACACCCTTTGAAGTCATACTGTATGGTACCTATTCCATGGGTCCCAACTCTTCAGGTTCAAGGGATTCTTCCTCCAGCTAAAACATGCATGTGAAACCCACAGTATGGTCCACCGTGTTATGGGGAAATGATTTAAAATGCATCTCAGTTTTCGTATCCTGGTCCTCGGGTTCACCATTCCTGATGATTTACTAACAGTCTCCCTGCTTGGAGAGTCAGTGCCTTTAACCTCCTGTTTGGCACAGCTTGCAATTTCTGTGCAAGATGAACAGGAATAGGGAGAACCAATGAGAGACTAGCTGTAGGTGTCTGCACGGGCAAATGTAACGCTCATTTCCCACCAGGAAGAGGAATTTACCAAAGGCTCAGCATGCCCTGCCCGAAACAGATTAGGGCCTGAAGCAATCCTGCGGTTTTGTGCCCAGTTCACAAGAAAGCGAGTTGAAGAAAGGAGCTCAGGGGCACTGTAATTCACAAACCTGCAGAGTTATAAATGACAGCTATCCTCCAAAAATATATTGAAGTAAGCCTGCGAAGGGGACTTGAAAGCGGGGCAGAATTTCAGGAAAACGATTGCAGGGGGTAGACTGGAATTGCCCTGAAAGCATAGGAAAAGAGGCAGAACGTCGACAATGATGCACTTGGCCAAAAAGGGCGTATGCGTTTTTTCCTGAATATATTCAGGAAAAAACGCATACGCCCTTTTTGGCCAACCAAGCAAGCCTGTAAAGGAAATCTGCACTACAATGAAGTCTCACTGCCCCCCGGGCAAGAGGGCCATCTGAAAAAAGTGTAAAATCCAGAAAGGTAGGACAGGATATGGAGAACAGGGAGCCTTGTTATGCTGATTGGCAGGATGTAAATTGCCAGCAGCCAGCCTGGAGAAGTGTATGGTGTTTCCTGAAACACATAAGAAACAAAGCAACACAGTCTATGGCACTTCCACTTATGGTCCTATAGCTTACGGAAATTAAAATCAAAAACAGACAGCCACCCCAATATTTGGGACGGCTGTGTTCACAAGAAGCTCGTCTACAGTAACAGGTAAATATCCCAGAAAGCAAAATATGGATAAAGAAGTTGTGGCACGTACGTACAATGCAATATCACTCAGCAATGAAATCTGTGTCATCAGGCCCGTAGCGGCATAGTGAGTGGATGCAGGTACGGTGATTCTACGTGAACTACGTCACACAGAAAAAGAAACATCATAAGATATCACTAATACACGGAATGTAAACTTGACTACACATGAACTGAATTACAAAACAGAACAGGGTCTCAAATTTAGAAAACCAACTAGTGCTTGCTTATGGGGAAAGGTGCGTTGGGGTGCTTCATAAAACCAGAGACTGAAATTAGCACAGATAACTTTCCATAAGCCAAATATGTAATAGACAAGACCTACTCCTTGCTCAACGAAATGGACCCAACACCACATATTCAACGCCTAGGAATATACCTGACTAGGAAGAATCTTAAAACCCATGGATATATATGTCTCCGTAAGAGAATCAAGCGTGTGTACAGCGGCATAAACGCAGCAGTGAAAATCCGATAAATCCCATTATCAAAATAAATTTCAAAAAAAAATCATAAAGACAGTGAAATAGAGAGCAATTCTTAAATAATTCACTCAGGGCATGTGATGCAACCGGGATTTAACACATCTACACCCAGAGCTGGTTGAGACATAAGGCTGGACACTTCAGGCTGATAGCATTGGTGAGTTTCGGTGAGCAAATGCAGACCCTTTGAAGTCATACTGCATGGTACCCATTCCATGGGTCCCAACTCTCCAGGTTCAAGGGATTCTTCCTCCAGCTAAAACATGCATGGGAAACCAAGAGTATCGTCCACCATGTGATTGGGAAATGATTTAAAATGCATCTCAGTTTTCGTATCCTGGTCCTCGGGTTCACCATTCCAGATGCTTTACTAACACTCTCCCCGCTTGGAGAGTCAGTGCCTTTAACCTCCTCTTTGGCACAGCTTGCAATTTCTGTGCAAAATGAACAGGAATAGGGAGAACCAATGAGAGACTAGCTCTAGGTGTCTGCACGGGCAAATGTAACGCTCATTGCCCACCAGGAAGAGGAATTAAACAAAGGCTCAGTGTGCCCTGCTAGAAACAGATTAGGGCCTGAAGCAATCCTGCGGTTTTGTGCCCAGCTCACAAGAAAGCGAGTTGAAGAAAGGAGCTCAGGGGCACTGTAATTCACAAACCTGCAGAGTTATAAATGACAGCTTTCCTCCAAAAATATATTGAAGTAAGCCTGCGAAGGGGACTTGAAAGCGGGGCAGAATTTCAGGAAAACGATTGCAGGGGGTAGACTGGAATTGCCCTGAAAGCATAGGAAAAGAGGCAGAACGTCGACAATGATGCACTTGGCCAAAAAGGGCGTATGCGTTTTTTCCTGAATATATTCAGGAAAAAACGCATACGCCCTTTTTGGCCAACCAAGCAAGCCTGTAAATGAAATCTGCACTACAATGAAGTCTCACTGCCCCCCTGGCAAAAGGGCCATCTGAAAAAAGTGTAAAATCCAGAAAGGTAGGACAGGATATGGAGAACAGGGAGCCTTGTTATGCTGATTGGCAGGATGTAAATTGCCAGCAGCCACCCTGGAGAAGTGTATGGTGTTTCCTGAAACACGAAAGAAACAAAGCAACACAGCCTATGGCACTTCCACTTATGGTCCTATAGCTTACGGAAATTAAAATCAAAAACAGACAGCCACCCCAATATTTGAGATGGCTGTGTTCACAAGAAGCTCGTCTACAGTATCAGTTAAATATCCCAGAAAGCAAAAAATGGATAAAGAACTTGTGGCACGTACGTACAATGCAATATCACTCAGCAATGAAATCTGTGTCATCAGGCCCGTAGCGGCATAGTGAGTGGATGCAGGTACGGTGATTCTACGTGAACTACGTCACACAGAAAAAGAAACATCATAAGATATCACGAATACACGGAATGTAAACTTGACTACACATGAACTGAATTACAAAATAGAAAAGGGTCTCAAATTTAGAAAACCAACTAGTGCTTGCTTATGGGGAAAGGTGCCTTGGGGTGCTGCATAAAACCAGAGACTGAAATTAGCACAGATAACTTTCCATAAGCCCAATATGTAATAGACAAGACCTACTCCTTGCTCAACGAAATGGACCCAACACCACATATTCAACGCCTAGGAATATACCTGACTAGGAAGAATCTTAAAACCCATGGATATATATGTCTCCGTAAGAGAATCAAGGGTGTGTACAGCGGCCGAAAGGCAGCAGTGAAAATCCGATAAATCCCATTATCAAAATAAATTTCGAAAACAAAACACAAAGACAGTGAAATAGAGAGCAATTCTTAAATAATTCACTCAGGGCATGTGATGCAACCGGGATTGACCACATCTACACCCAGAGCTGGTTGAGACATAAGGCTGGACACTTCAGGCTGATAGCATTGGTGAGTTTAGGTGAGCAAATGCACACCCTTTGAAGTCATACTGTATGGTACCTATTCCATGGGTCCCAACTCTTCAGGTTCAAGGGATTCTTCCTCCAGCTAAAACATGCATGTGAAACCCACAGTATGGTCCACCGTGTTATGGGGAAATGATTTAAAATGCATCTCAGTTTTCGTATCCTGGTCCTCGGGTTCACCATTCCAGATGATTTACTAACAGTCTCCCTGCTTGGAGAGTCAGTGCCTTTAACCTCCTGTTTGGCACAGCTTGCAATTTCTGTGCAAGATGAACAGGAATAGGGAGAACCAATGAGAGACTAGCTGTAGGTGTCTGCACGGGCAAATGTAACGCTCATTTCCCACCAGGAAGAGGAATTTACCAAAGGCTCAGCATGCCCTGCCCGAAACAGATTAGGGCCTGAAGCAATCCTGCGGTTTTGTGCCCAGTTCACAAGAAAGCGAGTTGAAGAAAGGAGCTCAGGGGCACTGTAATTCACAAACCTGCAGAGTTATAAATGACAGCTATCCTCCAAAAATATATTGAAGTAAGCCTGCGAAGGGGACTTGAAAGCAGGGCAGAATTTCAGGAAAACGATTGCAGGGGGTAGACTGGAATTGCCCTGAAAGCATAGGAAAAGAGGCAGAACGTCGACAATGATGCACTTGGCCAAAAAGGGCGTATGCGTTTTTTCCTGAATATATTCAGGAAAAAACGCATACGCCCTTTTTGGCCAACCAAGCAAGCCTGTAAAGGAAATCTGCACTACAATGAAGTCTCACTGCCCCCCGGGCAAGAGGGCCATCTGAAAAAAGTGTAAAATCCAGAAAGGTAGGACAGGATATGGAGAACAGGGAGCCTTGTTATGCTGATTGGCAGGATGTAAATTGCCAGCAGCCAGCCTGGAGAAGTGTATGGTGTTTCCTGAAACACATAAGAAACAAAGCAACACAGTCTATGGCACTTCCACTTATGGTCCTATAGCTTACGGAAATTAAAATCAAAAACAGACAGCCACCCCAATATTTGGGACGGCTGTGTTCACAAGAAGCTCGTCTACAGTAACAGGTAAATATCCCAGAAAGCAAAATATGGATAAAGAAGTTGTGGCACGTACGTACAATGCAATATCACTCAGCAATGAAATCTGTGTCATCAGGCCCGTAGCGGCATAGTGAGTGGATGCAGGTACGGTGATTCTACGTGAACTACGTCACACAGAAAAAGAAACATCATAAGATATCACTAATACACGGAATGTAAACTTGACTACACATGAACTGAATTACAAAACAGAACAGGGTCTCAAATTTAGAAAACCAACTAGTGCTTGCTTATGGGGAAAGGTGCGTTGGGGTGCTTCATAAAACCAGAGACTGAAATTAGCACAGATAACTTTCCATAAGCCAAATATGTAATAGACAAGACCTACTCCTTGCTCAACGAAATGGACCCAACACCACATATTCAACGCCTAGGAATATACCTGACTAGGAAGAATCTTAAAACCCATGGATATATATGTCTCCGTAAGAGAATCAAGCGTGTGTACAGCGGCATAAACGCAGCAGTGAAAATCCGATAAATCCCATTATCAAAATAAATTTCAAAAAAAAATCATAAAGACAGTGAAATAGAGAGCAATTCTTAAATAATTCACTCAGGGCATGTGATGCAACCGGGATTTAACACATCTACACCCAGAGCTGGTTGAGACATAAGGCTGGACACTTCAGGCTGATAGCATTGGTGAGTTTCGGTGAGCAAATGCAGACCCTTTGAAGTCATACTGCATGGTACCCATTCCATGGGTCCCAACTCTCCAGGTTCAAGGGATTCTTCCTCCAGCTAAAACATGCATGGGAAACCAAGAGTATCGTCCACCATGTGATTGGGAAATGATTTAAAATGCATCTCAGTTTTCGTATCCTGGTCCTCGGGTTCACCATTCCAGATGCTTTACTAACACTCTCCCCGCTTGGAGAGTCAGTGCCTTTAACCTCCTCTTTGGCACAGCTTGCAATTTCTGTGCAAAATGAACAGGAATAGGGAGAACCAATGAGAGACTAGCTCTAGGTGTCTGCACGGGCAAATGTAACGCTCATTGCCCACCAGGAAGAGGAATTAAACAAAGGCTCAGTGTGCCCTGCTGGAAACAGATTAGGGCCTGAAGCAATCCTGCGGTTTTGTGCCCAGCTCACAAGAAAGCGAGTTGAAGAAAGGAGCTCAGGGGCACTGTAATTCACAAACCTGCAGAGTTATAAATGACAGCTTTCCTCCAAAAATATATTGAAGTAAGCCTGCGAAGGGGACTTGAAAGCGGGGCAGAATTTCAGGAAAACGATTGCAGGGGGTAGACTGGAATTGCCCTGAAAGCATAGGAAAAGAGGCAGAACGTCGACAATGATGCACTTGGCCAAAAAGGGCGTATGCGTTTTTTCCTGAATATATTCAGGAAAAAACGCATACGCCCTTTTTGGCCAACCAAGCAAGCCTGTAAATGAAATCTGCACTACAATGAAGTCTCACTGCCCCCCTGGCAAAAGGGCCATCTGAAAAAAGTGTAAAATCCAGAAAGGTAGGACAGGATATGGAGAACAGGGAGCCTTGTTATGCTGATTGGCAGGATGTAAATTGCCAGCAGCCACCCTGGAGAAGTGTATGGTGTTTCCTGAAACACGAAAGAAACAAAGCAACACAGCCTATGGCACTTCCACTTATGGTCCTATAGCTTACGGAAATTAAAATCAAAAACAGACAGCCACCCCAATATTTGAGACGGCTGTGTTCACAAGAAGCTCGTCTACAGTATCAGGTAAATATCCCAGAAAGCAAAAAATGGATAAAGAACTTGTGGCACGTACGTACAATGCAATATCACTCAGCAATGAAATCTGTGTCATCAGGCCCATAGCGGCATAGTGAGTGGATGCAGGTACGGTGATTCTACGTGAACTACGTCACACAGAAAAAGAAACATCATAAGATATCACGAATACACGGAATGTAAACTTGACTACACATGAACTGAATTACAAAATAGAAAAGGGTCTCAAATTTAGAAAACCAACTAGTGCTTGCTTATGGGGAAAGGTGCCTTGGGGTGCTGCATAAAACCAGAGACTGAAATTAGCACAGATAACTTTCCATAAGCCCAATATGTAATAGACAAGACCTACTCCTTGCTCAACGAAATGGACCCCACACCACATATTCAACGCCTAGGAATATACCTGACTAGGAAGAATCTTAAAACCCATGGATATATATGTCTCCGTAAGAGAATCAAGGGTGTGTACAGCGGCCGAAAGGCAGCAGTGAAAATCCGATAAATCCCATTATCAAAATAAATTTCGAAAACAAAACACAAAGACAGTGAAATAGAGAGCAATTCTTAAATAATTCACTCAGGGCATCTGATGCAACCGGGATTGACCACATCTACACCCAGAGCTGGTTGAGACATAAGGCTGGACACTTCAGGCTGATAGCATTGGTGAGTTTAGGTGAGCAAATGCACACCCTTTGAAGTCATACTGTATGGTACCTATTCCATGGGTCCCAACTCTTCAGGTTCAAGGGATTCTTCCTCCAGCTAAAACATGCATGTGAAACCCACAGTATGGTCCACCGTGTTATGGGGAAATGATTTAAAATGCATCTCAGTTTTCGTATCCTGGTCCTCGGGTTCACCATTCCAGATGATTTACTAACAGTCTCCCTGCTTGGAGAGTCAGTGCCTTTAACCTCCTATTTGGCACAGCTTGCAATTTCTGTGCAAGATGAACAGGAATAGGGAGAACCAATGAGAGACTAGCTGTAGGTGTCTGCACGGGCAAATGTAACGCTCATTTCCCACCAGGAAGAGGAATTTACCAAAGGCTCAGCATGCCCTGCCCGAAACAGATTAGGGCCTGAAGCAATCCTGCGGTTTAGTGCCCAGTTCACAAGAAAGCGAGTTGAAGAAAGGAGCTCAGGGGCACTGTAATTCACAAACCTGCAGAGTTATAAATGACAGCTATCCTCCAAAAATATATTGAAGTAAGCCTGCGAAGGGGACTTGAAAGCGGGGCAGAATTTCAGGAAAACGATTGCAGGGGGTAGACTGGAATTGCCCTGAAAGCATAGGAAAAGAGGCAGAACGTCGACAATGATGCACTTGGCCAAAAAGGGCGTATGTGTTTTTTCCTGAATATATTCAGGGAAAAACGCATACGCACTTTTTGGCCAACCAAGCAAGCCTGTAAAGGAAATCTGCACTACAATGAAGTCTCACTGCCCCGCGGGCAAGAGGGCCATCTGAAAAAAGTGTAAAATCCAGAAAGGTAGGACAGGATATGGAGAACAGGGAGCCTTGTTATGCTGATTGGCAGGATGTAAATTGCCAGCAGCCAGCCTGGAGAAGTGTATGGTGTTTCCTGAAACACATAAGAAACAAAGCAACACAGTCTATGGCACTTCCACTTATGGTCCTATAGCTTACGGAAATTAAAATCAAAAACAGACAGCCACCCCAATATTTGGGACGGCTGTGTTCACAAGAAGCTCGTCTACAGTAACAGGTAAATATCCCAGAAAGCAAAATATGGATAAAGAAGTTGTGGCACGTACGTACAATGCAATATCACTCAGCAATGAAATCTGTGTCATCAGGCCCGTAGCGGCATAGTGAGTGGATGCAGGTACGGTGATTCTACGTGAACTACGTCACACAGAAAAAGAAACATCATAAGATATCACTAATACACGGAATGTAAAGTTGACTACACATGAACTGAATTACAAAACAGAACAGGGTCTCAAATTTAGAAAACCAACTAGTGCTTGCTTATGGGGAAAGGTGCGTTGGGGTGCTTCATAAACCAGAGACTGAAATTAGCACAGATAACTTTCCATAAGCCAAATATGTAATAGACAAGACCTACTCCTTGCTCAACGAAATGGACCCAACACCACATATTCAACGCCTAGGAATATACCTGACTAGGAAGAATCTTAAAACCCATGGATATATATGTCTCCGTAAGAGAATCAAGCGTGTGTACAGCGGCATAAACGCAGCAGTGAAAATCCGATAAATCCCATTATCAAAATAAATTTCAAAAAAAAATCATAAAGACAGTGAAATAGAGAGCAATTCTTAAATAATTCACTCAGGGCATGTGATGCAACCGGGATTTAACACATCTACACCCAGAGCTGGTTGAGACATAAGGCTGGACACTTCAGGCTGATAGCATTGGTGAGTTTCGGTGAGCAAATGCAGACCCTTTGAAGTCATACTGCATGGTACCCATTCCATGGGTCCCAACTCTCCAGGTTCAAGGGATTCTTCCTCCAGCTAAAACATGCATGGGAAACCAAGAGTATCGTCCACCATGTGATTGGGAAATGATTTAAAATGCATCTCAGTTTTCGTATCCTGGTCCTCGGGTTCACCATTCCAGATGCTTTACTAACACTCTCCCCGCTTGGAGAGTCAGTGCCTTTAACCTCCTCTTTGGCACAGCTTGCAATTTCTGTGCAAAATGAACAGGAATAGGGAGAACCAATGAGAGACTAGCTGTAGGTGTCTGCACGGGCAAATGTAACGCTCATTGCCCACCAGGAAGAGGAATTAAACAAAGGCTCAGTGTGCCCTGCTGGAAACAGATTAGGGCCTGAAGCAATCCTGCGGTTTTGTGCCCAGCTCACAAGAAAGCGAGTTGAAGAAAGGAGCTCAGGGGCACTGTAATTCACAAACCTGCAGAGTTATAAATGACAGCTTTCCTCCAAAAATATATTGAAGTAAGCCTGCGAAGGGGACTTGAAAGCGGGGCAGAATTTCAGGAAAACGATTGCAGGGGGTAGACTGGAATTGCCCTGAAAGCATAGGAAAAGAGGCAGAACGTCGACAATGATGCACTTGGCCAAAAAGGGCGTATGCGTTTTTTCCTGAATATATTCAGGAAAAAACGCATACGCCCTTTTTGGCCAACCAAGCAAGCCTGTAAATGAAATCTGCACTACAATGAAGTCTCACTGCCCCCCTGGCAAAAGGGCCATCTGAAAAAAGTGTAAAATCCAGAAAGGTAGGACAGGATATGGAGAACAGGGAGCCTTGTTATGCTGATTGGCAGGATGTAAATTGCCAGCAGCCACCCTGGAGAAGTGTATGGTGTTTCCTGAAACACGAAAGAAACAAAGCAACACAGCCTATGGCACTTCCACTTATGGTCCTATAGCTTACGGAAATTAAAATCAAAAACAGACAGCCACCCCAATATTTGAGACGGCTGTGTTCACAAGAAGCTCGTCTACAGTATCAGGTAAATATCCCAGAAAGCAAAAAATGGATAAAGAACTTGTGGCACGTACGTACAATGCAATATCACTCAGCAATGAAATCTGTGTCATCAGGCCCATAGCGGCATAGTGAGTGGATGCAGGTACGGTGATTCTACGTGAACTACGTCACACAGAAAAAGAAACATCATAAGATATCACGAATACACGGAATGTAAACTTGACTACACATGAACTGAATTACAAAATAGAAAAGGGTCTCAAATTTAGAAAACCAACTAGTGCTTGCTTATGCGGAAAGGTGCCTTGGGGTGCTGCATAAAACCAGAGACTGAAATTAGCACAGATAACTTTCCATAAGCCCAATATGTAATAGACAAGACCTACTCCTTGCTCAACGAAATGGACCCAACACCACATATTCAACGCCTAGGAATATACCTGACTAGGAAGAATCTTAAAACCCATGGATATATATGTCTCCGTAAGAGAATCAAGGGTGTGTACAGCGGCCGAAAGGCAGCAGTGAAAATCCGATAAATCCCATTATCAAAATAAATTTCGAAAACAAAACACAAAGACAGTGAAATAGAGAGCAATTCTTAAATAATTCACTCAGGGCATGTGATGCAACCGGGATTGACCACATCTACACCCAGAGCTGGTTGAGACATAAGGCTGGACACTTCAGGCTGATAGCATTGGTGAGTTTAGGTGAGCAAATGCACACCCTTTGAAGTCATACTGTATGGTACCTATTCCATGGGTCCCAACTCTTCAGGTTCAAGGGATTCTTCCTCCAGCTAAAACATGCATGTGAAACCCACAGTATGGTCCACCGTGTTATGGGGAAATGATTTAAAATGCATCTCAGTTTTCGTATCCTGGTCCTCGGGTTCACCATTCCAGATGATTTACTAACAGTCTCCCTGCTTGGAGAGTCAGTGCCTTTAACCTCCTGTTTGGCACAGCTTGCAATTTCTGTGCAAGATGAACAGGAATAGGGAGAACCAATGAGAGACTAGCTGTAGGTGTCTGCACGGGCAAATGTAACGCTCATTTCCCACCAGGAAGAGGAATTTACCAAAGGCTCAGCATGCCCTGCCCGAAACAGATTAGGGCCTGAAGCAATCCTGCGGTTTTGTGCCCAGTTCACAAGAAAGCGAGTTGAAGAAAGGAGCTCAGGGGCACTGTAATTCACAAACCTGCAGAGTTATAAATGACAGCTATCCTCCAAAAATATATTGAAGTAAGCCTGCGAAGGGGACTTGAAAGCGGGGCAGAATTTCAGGAAAACGATTGCAGGGGATAGACTGGAATTGCCCTGAAAGCATAGGAAAAGAGGCAGAACGTCGACAATGATGCACTTGGCCAAAAAGGGCGTATGCGTTTTTTCCTGAATATATTCAGGAAAAAACGCATACGCCCTTTTTGGCCAACCAAGCAAGCCTGTAAAGGAAATCTGCACTACAATGAAGTCTCACTGCCCCCCGGGCAAGAGGGCCATCTGAAAAAAGTGTAAAATCCAGAAAGGTAGGACAGGATATGGAGAACAGGGAGCCTTGTTATGCTGATTGGCAGGATGTAAATTGCCAGCAGCCAGCCTGGAGAAGTGTATGGTGTTTCCTGAAACACATAAGAAACAAAGCAACACAGTCTATGGCACTTCCACTTATGGTCCTATAGCTTACGGAAATTAAAATCAAAAACAGACAGCCACCCCAATATTTGGGACGGCTGTGTTCACAAGAAGCTCGTCTACAGTAACAGGTAAATATCCCAGAAAGCAAAATATGGATAAAGAAGTTGTGGCACGTACGTACAATGCAATATCACTCAGCAATGAAATCTGTGTCATCAGGCCCGTAGCGGCATAGTGAGTGGATGCAGGTACGGTGATTCTACGTGAACTACGTCACACAGAGAAAGAAACATCATAAGATATCACTAATACACGGAATGTAAACTTGACTACACATGAACTGAATTACAAAACAGAACAGGGTCTCAAATTTAGAAAACCAACTAGTGCTTGCTTATGGGGAAAGGTGCGTTGGGGTGCTTCATAAAACCAGAGACTGAAATTAGCACAGATAACTTTCCATAAGCCAAATATGTAATAGACAAGACCTACTCCTTGCTCAACGAAATGGACCCAACACCACATATTCAACGCCTAGGAATATACCTGACTAGGAAGAATCTTAAAACCCATGGATATATATGTCTCCGTAAGAGAATCAAGCGTGTGTACAGTGGCATAAACGCAGCAGTGAAAATCCGATAAATCCCATTATCAAAATAAATTTCAAAAAAAAATCATAAAGACAGTGAAATAGAGAGCAATTCTTAAATAATTCACTCAGGGCATGTGATGCAACCGGGATTTAACACATCTACACCCAGAGCTGGTTGAGACATAAGGCTGGACACTTCAGGCTGATAGCATTGGTGAGTTTCGGTGAGCAAATGCAGACCCTTTGAAGTCATACTGCATGGTACCCATTCCATGGGTCCCAACTCTCCAGGTTCAAGGGATTCTTCCTCCAGCTAAAACATGCATGGGAAACCAAGAGTATCGTCCACCATGTGATTGGGAAATGATTTAAAATGCATCTCAGTTTTCGTATCCTGGTCCTCGGGTTCACCATTCCAGATGCTTTACTAACACTCTCCCCGCTTGGAGAGTCAGTGCCTTTAACCTCCTCTTTGGCACAGCTTGCAATTTCTGTGCAAAATGAACAGGAATAGGGAGAACCAATGAGAGACTAGCTGTAGGTGTCTGCACGGGCAAATGTAACGCTCATTGCCCACCAGGAAGAGGAATTAAACAAAGGCTCAGTGTGCCCTGCTGGAAACAGATTAGGGCCTGAAGCAATCCTGCGGTTTTGTGCCCAGCTCACAAGAAAGCGAGTTGAAGAAAGGAGCTCAGGGGCACTGTAATTCACAAACCTGCAGAGTTATAAATGACAGCTTTCCTCCAAAAATATATTGAAGTAAGCCTGCGAAGGGGACTTGAAAGCGGGGCAGAATTTCAGGAAAACGATTGCAGGGGGTAGACTGGAATTGCCCTGAAAGCATAGGAAAAGAGGCAGAACGTCGACAATGATGCACTTGGCCAAAAAGGGCGTATGCGTTTTTTCCTGAATATATTCAGGAAAAAACGCATACGCCCTTTTTGGCCAACCAAGCAAGCCTGTAAATGAAATCTGCACTACAATGAAGTCTCACTGCCCCCCTGGCAAAAGGGCCATCTGAAAAAAGTGTAAAATCCAGAAAGGTAGGACAGGATATGGAGAACAGGGAGCCTTGTTATGCTGATTGGCAGGATGTAAATTGCCAGCAGCCACCCTGGAGAAGTGTATGGTGTTTCCTGAAACACGAAAGAAACAAAGCAACACAGCCTATGGCACTTCCACTTATGGTCCTATAGCTTACGGAAATTAAAATCAAAAACAGACAGCCACCCCAATATTTGAGACGGCTGTGTTCACAAGAAGCTCGTCTACAGTATCAGGTAAATATCCCAGAAAGCAAAAAATGGATAAAGAACTTGTGGCACGTACGTACAATGCAATATCACTCAGCAATGAAATCTGTGTCATCAGGCCCATAGCGGCATAGTGAGTGGATGCAGGTACGGTGATTCTACGTGAACTACGTCACACAGAAAAAGAAACATCATAAGATATCACGAATACACGGAATGTAAACTTGACTACACATGAACTGAATTACAAAATAGAAAAGGGTCTCAAATTTAGAAAACCAACTAGTGCTTGCTTATGGGGAAAGGTGCCTTGGGGTGCTGCATAAAACCAGAGACTGAAATTAGCACAGATAACTTTCCATAAGCCCAATATGTAATAGACAAGACCTACTCCTTGCTCAACGAAATGGACCCAACACCACATATTCAACGCCTAGGAATATACCTGACTAGGAAGAATCTTAAAACCCATGGATATATATGTCTCCGTAAGAGAATCAAGGGTGTGTACAGCGGCCGAAAGGCAGCAGTGAAAATCCGATAAATCCCATTATCAAAATAAATTTCGAAAACAAAACACAAAGACAGTGAAATAGAGAGCAATTCTTAAATAATTCACTCAGGGCATGTGATGCAACCGGGATTGACCACATCTACACCCAGAGCTAGTTGAGACATAAGGCTGGACACTTCAGGCTGATAGCATTGGTGAGTTTAGGTGAGCAAATGCACACCCTTTGAAGTCATACTGTATGGTACCTATTCCATGGGTCCCAACTCTTCAGGTTCAAGGGATTCTTCCTCCAGCTAAAACATGCATGTGAAACCCACAGTATGGTCCACCGTGTTATGGGGAAATGATTTAAAATGCATCTCAGTTTTCGTATCCTGGTCCTCGTGTTCACCATTCCAGATGATTTACTAACAGTCTCCCTGCTTGGAGAGTCAGTGCCTTTAACCTCCTGTTTGGCACAGCTTGCAATTTCTGTGCAAGATGAACAGGAATAGGGAGAACCAATGAGAGACTAGCTGTAGGTGTCTGCACGGGCAAATGTAACGCTCATTTCCCACCAGGAAGAGGAATTTACCAAAGGCTCAGCATGCCCTGCCCGAAACAGATTAGGGCCTGAAGCAATCCTGCGGTTTTGTGCCCAGTTCACAAGAAAGCGAGTTGAAGAAAGGAGCTCAGGGGCACTGTAATTCACAAACCTGCAGAGTTATAAATGACAGCTATCCTCCAAAAATATATTGAAGTAAGCCTGCGAAGGGGACTTGAAAGCGGGGCAGAATTTCAGGAAAACGATTGCAGGGGGTAGACTGGAATTGCCCTGAAAGCATAGGAAAAGAGGCAGAACGTCGACAATGATGCACTTGGCCAAAAAGGGCGTATGCGTTTTTTCCTGAATATATTCAGGAAAAAACGCATACGCCCTTTTTGGCCAACCAAGCAAGCCTGTAAAGGAAATCTGCACTACAATGAAGTCTCACTGCCCCCCGGGCAAGAGGGCCATCTGAAAAAAGTGTAAAATCCAGAAAGGTAGGACAGGATATGGAGAACAGGGAGCCTTGTTATGCTGATTGGCAGGATGTAAATTGCCAGCAGCCAGCCTGGAGAAGTGTATGGTGTTTCCTGAAACACATAAGAAACAAAGCAACACAGTCTATGGCACTTCCACTTATGGTCCTATAGCTTACGGAAATTAAAATCAAAAACAGACAGCCACCCCAATATTTGGGACGGCTGTGTTCACAAGAAGCTCGTCTACAGTAACAGGTAAATATCCCAGAAAGCAAAATATGGATAAAGAAGTTGTGGCACGTACGTACAATGCAATATCACTCAGCAATGAAATCTGTGTCATCAGGCCCGTAGCGGCATAGTGAGTGGATGCAGGTACGGTGATTCTACGTGAACTACGTCACACAGAAAAAGAAACATCATAAGATATCACTAATACACGGAATGTAAACTTGACTACACATGAACTGAATTACAAAACAGAACAGGGTCTCAAATTTAGAAAACCAACTAGTGCTTGCTTATGGGGAAAGGTGCGTTGGGGTGCTTCATAAAACCAGAGACTGAAATTAGCACAGATAACTTTCCATAAGCCAAATATGTAATAGACAAGACCTACTCCTTGCTCAACGAAATGGACCCAACACCACATATTCAACGCCTAGGAATATACCTGACTAGGAAGAATCTTAAAACCCATGGATATATATGTCTCCGTAAGAGAATCAAGCGTGTGTACAGCGGCATAAACGCAGCAGTGAAAATCCGATAAATCCCATTATCAAAATAAATTTCAAAAAAAAATCATAAAGACAGTGAAATAGAGAGCAATTCTTAAATAATTCACTCAGGGCATGTGATGCAACCGGGATTTAACACATCTACACCCAGAGCTGGTTGAGACATAAGGCTGGACACTTCAGGCTGATAGCATTGGTGAGTTTCGGTGAGCAAATGCAGACCCTTTGAAGTCATACTGCATGGTACCCATTCCATGGGTCCCAACTCTCCAGGTTCAAGGGATTCTTCCTCCAGCTAAAACATGCATGGGAAACCAAGAGTATCGTCCACCATGTGATTGGGAAATGATTTAAAATGCATCTCAGTTTTCGTATCCTGGTCCTCGGGTTCACCATTCCAGATGCTTTACTAACACTCTCCCCGCTTGGAGAGTCAGTGCCTTTAACCTCCTCTTTGGCACAGCTTGCAATTTCTGTGCAAAATGAACAGGAATAGGGAGAACCAATGAGAGACTAGCTGTAGGTGTCTGCACGGGCAAATGTAACGCTCATTGCCCACCAGGAAGAGGAATTAAACAAAGGCTCAGTGTGCCCTGCTGGAAACAGATTAGGGCCTGAAGCAATCCTGCGGTTTTGTGCCCAGCTCACAAGAAAGCGAGTTGAAGAAAGGAGCTCAGGGGCACTGTAATTCACAAACCTGCAGAGTTATAAATGACAGCTTTCCTCCAAAAATATATTGAAGTAAGCCTGCGAAGGGGACTTGAAAGCGGGGCAGAATTTCAGGAAAACGATTGCAGGGGGTAGACTGGAATTGCCCTGAAAGCATAGGAAAAGAGGCAGAACGTCGACAATGATGCACTTGGCCAAAAAGGGCGTATGCGTTTTTTCCTGAATATATTCAGGAAAAAACGCATACGCCCTTTTTGGCCAACCAAGCAAGCCTGTAAATGAAATCTGCACTACAATGAAGTCTCACTGCCCCCCTGGCAAAAGGGCCATCTGAAAAAAGTGTAAAATCCAGAAAGGTAGGACAGGATATGGAGAACAGGGAGCCTTGTTATGCTGATTGGCAGGATGTAAATTGCCAGCAGCCACCCTGGAGAAGTGTATGGTGTTTCCTGAAACACGAAAGAAACAAAGCAACACAGCCTATGGCACTTCCACTTATGGTCCTATAGCTTACGGAAATTAAAATCAAAAACAGACAGCCACCCCAATATTTGAGACGGCTGTGTTCACAAGAAGCTCGTCTACAGTATCAGGTAAATATCCCAGAAAGCAAAAAATGGATAAAGAACTTGTGGCACGTACGTACAATGCAATATCACTCAGCAATGAAATCTGTGTCATCAGGCCCATAGCGGCATAGTGAGTGGATGCAGGTACGGTGATTCTACGTGAACTACGTCACACAGAAAAAGAAACATCATAAGATATCACGAATACACGGAATGTAAACTTGACTACACATGAACTGAATTACAAAATAGAAAAGGGTCTCAAATTTAGAAAACCAACTAGTGCTTGCTTATGGGGAAAGGTGCCTTGGGGTGCTGCATAAAACCAGAGACTGAAATTAGCACAGATAACTTTCCATAAGCCCAATATGTAATAGACAAGACCTACTCCTTGCTCAACGAAATGGACCCAACACCACATATTCAACGCCTACGAATATACCTGACTAGGAAGAATCTTAAAACCCATGGATATATATGTCTCCGTAAGAGAATCAAGGGTGTGTACAGCGGCCGAAAGGCAGCAGTGAAAATCCGATAAATCCCATTATCAAAATAAATTTCGAAAACAAAACACAAAGACAGTGAAATAGAGAGCAATTCTTAAATAATTCACTCAGGGCATCTGATGCAACCGGGATTGACCACATCTACACCCAGAGCTGGTTGAGACATAAGGCTGGACACTTCAGGCTGATAGCATTGGTGAGTTTAGGTGAGCAAATGCACACCCTTTGAAGTCATACTGTATGGTACCTATTCCATGGGTCCCAACTCTTCAGGTTCAAGGGATTCTTCCTCCAGCTAAAACATGCATGTGAAACCCACAGTATGGTCCACCGTGTTATGGGGAAATGATTTAAAATGCATCTCAGTTTTCGAATCCTGGTCCTCGGGTTCACCATTCCAGATGATTTACTAACAGTCTCCCTGCTTGGAGAGTCAGTGCCTTTAACCTCCTGTTTGGCACAGCTTGCAATTTCTGTGCAAGATGAACAGGAATAGGGAGAACCAATGAGAGACTAGCTGTAGGTGTCTGCACGGGCAAATGTAACGCTCATTTCCCACCAGGAAGAGGAATTTACCAAAGGCTCAGCATGCCCTGCCCGAAACAGATTAGGGCCTGAAGCAATCCTGCGGTTTTGTGCCCAGTTCACAAGAAAGCGAGTTGAAGAAAGGAGCTCAGGGGCACTGTAATTCACAAACCTGCAGAGTTATAAATGACAGCTATCCTCCAAAAATATATTGAAGTAAGCCTGCGAAGGGGACTTGAAAGCGGGGCAGAATTTCAGGAAAACGATTGCAGGGGGTAGACTGGAATTGCCCTGAAAGCATAGGAAAAGAGGCAGAACGTCGACAATGATGCACTTGGCCAAAAAGGGCGTATGCGTTTTTTCCTGAATATATTCAGGAAAAAACGCATACGCCCTTTTTGGCCAACCAAGGAAGCCTGTAAATGAAATCTGCACTACAATGAAGTCTCACTGCCCCCCTGGCAAAAGGGCCATCTGAAAAAAGTGTAAAATCCAGAAAGGTAGGACAGGATATGGAGAACAGGGAGCCTTGTTATGCTGATTGGCAGGATGTAAATTGCCAGCAGCCAGCCTGGAGAAGTGTATGGTGTTTCCTGAAACACATAAGAAACAAAGCAACACAGTCTATGGCACTTCCACTTATGGTCCTATAGCTTACGGAAATTAAAATCAAAAACAGACAGCCACCCCAATATTTGGGACGGCTGTGTTCACAAGAAGCTCGTCTACAGTAACAGGTAAATATCCCAGAAAGCAAAATATGGATAAAGAAGTTGTGGCACGTACGTACAATGCAATATCACTCAGCAATGAAATCTGTGTCATCAGGCCCGTAGCGGCATAGTGAGTGGATGCAGGTACGGTGATTCTACGTGAACTACGTCACACAGAAAAAGAAACATCATAAGATATCACTAATACACGGAATGTAAACTTGACTACACATGAACTGAATTACAAAACAGAACAGGGTCTCAAATTTAGAAAACCAACTAGTGCTTGCTTATGGGGAAAGGTGCGTTGGGGTGCTTCATAAAACCAGAGACTGAAATTAGCACAGATAACTTTCCATAAGCCAAATATGTAATAGACAAGACCTACTCCTTGCTCAACGAAATGGACCCAACACCACATATTCAACGCCTAGGAATATACCTGACTAGGAAGAATCTTAAAACCCATGTATATATATGTCTCCGTAAGAGAATCAAGCGTGTGTACAGCGGCATAAACGCAGCAGTGAAAATCCGATAAATCCCATTATCAAAATAAATTTCAAAAAAAAATCATAAAGACAGTGAAATAGAGAGCAATTCTTAAATAATTCACTCAGGGCATGTGATGCAACCGGGATTTAACACATCTACACCCAGAGCTGGTTGAGACATAAGGCTGGACACTTCAGGCTGATAGCATTGGTGAGTTTCGGTGAGCAAATGCAGACCCTTTGAAGTCATACTGCATGGTACCCATTCCATGGGTCCCAACTCTCCAGGTTCAAGGGATTCTTCCTCCAGCTAAAACATGCATGGGAAACCAAGAGTATCGTCCACCATGTGATTGGGAAATGATTTAAAATGCATCTCAGTTTTCGTATCCTGGTCCTCGGGTTCACCATTCCAGATGCTTTACTAACACTCTCCCCGCTTGGAGAGTCAGTGCCTTTAACCTCCTCTTTGGCACAGCTTGCAATTTCTGTGCAAAATGAACAGGAATAGGGAGAACCAATGAGAGACTAGCTGTAGGTGTCTGCACGGGCAAATGTAACGCTCATTGCCCACCAGGAAGAGGAATTAAACAAAGGCTCAGTGTGCCCTGCTGGAAACAGATTAGGGCCTGAAGCAATCCTGCGGTTTTGTGCCCAGCTCACAAGAAAGCGAGTTGAAGAAAGGAGCTCAGGGGCACTGTAATTCACAAACCTGCAGCGTTATAAATGACAGCTTTCCTCCAAAAATATATTGAAGTAAGCCTGCGAAGGGGACTTGAAAGCGGGGCAGAATTTCAGGAAAACGATTGCAGGGGGTAGACTGGAATTGCCCTGAAAGCATAGGAAAAGAGGCAGAACGTCGACAATGATGCACTTGGCCAAAAAGGGCGTATGCGTTTTTTCCTGAATATATTCAGGAAAAAACGCATACGCCCTTTTTGGCCAACCAAGCAAGCCTGTAAATGAAATCTGCACTACAATGAAGTCTCACTGCCCCCCTGGCAAAAGGGCCATCTGAAAAAAGTGTAAAATCCAGAAAGGTAGGACAGGATATGGAGAACAGGGAGCCTTGTTATGCTGATTGGCAGGATGTAAATTGCCAGCAGCCACCCTGGAGAAGTGTATGGTGTTTCCTGAAACACGAAAGAAACAAAGCAACACAGCCTATGGCACTTCCACTTATGGTCCTATAGCTTACGGAAATTAAAATCAAAAACAGACAGCCACCCCAATATTTGAGACGGCTGTGTTCACAAGAAGCTCGTCTACAGTATCAGGTAAATATCCCAGAAAGCAAAAAATGGATAAAGAACTTGTGGCACGTACGTACAATGCAATATCACTCAGCAATGAAATCTGTGTCATCAGGCCCATAGCGGCATAGTGAGTGGATGCAGGTACGGTGATTCTACGTGAACTACATCACACAGAAAAAGAAACATCATAAGATATCACGAATACACGGAATGTAAACTTGACTACACATGAACTGAATTACAAAATAGAAAAGGGTCTCAAATTTAGAAAACCAACTAGTGCTTGCTTATGGGGAAAGGTGCCTTGGGGTGCTGCATAAAACCAGAGACTGAAATTAGCACAGATAACTTTCCATAAGCCCAATATGTAATAGACAAGACCTACTCCTTGCTCAACGAAATGGACCCAACACCACATATTCAACGCCTAGGAATATACCTGACTAGGAAGAATCTTAAAACCCATGGATATATATGTCTCCGTAAGAGAATCAAGGGTGTGTACAGCGGCCGAAAGGCAGCAGTGAAAATCCGATAAATCCCATTATCAAAATAAATTTCGAAAACAAAACACAAAGACAGTGAAATAGAGAGCAATTCTTAAATAATTCACTCAGGGCATGTGATGCAACCGGGATTGACCACATCTACACCCAGAGCTGGTTGAGACATAAGGCTGGACACTTCAGGCTGATAGCATTGGTGAGTTTAGGTGAGCAAATGCACACCCTTTGAAGTCATACTGTATGGTACCTATTCCATGGGTCCCAACTCTTCAGGTTCAAGGGATTCTTCCTCCAGCTAAAACATGCATGTGAAACCCACAGTATGGTCCACCGTGTTATGGGGAAATGATTTAAAATGCATCTCAGTTTTCGTATCCTGGTCCTCGGGTTCACCATTCCAGATGATTTACTAACAGTCTCCCTGCTTGGAGAGTCAGTGCCTTTAACCTCCTGTTTGGCACAGCTTGCAATTTCTGTGCAAGATGAACAGGAATAGGGAGAACCAATGAGAGACTAGCTGTAGGTGTCTGCACGGGCAAATGTAACGCTCATTTCCCACCAGGAAGAGGAATTTACCAAAGGCTCAGCATGCCCTGCCCGAAACAGATTAGGGCCTGAAGCAATCCTGCGGTTTTGTGCCCAGTTCACAAGAAAGCGAGTTGAAGAAAGGAGCTCAGGGGCACTGTAATTCACAAACCTGCAGAGTTATAAATGACAGCTATCCTCCAAAAATATATTGAAGTAAGCCTGCGAAGGGGACTTGAAAGCGGGGCAGAATTTCAGGAAAACGATTGCAGGGGGTAGACTGGAATTGCCCTGAAAGCATAGGAAAAGAGGCAGAACGTCGACAATGATGCACTTGGCCAAAAAGGGCGTATGCGTTTTTTCCTGAATATATTCAGGAAAAAACGCATACGCCCTTTTTGGCCAACCAAGCAAGCCTGTAAAGGAAATCTGCACTACAATGAAGTCTCACTGCCCCCCGGGCAAGAGGGCCATCTGAAAAAAGTGTAAAATCCAGAAAGGTAGGACAGGATATGGAGAACAGGGAGCCTTGTTATGCTGATTGGCAGGATGTAAATTGCCAGCAGCCAGCCTGGAGAAGTGTATGGTGTTTCCTGAAACACATAAGAAACAAAGCAACACAGTCTATGGCATTTCCACTTATGGTCCTATAGCTTACGGAAATTAAAATCAAAAACAGACAGCCACCCCAATATTTGGGACGGCTGTGTTCACAAGAAGCTCGTCTACAGTAACAGGTAAATATCCCAGAAAGCAAAATATGGATAAAGAAGTTGTGGCACGTACGTACAATGCAATATCACTCAGCAATGAAATCTGTGTCATCAGGCCCGTAGCGGCATAGTGAGTGGATGCAGGTACGGTGATTCTACGTGAACTACGTCACACAGAAAAAGAAACATCATAAGGTATCACTAATACACGGAATGTAAACTTGACTACACATGAACTGAATTACAAAACAGAACAGGGTCTCAAATTTAGAAAACCAACTAGTGCTTGCTTATGGGGAAAGGTGCGTTGGGGTGCTTCATAAAACCAGAGACTGAAATTAGCACAGATAACTTTCCATAAGCCAAATATGTAATAGACAAGACCTACTCCTTGCTCAACGAAATGGACCCAACACCACATATTCAACGCCTAGGAATATACCTGACTAGGAAGAATCTTAAAACCCATGGATATATATGTCTCCGTAAGAGAATCAAGCGTGTGTACAGCGGCATAAACGCAGCAGTGAAAATCCGATAAATCCCATTATCAAAATAAATTTCAAAAAAAAATCATAAAGACAGTGAAATAGAGAGCAATTCTTAAATAATTCACTCAGGGCATGTGATGCAACCGGGATTTAACACATCTACACCCAGAGCTGGTTGAGACATAAGGCTGGACACTTCAGGCTGATAGCATTGGTGAGTTTCGGTGAGCAAATGCAGACCCTTTGAAGTCATACTGCATGGTACCCATTCCATGGGTCCCAACTCTCCAGGTTCAAGGGATTCTTCCTCCAGCTAAAACATGCATGGGAAACCAAGAGTATCGTCCACCATGTGATTGGGAAATGATTTAAAATGCATCTCAGTTTTCGTATCCTGGTCCTCGGGTTCACCATTCCAGATGCTTTACTAACACTCTCCCCGCTTGGAGAGTCAGTGCCTTTAACCTCCTCTTTGGCACAGCTTGCAATTTCTGTGCAAAATGAACAGGAATAGGGAGAACCAATGAGAGACTAGCTGTAGGTGTCTGCACGGGCAAATGTAACGCTCATTGCCCACCAGGAAGAGGAATTAAACAAAGGCTCAGTGTGCCCTGCTGGAAACAGATTAGGGCCTGAAGCAATCCTGCGGTTTTGTGCCCAGCTCACAAGAAAGCGAGTTGAAGAAAGGAGCTCAGGGGCACTGTAATTCACAAACCTGCAGAGTTATAAATGACAGCTTTCCTCCAAAAATATATTGAAGTAAGCCTGCGAAGGGGACTTGAAAGCGGGGCAGAATTTCAGGAAAACGATTGCAGGGGGTAGACTGGAATTGCCCTGAAAGCATAGGAAAAGAGGCAGAACGTCGACAATGATGCACTTGGCCAAAAAGGGCGTATGCGTTTTTTCCTTGAATATATTCAGGAAAAAACGCATACGCCCTTTTTGGCCAACCAAGCAAGCCTGTAAATGAAATCTGCACTACAATGAAGTCTCACTGCCCCCCTGGCAAAAGGGCCATCTGAAAAAAGTGTAAAATCCAGAAAGGTAGGACAGGATATGGAGAACAGGGAGCCTTGTTATGCTGATTGGCAGGATGTAAATTGCCAGCAGCCACCCTGGAGAAGTGTATGGTGTTTCCTGAAACACGAAAGAAACAAAGCAACACAGCCTATGGCACTTCCACTTATGGTCCTATAGCTTACGGAAATTAAAATCAAAAACAGACAGCCACCCCAATATTTGAGACGGCTGTGTTCACAAGAAGCTCGTCTACAGTATCAGGTAAATATCCCAGAAAGCAAAAAATGGATAAAGAACTTGTGGCACGTACGTACAATGCAATATCACTCAGCAATGAAATCTGTGTCATCAGGCCCATAGCGGCATAGTGAGTGGATGCAGGTACGGTGATTCTACGTGAACTACGTCACACAGAAAAAGAAACATCATAAGATATCACGAATACACGGAATGTAAACTTGACTACACATGAACTGAATTACAAAATAGAAAAGGGTCTCAAATTTAGAAAACCAACTAGTGCTTGCTTATGGGGAAAGGTGCCTTGGGGTGCTGCATAAAACCAGAGACTGAAATTAGCACAGATAACTTTCCATAAGCCCAATATGTAATAGACAAGACCTACTCCTTGCTCAACGAAATGGACCCAACACCACATATTCAACGCCTAGGAATATACCTGACTAGGAAGAATCTTAAAACCCATGGATATATATGTCTCCGTAAGAGAATCAAGGGTGTGTACAGCGGCCGAAAGGCAGCAGTGAAAATCCGATAAATCCCATTATCAAAATAAATTTCGAAAACAAAACACAAAGACAGTGAAATAGAGAGCAATTCTTAAATAATTCACTCAGGGCATGTGATGCAACCGGGATTGACCACATCTACACCCAGAGCTGGTTGAGACATAAGGCTGGACACTTCAGGCTGATAGCATTGGTGAGTTTAGGTGAGCAAATGCACACCCTTTGAAGTCATACTGTATGGTACCTATTCCATGGGTCCCAACTCTTCAGGTTCAAGGGATTCTTCCTCCAGCTAAAACATGCATGTGAAACCCACAGTATGGTCCACCGTGTTATGGGGAAATGATTTAAAATGCATCTCAGTTTTCGTATCCTGGTCCTCGGGTTCACCATTCCAGATGATTTACTAACAGTCTCCCTGCTTGGAGAGTCAGTGCCTTTAACCTCCTGTTTGGCACAGCTTGCAATTTCTGTGCAAGATGAACAGGAATAGGGAGAACCAATGAGAGACTAGCTGTAGGTGTCTGCACGGGCAAATGTAACGCTCATTTCCCACCAGGAAGAGGAATTTACCAAAGGCTCAGCATGCCCTGCCCGAAACAGATTAGGGCCTGAAGCAATCCTGCGGTTTTGTGCCCAGTTCACAAGAAATCGAGTTGAAGAAAGGAGCTCAGGGGCACTGTAATTCACAAACCTGCAGAGTTATAAATGACAGCTATCCTCCAAAAATATATTGAAGTAAGCCTGCGAAGGGGACTTGAAAGCGGGGCAGAATTTCAGGAAAACGATTGCAGGGGGTAGACTGGAATTGCCCTGAAAGCATAGGAAAAGAGGCAGAACGTCGACAATGATGCACTTGGCCAAAAAGGGCGTATGCGTTTTTTCCTGAATATATTCAGGAAAAAACGCATACGCCCTTTTTGGCCAACCAAGCAAGCCTGTAAAGGAAATCTGCACTACAATGAAGTCTCACTGCCCCCCGGGCAAGAGGGCCATCTGAAAAAAGTGTAAAATCCAGAAAGGTAGGACAGGATATGGAGAACAGGGAGCCTTGTTATGCTGATTGGCAGGATGTAAATTGCCAGCAGCCAGCCTGGAGAAGTGTATGGTGTTTCCTGAAACACATAAGAAACAAAGCAACACAGTCTATGGCACTTCCACTTATGGTCCTATAGCTTACGGAAATTAAAATCAAAAACAGACAGCCACCCCAATATTTGGGACGGCTGTGTTCACAAGAAGCTCGTCTACAGTAACAGGTAAATATCCCAGAAAGCAAAATATGGATAAAGAAGTTGTGGCACGTACGTACAATGCAATATCACTCAGCAATGAAATCTGTGTCATCAGGCCCGTAGCGGCATAGTGAGTGGATGCAGGTACGGTGATTCTACGTGAACTACGTCACACAGAAAAAGAAACATCATAAGATATCACTAATACACGGAATGTAAACTTGACTACACATGAACTGAATTACAAAACAGAGCAGGGTCTCAAATTTAGAAAACCAACTAGTGCTTGCTTATGGGGAAAGGTGCGTTGGGGTGCTTCATAAAACCAGAGACTGAAATTAGCACAGATAACTTTCCATAAGCCAAATATGTAATAGACAAGACCTACTCCTTGCTCAACGAAATGGACCCAACACCACATATTCAACGCCTAGGAATATACCTGACTAGGAAGAATCTTAAAACCCATGGATATATATGTCTCCGTAAGAGAATCAAGCGTGTGTACAGCGGCATAAACGCAGCAGTGAAAATCCGATAAATCCCATTATCAAAATAAATTTCAAAAAAAAATCATAAAGACAGTGAAATAGAGAGCAATTCTTAAATAATTCACTCAGGGCATGTGATGCAACCGGGATTTAACACATCTACACCCAGAGCTGGTTGAGACATAAGGCTGGACACTTCAGGCTGATAGCATTGGTGAGTTTCGGTGAGCAAATGCAGACCCTTTGAAGTCATACTGCATGGTACCCATTCCATGGGTCCCAACTCTCCAGGTTCAAGGGATTCTTCCTCCAGCTAAAACATGCATGGGAAACCAAGAGTATCGTCCACCATGTGATTGGGAAATGATTTAAAATGCATCTCAGTTTTCGTATCCTGGTCCTCGGGTTCACCATTCCAGATGCTTTACTAACACTCTCCCCGCTTGGAGAGTCAGTGCCTTTAACCTCCTCTTTGGCACAGCTTGCAATTTCTGTGCAAAATGAACAGGAATAGGGAGAACCAATGAGAGACTAGCTGTAGGTGTCTGCACGGGCAAATGTAATGCTCATTGCCCACCAGGAAGAGGAATTAAACAAAGGCTCAGTGTGCCCTGCTGGAAACAGATTAGGGCCTGAAGCAATCCTGCGGTTTTGTGCCCAGCTCACAAGAAAGCGAGTTGAAGAAAGGAGCTCAGGGGCACTGTAATTCACAAACCTGCAGAGTTATAAATGACAGCTTTCCTCCAAAAATATATTGAAGTAAGCCTGCGAAGGGGACTTGAAAGCGGGGCAGAATTTCAGGAAAACGATTGCAGGGGGTAGACTGGAATTGCCCTGAAAGCATAGGAAAAGAGGCAGAACGTCGACAATGATGCACTTGGCCAAAAAGGGCGTATGCGTTTTTTCCTGAATATATTCAGGAAAAAACGCATACGCCCTTTTTGGCCAACCAAGCAAGCCTGTAAATGAAATCTGCACTACAATGAAGTCTCACTGCCCCCCTGGCAAAAGGGCCATCTGAAAAAAGTGTAAAATCCAGAAAGGTAGGACAGGATATGGAGAACAGGGAGCCTTGTTATGCTGATTGGCAGGATGTAAATTGCCAGCAGCCACCCTGGAGAAGTGTATGGTGTTTCCTGAAACACGAAAGAAAGAAAGCAACACAGCCTATGGCACTTCCACTTATGGTCCTATAGCTTACGGAAATTAAAATCAAAAACAGACAGCCACCCCAATATTTGAGACGGCTGTGTTCACAAGAAGCTCGTCTACAGTATCAGGTAAATATCCCAGAAAGCAAAAAATGGATAAAGAACTTGTGGCACGTACGTACAATGCAATATCACTCAGCAATGAAATCTGTGTCATCAGGCCCATAGCGGCATAGTGAGTGGATGCTGGTACGGTGATTCTACGTGAACTACGTCACACAGAAAAAGAAACATCATAAGATATCACGAATACACGGAATGTAAACTTGACTACACATGAACTGAATTACAAAATAGAAAAGGGTCTCAAATTTAGAAAACCAACTAGTGCTTGCTTATGGGGAAAGGTGCCTTGGGGTGCTGCATAAAACCAGAGACTGAAATTAGCACAGATAACTTTCCATAAGCCCAATATGTAATAGACAAGACCTACTCCTTGCTCAACGAAATGGACCCAACACCACATATTCAACGCCTAGGAATATACCTGACTAGGAAGAATCTTAAAACCCATGGATATATATGTCTCCGTAAGAGAATCAAGGGTGTGTACAGCGGCCGAAAGGCAGCAGTGAAAATCCGATAAATCCCATTATCAAAATAAATTTCGAAAACAAAACACAAAGACAGTGAAATAGAGAGCAATTCTTAAATAATTCACTCAGGGCATGTGATGCAACCGGGATTGACCACATCTACACCCAGAGCTGGTTGAGACATAAGGCTGGACACTTCAGGCTGATAGCATTGGTGAGTTTAGGTGAGCAAATGCACACCCTTTGAAGTCATACTGTATGGTACCTATTCCATGGGTCCCAACTCTTCAGGTTCAAGGGATTCTTCCTCCAGCTAAAACATGCATGTGAAACCCACAGTATGGTCCACCGTGTTATGGGGAAATGATTTAAAATGCATCTCAGTTTTCGTATCCTGGTCCTCGGGTTCACCATTCCAGATGATTTACTAACAGTCTCCCTGCTTGGAGAGTCAGTGCCTTTAACCTCCTGTTTGGCACAGCTTGCAATTTCTGTGCAAGATGAACAGGAATAGGGAGAACCAATGAGAGACTAGCTGTAGGTGTCTGCACGGGCAAATGTAACGCTCATTTCCCACCAGGAAGAGGAATTTACCAAAGGCTCAGCATGCCCTGCCCGAAACAGATTAGGGCCTGAAGCAATCCTGCGGTTTTGTGCCCAGTTCACAAGAAAGCGAGTTGAAGAAAGGAGCTCAGGGGCACTGTAATTCACAAACCTGCAGAGTTATAAATGACAGCTATCCTCCAAAAATATATTGAAGTAAGCCTGCGAAGGGGACTTGAAAGCGGGGCAGAATTTCAGGAAAACGATTGCAGGGGGTAGACTGGAATTGCCCTGAAAGCATAGGAAAAGAGGCAGAACGTCGACAATGATGCACTTGGCCAAAAAGGGCGTATGCGTTTTTTCCTGAATATATTCAGGAAAAAACGCATACGCCCTTTTTGGCCAACCAAGCAAGCCTGTAAAGGAAATCTGCACTACAATGAAGTCTCACTGCCCCCCGGGCAAGAGGGCCATCTGAAAAAAGTGTAAAATCCAGAAAGGTAGGATAGGATATGGAGAACAGGGAGCCTTGTTATGCTGATTGGCAGGATGTAAATTGCCAGCAGCCAGCCTGGAGAAGTGTATGGTGTTTCCTGAAACACATAAGAAACAAAGCAACACAGTCTATGGCACTTCCACTTATGGTCCTATAGCTTACGGAAATTAAAATCAAAAACAGACAGCCACCCCAATATTTGGGACGGCTGTGTTCACAAGAAGCTCGTCTACAGTAACAGGTAAATATCCCAGAAAGCAAAATATGGATAAAGAAGTTGTGGCACGTACGTACAATGCAATATCACTCAGCAATGAAATCTGTGTCATCAGGCCCGTAGCGGCATAGTGAGTGGATGCAGGTACGGTGATTCTACGTGAACTACGTCACACAGAAAAAGAAACATCATAAGATATCACTAATACACGGAATGTAAACTTGACTACACATGAACTGAATTACAAAACAGAACAGGGTCTCAAATTTAGAAAACCAACTAGTGCTTGCTTATGGGGAAAGGTGCGTTGGGGTGCTTCATAAAACCAGAGACTGAAATTAGCACAGATAACTTTCCATAAGCCAAATATGTAATAGACAAGACCTACTCCTTGCTCAACGAAATGGACCCAACACCACATATTCAACGCCTAGGAATATACCTGACTAGGAAGAATCTTAAAACCCATGGATATATATGTCTCCGTAAGAGAATCAAGCGTGTGTACAGCGGCATAAACGCAGCAGTGAAAATCCGATAAATCCCATTATCAAAATAAATTTCAAAAAAAAATCATAAAGACAGTGAAATAGAGAGCAATTCTTAAATAATTCACTCAGGGCATGTGATGCAACCGGGATTTAACACATCTACACCCAGAGCTGGTTGAGATATAAGGCTGGACACTTCAGGCTGATAGCATTGGTGAGTTTCGGTGAGCAAATGCAGACCCTTTGAAGTCATACTGCATGGTACCCATTCCATGGGTCCCAACTCTCCAGGTTCAAGGGATTCTTCCTCCAGCTAAAACATGCATGGGAAACCAAGAGTATCGTCCACCATGTGATTGGGAAATGATTTAAAATGCATCTCAGTTTTCGTATCCTGGTCCTCGGGTTCACCATTCCAGATGCTTTACTAACACTCTCCCCGCTTGGAGAGTCAGTGCCTTTAACCTCCTCTTTGGCACAGCTTGCAATTTCTGTGCAAAATGAACAGGAATAGGGAGAACCAATGAGAGACTAGCTGTAGGTGTCTGCACGGGCAAATGTAACGCTCATTGCCCACCAGGAAGAGGAATTAAACAAAGGCTCAGTGTGCCCTGCTGGAAACAGATTAGGGCCTGAAGCAATCCTGCGGTTTTGTGCCCAGCTCACAAGAAAGCGAGTTGAAGAAAGGAGCTCAGGGGCACTGTAATTCACAAACCTGCAGAGTTATAAATGACAGCTTTCCTCCAAAAATATATTGAAGTAAGCCTGCGAAGGGGACTTGAAAGCGGGGCAGAATTTCAGGAAAACGATTGCAGGGGGTAGACTGGAATTGCCCTGAAAGCATAGGAAAAGAGGCAGAACGTCGACAATGATGCACTTGGCCAAAAAGGGCGTATGCGTTTTTTCCTGAATATATTCAGGAAAAAACGCATACGCCCTTTTTGGCCAACCAAGCAAGCCTGTAAATGAAATCTGCACTACAATGAAGTCTCACTGCCCCACTGGCAAAAGGGCCATCTGAAAAAAGTGTAAAATCCAGAAAGGTAGGACAGGATATGGAGAACAGGGAGCCTTGTTATGCTGATTGGCAGGATGTAAATTGCCAGCAGCCACCCTGGAGAAGTGTATGGTGTTTCCTGAAACACGAAAGAAACAAAGCAACACAGCCTATGGCACTTCCACTTATGGTCCTATAGCTTACGGAAATTAAAATCAAAAACAGACAGCCACCCCAATATTTGAGACGGCTGTGTTCACAAGAAGCTCGTCTACAGTATCAGGTAAATATCCCAGAAAGCAAAAAATGGATAAAGAACTTGTGGCACGTACGTACAATGCAATATCACTCAGCAATGAAATCTGTGTCATCAGGCCCATAGCGGCATAGTGAGTGGATGCAGGTACGGTGATTCTACGTGAACTACGTCACACAGAAAAAGAAACATCATAAGATATCACGAATACACGGAATGTAAACTTGACTACACATGAACTGAATTACAAAATAGAAAAGGGTCTCAAATTTAGAAAACCAACTAGTGCTTGCTTATGGGGAAAGGTGCCTTGGGGTGCTGCATAAAACCAGAGACTGAAATTAGCACAGATAACTTTCCATAAGCCCAATATGTAATAGACAAGACCTACTCCTTGCTCAACGAAATGGACCCCACACCACATATTCAACGCCTAGGAATATACCTGACTAGGAAGAATCTTAAAACCCATGGATATATATGTCTCCGTAAGAGAATCAAGGGTGTGTACAGCGGCCGAAAGGCAGCAGTGAAAATCCGATAAATCCCATTATCAAAATAAATTTCGAAAACAAAACACAAAGACAGTGAAATAGAGAGCAATTCTTAAATAATTCACTCAGGGCATGTGATGCAACCGGGATTGACCACATCTACACCCAGAGCTGGTTGAGACATAAGGCTGGACACTTCAGGCTGATAGCATTGGTGAGTTTAGGTGAGCAAATGCACACCCTTTGAAGTCATACTGTATGGTACCTATTCCATGGGTCCCAACTCTTCAGGTTCAAGGGATTCTTCCTCCAGCTAAAACATGCATGTGAAACCCACAGTATGGTCCACCGTGTTATGGGGAAATGATTTAAAATGCATCTCAGTTTTCGTATCCTGGTCCTCGGGTTCACCATTCCAGATGATTTACTAACAGTCTCCCTGCTTGGAGAGTCAGTGCCTTTAACCTCCTGTTTGGCACAGCTTGCAATTTCTGTGCAAGATGAACAGGAATAGGGAGAACCAATGAGAGACTAGCTGTAGGTGTCTGCACGGGCAAATGTAACGCTCATTTCCCACCAGGAAGAGGAATTTACCAAAGGCTCAGCATGCCCTGCCCGAAACAGATTAGGGCCTGAAGCAATCCTGCGGTTTTGTGCCCAGTTCACAAGAAAGCGAGTTGAAGAAAGGAGCTCAGGGGCACTGTAATTCACAAACCTGCAGAGTTATAAATGACAGCTATCCTCCAAAAATATATTGAAGTAAGCCTGCGAAGGGGACTTGAAAGCGGGGCAGAATTTCAGGAAAACGATTGCAGGGGGTAGACTGGAATTGCCCTGAAAGCATAGGAAAAGAGGCAGAACGTCGACAATGATGCACTTGGCCAAAAAGGGCGTATGCGTTTTTTCCTGAATATATTCAGGAAAAAACGCATACGCCCTTTTTGGCCAACCAAGCAAGCCTGTAAAGGAAATCTGCACTACAATGAAGTCTCACTGCCCCCCGGGCAAGAGGGCCATCTGAAAAAAGTGTAAAATCCAGAAAGGTAGGACAGGATATGGAGAACAGGGAGCCTTGTTATGCTGATTGGCAGGATGTAAATTGCCAGCAGCCAGCCTGGAGAAGTGTATGGTGTTTCCTGAAACACATAAGAAACAAAGCAACACAGTCTATGGCACTTCCACTTATGGTCCTATAGCTTACGGAAATTAAAATCAAAAACAGACAGCCACCCCAATATTTGGGACGGCTGTGTTCACAAGAAGCTCGTCTACAGTAACAGGTAAATATCCCAGAAAGCAAAATATGGATAAAGAAGTTGTGGCACGTACGTACAATGCAATATCACTCAGCAATGAAATCTGTGTCATCAGGCCCGTAGCGGCATAGTGAGTGGATGCAGGTACGGTGATTCTACGTGAACTACGTCACACAGAAAAAGAAACATCATAAGATATCACTAATACACGGAATGTAAACTTGACTACACATGAACTGAATTACAAAACAGAACAGGGTCTCAAATTTAGAAAACCAACTAGTGCTTGCTTATGGGGAAAGGTGCGTTGGGGTGCTTCATAAAACCAGAGACTGAAATTAGCACAGATAACTTTCCATAAGCCAAATATGTAATAGACAAGACCTACTCCTTGCTCAACGAAATGGACCCAACACCACATATTCAACGCCTAGGAATATACCTGACTAGGAAGAATCTTAAAACCCATGGATATATATGTCTCCGTAAGAGAATCAAGCGTGTGTACAGCGGCATAAACGCAGCAGTGAAAATCCGATAAATCGCACTTTCAAAATAAATTTCAAAAAAAAATCATAAAGACAGTGAAATAGAGAGCAATTCTTAAATAATTCACTCAGGGCATGTGATGCAACCGGGATTTAACACATCTACACCCAGAGCTGGTTGAGACATAAGGCTGGACACTTCAGGCTGATAGCATTGGTGAGTTTCGGTGAGCAAATGCAGACCCTTTGAAGTCATACTGCATGGTACCCATTCCATGGGTCCCAACTCTCCAGGTTCAAGGGATTCTTCCTCCAGCTAAAACATGCATGGGAAACCAAGAGTATCGTCCACCATGTGATTGGGAAATGATTTAAAATGCATCTCAGTTTTCGTATCCTGGTCCTCGGGTTCACCATTCCAGATGCTTTACTAACACTCTCCCCGCTTGGAGAGTCAGTGCCTTTAACCTCCTCTTTGGCACAGCTTGCAATTTCTGTGCAAAATGAACAGGAATAGGGAGAACCAATGAGAGACTAGCTGTAGGTGTCTGCACGGGCAAATGTAACGCTCATTGCCCACCAGGAAGAGGAATTAAACAAAGGCTCAGTGTGCCCTGCTGGAAACAGATTAGGGCCTGAAGCAATCCTGCGGTTTTGTGCCCAGCTCACAAGAAAGCGAGTTGAAGAAAGGAGCTCAGGGGCACTGTAATTCACAAACCTGCAGAGTTATAAATGACAGCTTTCCTCCAAAAATATATTGAAGTAAGCCTGCGAAGGGGACTTGAAAGCGGGGCAGAATTTCAGGAAAACGATTGCAGGGGGTAGACTGGAATTGCCCTGAAAGCATAGGAAAAGAGGCAGAACGTCGACAATGATGCACTTGGCCAAAAAGGGCGTATGCGTTTTTTCCTGAATATATTCAGGAAAAAACGCATACGCCCTTTTTGGCCAACCAAGCAAGCCTGTAAATGAAATCTGCACTACAATGAAGTCTCAATGCCCCCCTGGCAAAAGGGCCATCTGAAAAAAGTGTAAAATCCAGAAAGGTAGGACAGGATATGGAGAACAGGGAGCCTTGTTATGCTGATTGGCAGGATGTAAATTGCCAGCAGCCACCCTGGAGAAGTGTATGGTGTTTCCTGAAACACGAAAGAAACAAAGCAACACAGCCTATGGCACTTCCACTTATGGTCCTATAGCTTACGGAAATTAAAATCAAAAACAGACAGCCACCCCAATATTTGAGACGGCTGTGTTCACAAGAAGCTCGTCTACAGTATCAGGTAAATATCCCAGAAAGCAAAAAATGGATAAAGAACTTGTGGCACGTACGTACAATGCAATATCACTCAGCAATGAAATCTGTGTCATCAGGCCCATAGCGGCATAGTGAGTGGATGCAGGTACGGTGATTCTACGTGAACTACGTCACACAGAAAAAGAAACATCATAAGATATCACGAATACACGGAATGTAAACTTGACTACACATGAACTGAATTACAAAACAGAACAGGGTCTCAAATTTAGAAAACCAACTAGTGCTTGCTTATGGGGAAAGGTGCCTTGGGGTGCTGCATAAAACCAGAGACTGAAATTAGCACAGATAACTTTCCATAAGCCCAATATGTAATAGACAAGACCTACTCCTTGCTCAACGAAATGGACCCAACACCACATATTCAACGCCTAGGAATATACCTGACTAGGAAGAATCTTAAAACCCATGGATATATATGTCTCCGTAAGAGAATCAAGGGTGTGTACAGCGGCCGAAAGGCAGCAGTGAAAATCCGATAAATCCCATTATCAAAATAAATTTCGAAAACAAAACACAAAGACAGTGAAATAGAGAGCAATTCTTAAATAATTCACTCAGGGCATATGATGCAACCGGGATTGACCACATCTACACCCAGAGCTGGTTGAGACATAAGGCTGGACACTTCAGGCTGATAGCATTGGTGAGTTTAGGTGAGCAAATGCACACCCTTTGAAGTCATACTGTATGGTACCTATTCCATGGGTCCCAACTCTTCAGGTTCAAGGGATTCTTCCTCCAGCTAAAACATGCATGTGAAACCCACAGTATGGTCCACCGTGTTATGGGGAAATGATTTAAAATGCATCTCAGTTTTCGTATCCTGGTCCTCGGGTTCACCATTCCAGATGATTTACTAACAGTCTCCCTGCTTGGAGAGTCAGTGCCTTTAACCTCCTCTTTGGCACAGCTTGCAATTTCTGTGCAAGATGAACAGGAATAGGGAGAACCAATGAGAGACTAGCTGTAGGTGTCTGCACGGGCAAATGTAACGCTCATTGCCCACCAGGAAGAGGAATTTACCAAAGGCTCAGCATGCCCTGCCCGAAACAGATTAGGGCCTGAAGCAATCCTGCGGTTTTGTGCCCAGTTCACAAGAAAGCGAGTTGAAGAAAGGAGCTCAGGGGCACTGTAATTCACAAACCTGCAGAGTTATAAATGACAGCTATCCTCCAAAAATATATTGAAGTAAGCCTGCGAAGGGGACTTGAAAGCGGGGCAGAATTTCAGGAAAACGATTGCAGGGGGTAGACTGGAATTGCCCTGAAAGCATAGGAAAAGAGGCAGAACGTCGACAATGATGCACTTGGCCAAAAAGGGCGTATGCGTTTTTTCCTGAATATATTCAGGAAAAAACGCATACGCCCTTTTTGGCCAACCAAGCAAGCCTGTAAATGAAATCTGCACTACAATGAAGTCTCACTGCCCCCCTGGCAAAAGGGCCATCTGAAAAAAGTGTAAAATCCAGAAAGGTAGGACAGGATATGGAGAACAGGGAGCCTTGTTATGCTGATTGGCAGGATGTAAATTGCCAGCAGCCTGCCTGGAGAAGTGTATGGTGTTTCCTGAAACACATAAGAAACAAAGCAACACAGTCTATGGCACTTCCACTTATGGTCCTATAGCTTACGGAAATTAAAATCAAAAACAGACAGCCACCCCAATATTTGGGACGGCTGTGTTCACAAGAAGCTCGTCTACAGTAACAGGTAAATATCCCAGAAAGCAAAATATGGATAAAGAAGTTGTGGCACGTACGTACAATGCAATATCACTCAGCAATGAAATCTGTGTCATCAGGCCCGTAGCGGCATAGTGAGTGGATGCAGGTACGGTGATTCTACGTGAACTACGTCACACAGAAAAAGAAACATCATAAGATATCACTAATACACGGAATGTAAACTTGACTACACATGAACTGAATTACAAAACAGAACAGGGTCTCAAATTTAGAAAACCAACTAGTGCTTGCTTATGGGGAAAGGTGCGTTGGGGTGCTTCATAAAACCAGAGACTGAAATTAGCACAGATAACTTTCCATAAGCCAAATATGTAATAGACAAGACCTACTCCTTGCTCAACGAAATGGACCCAACACCACATATTCAACGCCTAGGAATATACCTGACTAGGAAGAATCTTAAAACCCATGGATATATATGTCTCCGTAAGAGAATCAAGCGTGTGTACAGCGGCATAAACGCAGCAGTGAAAATCCGATAAATCCCATTATCAAAGTAAATTTCAAAAAAAATCATAAAGACAGTGAAATAGAGAGCAATTCTTAAATAATTCACTCAGGGCATGTGATGCAACCGGGATTTAACACATCTACACCCAGAGCTGGTTGAGACATAAGGCTGGACACTTCAGGCTGATAGCATTGGTGAGTTTCGGTGAGCAAATGCAGACCCTTTGAAGTCATACTGCATGGTACCCATTCCATGGGTCCCAACTCTCCAGGTTCAAGGGATTCTTCCTCCAGCTAAAACATGCATGGGAAACCAAGAGTATCGTCCACCATGTGATTGGGAAATGATTTAAAATGCATCTCAGTTTTCGTATCCTGGTCCTCGGGTTCACCATTCCAGATGCTTTACTAACACTCTCCCCGCTTGGAGAGTCAGTGCCTTTAACCTCCTCTTTGGCACAGCTTGCAATTTCTGTGCAAAATGAACAGGAATAGGGAGAACCAATGAGAGACTAGCTGTAGGTGTCTGCACGGGCAAATGTAACGCTCATTGCCCACCAGGAAGAGGAATTAAACAAAGGCTCAGTGTGCCCTGCTGGAAACAGATTAGGGCCTGAAGCAATCCTGCGGTTTTGTGCCCAGCTCACAAGAAAGCGAGTTGAAGAAAGGAGCTCAGGGGCACTGTAATTCACAAACCTGCAGAGTTATAAATGACAGCTTTCCTCCAAAAATATATTGAAGTAAGCCTGCGAAGGGGACTTGAAAGCGGGGCAGAATTTCAGGAAAACGATTGCAGGGGGTAGACTGGAATTGCCCTGAAAGCATAGGAAAAGAGGCAGAACGTCGACAATGATGCACTTGGCCAAAAAGGGCGTATGCGTTTTTTCCTGAATATATTCAGGAAAAAACGCATACGCCCTTTTTGGCCAACCAAGCAAGCCTGTAAATGAAATCTGCACTACAATGAAGTCTCACTGCCCCCCTGGCAAAAGGGCCATCTGAAAAAAGTGTAAAATCCAGAAAGGTAGGACAGGATATGGAGAACAGGGAGCCTTGTTATGCTGATTGGCAGGATGTAAATTGCCAGCAGCCACCCTGGAGAAGTGTATGGTGTTTCCTGAAACACGAAAGAAACAAAGCAACACAGCCTATGGCACTTCCACTTATGGTCCTATAGCTTACGGAAATTAAAATCAAAAACAGACAGCCACCCCAATATTTGAGACGGCTGTGTTCACAAGAAGCTCGTCTACAGTATCAGGTAAATATCCCAGAAAGCAAAAAATGGATAAAGAACTTGTGGCACGTACGTACAATGCAATATCACTCAGCAATGAAATCTGTGTCATCAGGCCCGTAGCGGCATAGTGAGTGGATGCAGGTACGGTGATTCTACGTGAACTACGTCACACAGAAAAAGAAACATCATAAGATATCACGAATACACGGAATGTAAACTTGACTACACATGAACTGAATTACAAAATAGAAAAGGGTCTCAAATTTAGAAAACCAACTAGTGCTTGCTTATGGGGAAAGGTGCCTTGGGGTGCTGCATAAAACCAGAGACTGAAATTAGCACAGATAACTTTCCATAAGCCCAATATGTAATAGACAAGACCTACTCCTTGCTCAACGAAATGGACCCAACACCACATATTCAACGCCTAGGAATATACCTGACTAGGAAGAATCTTAAAACCCATGGATATATATGTCTCCGTAAGAGAATCAAGGGTGTGTACAGCGGCCGAAAGGCAGCAGTGAAAATCCGATAAATCCCATTATCAAAATAAATTTCGAAAACAAAACACAAAGACAGTGAAATAGAGAGCAATTCTTAAATAATTCACTCAGGGCATGTGATGCAACGGGGATTGACCACATCTACACCCAGAGCTGGTTGAGACATAAGGCTGGACACTTCAGGCTGATAGCATTGGTGAGTTTAGGTGAGCAAATGCACACCCTTTGAAGTCATACTGTATGGTACCTATTCCATGGGTCCCATCTCTTCAGGTTCAAGGGATTCTTCCTCCAGCTAAAACATGCATGTGAAACCCACAGTATGGTCCACCGTGTTATGGGGAAATGATTTAAAATGCATCTCAGTTTTCGTATCCTGGTCCTCGGGTTCACCATTCCAGATGATTTACTAACAGTCTCCCTGCTTGGAGAGTCAGTGCCTTTAACCTCCTGTTTGGCACAGCTTGCAATTTCTGTGCAAGATGAACAGGAATAGGGAGAACCAATGAGAGACTAGTTGTAGGTGTCTGCACGGGCAAATGTAACGCTCATTTCCCACCAGGAAGAGGAATTTACCAAAGGCTCAGCATGCCCTGCCCGAAACAGATTAGGGCCTGAAGCAATCCTGCGGTTTTGTGCCCAATTCACAAGAAAGCGAGTTGAAGAAAGGAGCTCAGGGGCACTGTAATTCACAAACCTGCAGAGTTATAAATGACAGCTATCCTCCGAAAATATATTGAAGTAAGCCTGCGAAGGGGACTTGAAAGCGGGGCAGAATTTCAGGAAAACGATTGCAGGGGGTAGACTGGAATTGCCCTGAAAGCATAGGAAAAGAGGCAGAACGTCGACAATGATGCACTTGGCCAAAAAGGGCGTATGCGTTTTTTCCTGAATATATTCAGGAAAAAACGCATACGCCCTTTTTGGCCAACCAAGCAAGCCTGTAAAGGAAATCTGCACTACAATGAAGTCTCACTGCCCCCCAGGCAAGAGGGCCATCTGAAAAAAGTGTAAAATCCAGAAAGGTAGGACAGGATATGGAGAACAGGGAGCCTTGTTATGCTGATTGGCAGGATGTAAATTGCCAGCAGCCAGCCTGGAGAAGTGTATGGTGTTTCCTGAAACACATAAGAAACAAAGCAACACAGTCTATGGCACTTCCACTTATGGTCCTATAGCTTACGGAAATTAAAATCAAAAACAGACAGCCACCCCAATATTTGGGACGGCTGTGTTCACAAGAAGCTCGTCTACAGTAACAGGTAAATATCCCAGAAAGCAAAATATGGATAAAGAAGTTGTGGCACGTACGTACAATGCAATATCACTCAGCAATGAAATCTGTGTCATCAGGCCCGTAGCGGCATAGTGAGTGGATGCAGGTACGGTGATTCTACGTGAACTACGTCACACAGAAAAAGAAACATCATAAGATATCACTAATACACGGAATGTAAACTTGACTACACATGAACTGAATTACAAAACAGAACAGGGTCTCAAATTTAGAAAACCAACTAGTGCTTGCTTATGGGGAAAGGTGCGTTGGGGTGCTTCATAAAACCAGAGACTGAAATTAGCACAGATAACTTTCCATAAGCCCAATATGTAATAGACAAGACCTACTCCTTGCTCAACGAAATGGACCCAACACCACATATTCAACGCCTAGGAATATACCTGACTAGGAAGAATCTTAAAACCCATGGATATATATGTCTCCGTAAGAGAATCAAGCGTGTGTACAGCGGCATAAACGCAGCAGTGAAAATCCGATAAATCCCATTATCAAAATAAATTTCAAAAAAAAATCATAAAGACAGTGAAATAGAGAGCAATTCTTAAATAATTCACTCAGGGCATGTGATGCAACCGGGATTTAACACATCTACACCCAGAGCTGGTTGAGACATAAGGCTGGACACTTCAGGCTGATAGCATTGGTGAGTTTCGGTGAGCAAATGCAGACCCTTTGAAGTCATCCTGCATGGTACCCATTCCATGGGTCCCAACTCTCCAGGTTCAAGGGATTCTTCCTCCAGCTAATACATGCATGGGAAACCAAGAGTATCGTCCACCATGTGATTGGGAAATGATTTAAAATGCATCTCAGTTTTCGTATCCTGGTCCTCGGGTTCACCATTCCAGATGCTTTACTAACACTCTCCCCGCTTGGAGAGTCAGTGCCTTTAACCTCCTCTTTGGCACAGCTTGCAATTTCTGTGCAAAATGAACAGGAATAGGGAGAACCAATGAGAGACTAGCTGTAGGTGTCTGCACGGGCAAATGTAACGCTCATTGCCCACCAGGAAGAGGAATTAAACAAAGGCTCAGTGTGCCCTGCTGGAAACAGATTAGGGCCTGAAGCAATCCTGCGGTTTTGTGCCCAGCTCACAAGAAAGCGAGTTGAAGAAAGGAGCTCAGGGGCACTGTAATTCACAAACCTGCAGAGTTATAAATGACAGCTTTCCTCCAAAAATATATTGAAGTAAGCCTGCGAAGGGGACTTGAAAGCGGGGCAGAATTTCAGGAAAACGATTGCAGGGGGTAGACTGGAATTGCCCTGAAAGCATAGGAAAAGAGGCAGAACGTCGACAATGATGCACTTGGCCAAAAAGGGCGTATGCGTTTTTTCCTGAATATATTCAGGAAAAAACGCATACGCCCTTTTTGGCCAACCAAGCAAGCCTGTAAATGAAATCTGCACTACAATGAAGTCTCACTGCCCCCCTGGCAAAAGGGCCATCTGAAAAAAGTGTAAAATCCAGAAAGGTAGGACAGGATATGGAGAACAGGGAGCCTTGTTATGCTGATTGGCAGGATGTAAATTGCCAGCAGCCACCCTGGAGAAGTGTATGGTGTTTCCTGAAACACGAAAGAAACAAAGCAACACAGCCTATGGCACTTCCACTTATGGTCCTATAGCTTACGGAAATTAAAATCAAAAACAGACAGCCACCCCAATATTTGAGACGGCTGTGTTCACAAGAAGCTCGTCTACAGTATCAGGTAAATATCCCAGAAAGCAAAAAATGGATAAAGAACTTGTGGCACGTACGTACAATGCAATATCACTCAGCAATGAAATCTGTGTCATCAGGCCCATAGCGGCATAGTGAGTGGATGCAGGTACGGTGATTCTACGTGAACTACGTCACACAGAAAAAGAAACATCATAAGATATCACGAATACACGGAATGTAAACTTGACTACACATGAACTGAATTACAAAATAGAAAAGGGTCTCAAATTTAGAAAACCAACTAGTGCTTGCTTATGGGGAAAGGTGCCTTGGGGTGCTGCATAAAACCAGAGACTGAAATTAGCACAGATAACTTTCCATAAGCCCAATATGTAATAGACAAGACCTACTCCTTGCTCAACGAAATGGACCCAACACCACATATTCAACGCCTAGGAATATACCTGACTAGGAAGAATCTTAAAACCCATGGATATATATGTCTCCGTAAGAGAATCAAGGGTGTGTACAGCGGCCGAAAGGCAGCAGTGAAAATCCGATAAATCCCATTATCAAAATAAATTTCGAAAACAAAACACAAAGACAGTGAAATAGAGAGCAATTCTTAAATAATTCACTCAGGGCATGTGATGCAACCGGGATTGACCACATCTACACCCAGAGCTGGTTGAGACATAAGGCTGGACACTTCAGGCTGATAGCATTGGTGAGTTTAGGTGAGCAAATGCACACCCTTTGAAGTCATACTGTATGGTACCTATTCCATGGGTCCCAACTCTTCAGGTTCAAGGGATTCTTCCTCCAGCTAAAACATGCATGAGAAACCCACAGTATGGTCCACCGTGTTATGGGGAAATGATTTAAAATGCATCTCAGTTTTCGTATCCTGGTCCTCGGGTTCACCATTCCAGATGATTTACTAACAGTCTCCCTGCTTGGAGAGTCAGTGCCTTTAACCTCCTGTTTGGCACAGCTTGCAATTTCTGTGCAAGATGAACAGGAATAGGGAGAACCAATGAGAGACTAGCTGTAGGTGTCTGCACGGGCAAATGTAACGCTCATTTCCCACCAGGAAGAGGAATTTACCAAAGGCTCAGCATGCCCTGCCCGAAACAGATTAGGGCCTGAAGCAATCCTGCGGTTTTGTGCCCAGTTCACAAGAAAGCGAGTTGAAGAAAGGAGCTCAGGGGCACTGTAATTCACAAACCTGCAGAGTTATAAATGACAGCTATCCTCCAAAAATATATTGAAGTAAGCCTGCGAAGGGGACTTGAAAGCGGGGCAGAATTTCAGGAAAACGATTGCAGGGGGTAGACTGGAATTGCCCTGAAAGCATAGGAAAAGAGGCAGAACGTCGACAATGATGCACTTGGCCAAAAAGGGCGTATGCGTTTTTTCCTGAATATATTCAGGAAAAAACGCATACGCCCTTTTTGGCCAACCAAGCAAGCCTGTAAAGGAAATCTGCACTACAATGAAGTCTCACTGCCCCCCGGGCAAGAGGGCCATCTGAAAAAAGTGTAAAATCCAGAAAGGTAGGACAGGATATGGAGAACAGGGAGCCTTGTTATGCTGATTGGCAGGATGTAAATTGCCAGCAGCCAGCCTGGAGAAGTGTATGGTGTTTCCTGAAACACATAAGAAACAAAGCAACACAGTCTATGGCACTTCCACTTATGGTCCTATAGCTTACGGAAATTAAAATCAAAAACAGACAGCCACCCCAATATTTGGGACGGCTGTGTTCACAAGAAGCTCGTCTACAGTAACAGGTAAATATCCCAGAAAGCAAAATATGGATAAAGAAGTTGTGGCACGTACGTACAATGCAATATCACTCAGCAATGAAATCTGTGTCATCAGGCCCGTAGCGGCATAGTGAGTGGATGCAGGTACGGTGATTTTACGTGAATTACGTCACACAGAAAAAGAAACATCATAAGATATCACTAATACACGGAATGTAAACTTGACTACACATGAACTGAATTACAAAACAGAACAGGGTCTCAAATTTAGAAAACCAACTAGTGCTTGCTTATGGGGAAAGGTGCGTTGGGGTGCTTCATAAAACCAGAGACTGAAATTAGCACAGATAACTTTCCATAAGCCAAATATGTAATAGACAAGACCTACTCCTTGCTCAACGAAATGGACCCAACACCACATATTCAACGCCTAAGAATATACCTGACTAGGAAGAATCTTAAAACCCATGGATATATATGTCTCCGTAAGAGAATCAAGCGTGTGTACAGCGGCATAAACGCAGCAGTGAAAATCCGATAAATCCCATTATCAAAATAAATTTCGAAAACAAAACACAAAGACAGTGAAATAGAGAGCAATTCTTAAATAACTCACTCAGGGCATGTGATGCAACCGGGATTGACCACATCTACACCCAGAGCTGGTTGAGACATAAGGCTGGACACTTCAGGCTGATAGCATTGGTGAGTTTCGGTGAGCAAATGCACACCCTTTGAAGTCATACTGTATGGTACCTATTCCATGGGTCCCAACTCTTCAGGTTCAAGGGATTCTTCCTCCAGCTAAAACATGCATGTGAAACCCACAGTATGGTCCACCGTGTTATGGGGAAATGATTTAAAATGCATCTCAGTTTTCGTATCCTGGTCCTCGGGTTCACCATTCCAGATGATTTACTAACAGTCTCCCTGCTTGGAGAGTCAGTGCCTTTAACCTCCTGTTTGGCACAGCTTGCAATTTCTGTGCAAGATGAACAGGAATAGGGAGAACCAATGAGAGACTAGCTGTAGGTGTCTGCACGGGCAAATGTAACGCTCATTTCCCACCAGGAAGAGGAATTTACCAAAGGCTCAGCATGCCCTGCCCGAAACAGATTAGGGCCTGAAGCAATCCTGCGGTTTTGTGCCCAGTTCACAAGAAAGCGAGTTGAAGAAAGGAGCTCAGGGGCACTGTAATTCACAAACCTGCAGAGTTATAAATGACAGCTATCCTCCAAAAATATATTGAAGTAAGCCTGCGAAGGGGACTTGAAAGCGGGGCAGAATTTCTGGAAAACGATTGCAGGGGGTAGACTGGAATTGCCCTGAAAGCATAGGAAAAGAGGCAGAACGTCGACAATGATGCACTTGGCCAAAAAGGGCGTATGCGTTTTTTCCTGAATATATTCAGGAAAAAACGCATACGCCCTTTTTGGCCAACCAAGCAAGCCTGTAAAGGAAATCTGCACTACAATGAAGTCTCACTGCCCCCCGGGCAAGAGGGCCATCTGAAAAAAGTGTAAAATCCAGAAAGGTAGGACAGGATATGGAGAACAGGGAGCCTTGTTATGCTGATTGGCAGGATGTAAATTGCCAGCAGCCAGCCTGGAGAAGTGTATGGTGTTTCCTGAAACACATAAGAAACAAAGCAACACAGTCTATGGCACTTCCACTTATGGTCCTATAGCTTACGGAAATTAAAATCAAAAACAGACAGCCACCCCAATATTTGGGACGGCTGTGTTCACAAGAAGCTCGTCTACAGTATCAGGTAAATATCCCAGAAAGCAAAAAATGGATAAAGAAGTTGTGGCACGTACGTACAATGCAGTATCACTCAGCAATGAAATCTGTGTCATCAGGCACGTAGTGGCATAGTGAGTGGATGCAGGTACGGTGATTCTACGTGAACTACGTCACACAGAAAAAGAAACATCATAAGATATCACTAATACACGGAATGTAAACTTGACTACACATGAACTGAATTACAAAACAGAACAGGGTCTCAAATTTAGAAAACCAACTAGTGCTTGCTTATGGGGAAAGGTGCGTTGGGGTGCTTCATAAAACCAGAGACTGAAATTAGCACAGATAACTTTCCATAAGCCAAATATGTAATAGACAAGACCTACTCCTTGCTCAACGAAATGGACCCAACACCACATATTCAACGCCTAGGAATATACCTGACTAGGAAGAATCTTAAAACCCATGGATATATATGTCTCCGTAAGAGAATCAAGCGTGTTTACAGCGGCATAAACGCAGCAGTGAAAATCCGATAAATCCCATTATCAAAATAAATTTCAAAAAAAAATCATAAAGACAGTGAAATAGAGAGCAATTCTTAAATAATTCACTCAGGGCATGTGATGCAACCGGGATTTAACACATCTACACCCAGAGCTGGTTGAGACATAAGGCTGGACACTTCAGGCTGATAGCATTGGTGAGTTTCGGTGAGCAAATGCAGACCCTTTGAAGTCATACTGCATGGTACCCATTCCATGGGTCCCAACTCTCCAGGTTCAAGGGATTCTTCCTCCAGCTAAAACATGCATGGGAAACCAAGAGTATCGTCCACCATGTGATTGGGAAATGATTTAAAATGCATCTCAGTTTTCGTATCCTGGTCCTCGGGTTCACCATTCCAGATGCTTTACTAACACTCTCCCCGCTTGGAGATTCAGTGCCTTTAACCTCCTCTTTGGCACAGCTTGCAATTTCTGTGCAAAATGAACAGGAATAGGGAGAACCAATGAGAGACTAGCTGTAGGTGTCTGCACGGGCAAATGTAACGCTCATTGCCCACCAGGAAGAGGAATTAAACAAAGGCTCAGCGTGCCCTGCCGGAAACAGATTAGGGCCTGAAGCAATCCTGCGGTTTTGTGCCCAGCTCACAAGAAAGCGAGTTGAAGAAAGGAGCTCAGGGGCACTGTAATTCACAAACCTGCAGAGTTATAAATGACAGCTATCCTCCAAAAATATATTGAAGTAAGCCTGCGAAGGGGAGTTGAAAGCGGGGCAGAATTTCAGGAAAACGATTGCAGGGGGTAGACTGGAATTGCCCTGAAAGCATAGGAAAAGAGGCAGAACGTCGACAATGATGCACTTGGCCAAAAAGGGCGTATGCGTTTTTTCCTGAATATATTCAGGAAAAAACGCATACGCCCTTTTTGGCCAACCAAGCAAGCCTGTAAATGAAATCTGCACTACAATGAAGTCTCACTGCCCCCCTGGCAAAAGGGCCATCTGAAAAAAGTGTAAAATCCAGAAAGGTAGGACAGGATATGGAGAACAGGGAGCCTTGTTATGCTGATTGGCAGGATGTAAATTGCCAGCAGCCACCCTGGAGAAGTGTATGGTGTTTCCTGAAACACGAAAGAAACAAAGCAACACAGCCTATGGCACTTCCACTTATGGTCCTATAGCTTACGGAAATTAAAATCAAAAACAGACAGCCACCCCAATATTTGAGACGGCTGTGTTCACAAGAAGCTCGTCTACAGTATCAGGTAAATATCCCAGAAAGCAAAAAATGGATAAAGAACTTGTGGCACGTACGTACAATGCAATATCACTCAGCAATGAAATCTGTGTCATCAGGCCCATAGCGGCATAGTGAGTGGATGCAGGTACGGTGATTCTACGTGAACTACGTCACACAGAAAAAGAAACATCATAAGATATCACGAATACACGGAATGTAAACTTGACTACACATGAACTGAATTACAAAATAGAAAAGGGTCTCAAATTTAGAAAACCAACTAGTGCTTGCTTATGGAGAAAGGTGCCTTGGGGTGCTGCATAAAACCAGAGACTGAAATTAGCACAGATAACTTTCCATAAGCCCAATATGTAATAGACAAGACCTACTCCTTGCTCAACGAAATGGACCCAACACCACATATTCAACGCCTAGGAATATACCTGACTAGGAAGAATCTTAAAACCCATGGATATATATGTCTCCGTAAGAGAATCAAGGGTGTGTACAGCGGCCGAAAGGCAGCAGTGAAAATCCGATAAATCCCATTATCAAAATAAATTTCGAAAACAAAACACAAAGACAGTGAAATAGAGAGCAATTCTTAAATAATTCACTCAGGGCATGTGATGCAACCGGGATTGACCACATCTACACCCAGAGCTGGTTGAGACATAAGGCTGGACACTTCAGGCTGATAGCATTGGTGAGTTTCGGTGAGCAAATGCACACCCTTTGAAGTCATACTGTATGGTACCTATTCCATGGGTCCCAACTCTTCAGGTTCAAGGGATTCTTCCTCCAGCTAAAACATGCATGTGAAACCCACAGTATGGTCCACCGTGTTATGGGGAAATGATTTAAAATGCATCTCAGTTTTCGTATCCTGGTCCTCGGGTTCACCATTCCAGATGATTTACTAACAGTCTCCCTGCTTGGAGAGTCAGTGCCTTTAACCTCCTGTTTGGCACAGCTTGCAATTTCTGTGCAAGATGAACAGGAATAGGGAGAACCAATGAGAGACTAGCTGTAGGTGTCTGCACGGGCAAATGTAACGCTCATTTCCCACCAGGAAGAGGAATTTACCAAAGGCTCAGCATGCCCTGCCCGAAACAGATTAGGGCCTGAAGCAATCCTGCGGTTTTGTGCCCAGTTCACAAGAAAGCGAGTTGAAGAAAGGAGCTCAGGGGCACTGTAATTCACAAACCTGCAGAGTTATAAATGACAGCTATCCTCCAAAAATATATTGAAGTAAGCCTGCGAAGGGGACTTGAAAGCGGGGCAGAATTTCAGGAAAACGATTGCAGGGGGTAGACTGGAATTGCCCTGAAAGCATAGGAAAAGAGGCAGAACGTCGACAATGATGCACTTGGCCAAAAAGGGCGTATGCGTTTTTTCCTGAATATATTCAGGAAAAAACGCATACGCCCTTTTTGGCCAACCAAGCAAGCCTGTAAAGGAAATCTGCACTACAATGAAGTCTCACTGCCCCCCGGGCAAGAGGGCCATCTGAAAAAAGTGTAAAATCCAGAAAGGTAGGACAGGATATGGAGAACAGGGAGCCTTGTTATGCTGATTGGCAGGATGTAAATTGCCAGCAGCCAGCCTGGAGAAGTGTATGGTGTTTCCTGAAACACATAAGAAACAAAGCAACACAGTCTATGGCACTTCCACTTATGGTCCTATAGCTTACGGAAATTAAAATCAAAAACAGACAGCCACCCCAATATTTGGGACGGCTGTGTTCACAAGAAGCTCGTCTACAGTAACAGGTAAATATCCCAGAAAGCAAAATATGGATATGAAGTTGTGGCACATACGTACAATGCAATATCACTCAGCAATGAAATCTGTGTCATCAGGCCCGTAGCGGCATAGTGAGTGGATGCAGGTACGGTGATTCTACGTGAACTACGTCACACAGAAAAAGAAACATCATAAGATATCACTAATACACGGAATGTAAACTTGACTACACATGAACTGAATTACAAAACAGAACAGGGTCTCAAATTTAGAAAACCAACTAGTGCTTGCTTATGGGCAAAGGTGCGTTGGGGTGCTTCATAAAACCAGAGACTGAAATTAGCACAGATAACTTTCCATAAGCCAAATATGTAATAGACAAGACCTACTCCTTGCTCAACGAAATGGACCCAACACCACATATTCAACGCCTAGGAATATACCTGACTAGGAAGAATCTTAAAACCCATGGATATATATGTCTCCGTAAGAGAATCAAGCGTGTGTACAGCGGCATAAACGCAGCAGTGAAAATCCGATAAATCCCATTATCAAAATAAATTTCAAAAAAAAATCATAAAGACAGTGAAATAGAGAGCAATTCTTAAATAATTCACTCAGGGCATGTGATGCAACCGGGATTTAACACATCTACACCCAGAGCTGGTTGAGACATAAGGCTGGACACTTCAGGCTGATAGCATTGGTGAGTTTCGGTGAGCAAATGCAGACCCTTTGAAGTCATCCTGCATGGTACCAATTCCATGGGTCCCAACTCTCCAGGTTCAAGGGATTCTTCCTCCAGCTAAAACATGCATGGGAAACCAAGAGTATCGTCCACCATGTGATTGGGAAATGATTTAAAATGCATCTCAGTTTTCGTATCCTGGTCCTCGGGTTCACCATTCCAGATGCTTTACTAACACTCTCCCCGCTTGGAGAGTCAGTGCCTTTAACCTCCTCTTTGGCACAGCTTGCAATTTCTGTGCAAAATGAACAGGAATAGGGAGAACCAATGAGAGACTAGCTGTAGGTGTCTGCACGGGCAAATGTAACGCTCATTGCCCACCAGGAAGAGGAATTAAACAAAGGCTCAGTGTGCCTGCTGGAAAAAGATTAGGGCCTGAAGCAATCCTGCGGTTTTGTGCCCAGCTCACAAGAAAGCGAGTTGAAGAAAGGAGCTCAGGGGCACTGTAATTCACAAACCTGCAGAGTTATAAATGACAGCTTTCCTCCAAAAATATATTGAAGTAAGCCTGCGAAGGGGACTTGAAAGCGGGGCAGAATTTCAGGAAAACGATTGCAGGGGGTAGACTGGAATTGCCCTGAAAGCATAGGAAAAGAGGCAGAACGTCGACAATGATGCACTTGGCCAAAAAGGGCGTATGCGTTTTTTCCTGAATATATTCAGGAAAAAACGCATACGCCATTTTTGGCCAACCAAGCAAGCCTGTAAATGAAATCTGCACTACAATGAAGTCTCACTGCCCCCCTGGCAAAAGGGCCATCTGAAAAAAGTGTAAAATCCAAAAGGTAGGACAGGATATGGAGAACAGGGAGCCTTGTTATGCTGATTGGCAGGATGTAAATTGCCAGCAGCCACCCTGGAGAAGTGTATGGTGTTTCCTGAAACACGAAAGAAACAAAGCAACACAGCCTATGGCACTTCCACTTATGGTCCTATAGCTTACGGAAATTAAAATCAAAAACAGACAGCCACCCCAATATTTGAGACGGCTGTGTTCACAAGAAGCTCGTCTACAGTATCAGGTAAATATCCCAGAAAGCAAAAAATGGATAAAGAACTTGTGGCACGTACGTACAATGCAATATCACTCAGCAATGAAATCTGTGTCATCAGGCCCATAGCGGCATAGTGAGTGGATGCAGGTACGGTGATTCTACGTGAACTACGTCACACAGAAAAAGAAACATCATAAGATATCACGAATACACGGAATGTAAACTTGACTACACATGAACTGAATTACAAAATAGAAAAGGGTCTCAAATTTAGAAAACCAACTAGTGCTTGCTTATGGGGAAAGGTGCCTTGGGGTGCTGCATAAAACCAGAGACTGAAATTAGCACAGATAACTTTCCATAAGCCCAATATGTAATAGACAAGACCTACTCCTTGCTCAACGAAATGGACCCAACACCACATATTCAACGCCTAGGAATATACCTGACTAGGAAGAATCTTAAAACCCATGGATATATATGTCTCCGTAAGAGAATCAAGGGTGTGTACAGCGGCCGAAAGGCAGCAGTGAAAATCCGATAAATCCCATTATCAAAATAAATTTCGAAAACAAAACACAAAGACAGTGAAATAGAGAGCAATTCTTAAATAATTCACTCAGGGCATGTGATGCAACCGGGATTGACCACATCTACACCCAGAGCTGGTTGAGACATAAGGCTGGACACTTCAGGCTGATAGCATTGGTGAGTTTAGGTGAGCAAATGCACACCCTTTGAAGTCATACTGTATGGTACCTATTCCATGGGTCCCAACTCTTCAGGTTCAAGGGATTCTTCCTCCAGCTAAAACATGCATGTGAAACCCACAGTATGGTCCACCGTGTTATGGGGAAATGATTTAAAATGCATCTCAGTTTTCGTATCCTGGTCCTCGGGTTCACCATTCCAGATGATTTACTAACAGTCTCCCTGCTTGGAGAGTCAGTGCCTTTAACCTCCTGTTTGGCACAGCTTGCAATTTCTGTGCAAGATGAACAGGAATAGGGAGAACCAATGAGAGACTAGCTGTAGGTGTCTGCACGGGCAAATGTAACGCTCATTTCCCACCAGGAAGAGGAATTTACCAAAGGCTCAGCATGCCCTGCCCGAAACAGATTAGGGCCTGAAGCAATCCTGCGGTTTTGTGCCCAGTTCACAAGAAAGCGAGTTGAAGAAAGGAGCTCAGGGGCACTGTAATTCACAAACCTGCAGAGTTATAAATGACAGCTATCCTCCAAAAATATATTGAAGTAAGCCTGCGAAGGGGACTTGAAAGCGGGGCAGAATTTCTGGAAAACGATTGCAGGGGGTAGACTGGAATTGCCCTGAAAGCATAGGAAAAGAGGCAGAACGTCGACAATGATGCACTTGGCCAAAAAGGGCGTATGCGTTTTTTCCTGAATATATTCAGGAAAAAACGCATACGCCCTTTTTGGCCAACCAAGCAAGCCTGTAAAGGAAATCTGCACTACAATGAAGTCTCACTGCCCCCCGGGCAAGAGGGCCATCTGAAAAAAGTGTAAAATCCAGAAAGGTAGGACAGGATATGGAGAACAGGGAGCCTTGTTATGCTGATTGGCAGGATGTAAATTGCCAGCAGCCAGCCTGGAGAAGTGTATGGTGTTTCCTGAAACACATAAGAAACAAAGCAACACAGTCTATGGCACTTCCACTTATGGTCCTATAGCTTACGGAAATTAAAATCAAAAACAGACAGCCACCCCAATATTTGGGACGGCTGTGTTCACAAGAAGCTCGTCTACAGTAACAGGTAAATATCCCAGAAAGCAAAATATGGATAAAGAAGTTGTGGCACGTACGTACAATGCAATATCACTCAGCAATGAAATCTGTGTCATCAGGCCCGTAGCGGCATAGTGAGTGGATGCAGGTACGGTGATTCTACGTGAACTACGTCACACAGAAAAAGAAACATCATAAGATATCACTAATACACGGAATGTAAACTTGACTACACATGAACTGAATTACAAAACAGAACAGGGTCTCAAATTTAGAAAACCAACTAGTGCTTGCTTATGGGGAAAGGTGCGTTGGGGTGCTTCATAAAACCAGAGACTGAAATTAGCACAGATAACTTTCCATAAGCCAAATATGTAATAGACAAGACCTACTCCTTGCTCAACGAAATGGACCCAACACCACATATTCAACGCCTAGGAATATACCTGACTAGGAAGAATCTTAAAACCCATGGATATATATGTCTCCGTAAGAGAATCAAGCGTGTGTACAGCGGCATAAACGCAGCAGTGAAAATCCGATAAATCCCATTATCAAAATAAATTTCGAAAACAAAACACAAAGACAGTGAAATAGAGAGCAATTCTTAAATAATTCACTCAGGGCATGTGATGCAACCGGGATTGACCACATCTACACCCAGAGCTGGTTGAGACATAAGGCTGGACACTTCAGGCTGATAGCATTGGTGAGTTTCGGTGAGCAAATGCACACCCTTTGAAGTCATACTGTATGGTACCTATTCCATGGGTCCCAACTCTTCAGGTTCAAGGGATTCTTCCTCCAGCTAAAACATGCATGTGAAACCCACAGTATGGTCCACCGTGTTATGGGGAAATGATTTAAAATGCATCTCAGTTTTCGTATCCTGGTCCTCGGGTTCACCATTCCAGATGATTTACTAACAGTCTCCCTGCTTGGAGAGTCAGTGCCTTTAACCTCCTGTTTGGCACAGCTTGCAATTTCTGTGCAAAATGAACAGGAATAGGGAGAACCAATGAGAGACTAGCTGTAGGTGTCTGCACGGGCAAATGTAACGCTCATTGCCCACCAGGAAGAGGAATTAAACAAAGGCTCAGCGTGCCCTCCCGGAAACAGATTAGGGCCTGAAGCAATCCTGCGGTTTTGTGCCCAGCTCACAAGAAAGCGAGTTGAAGAAAGGAGCTCAGGGGCACTGTAATTCACAAACCTGCAGAGTTATAAATGACAGCTATCCTCCAAAAATATATTGAAGTAAGCCTGCGAAGGGGAGTTGAAAGCGGGGCAGAATTTCAGGAAAACGATTGCAGGGGGTAGACTGGAATTGCCCTGAAAGCATAGGAAAAGAGGCAGAACGTCGACAATGATGCACTTGGCCAAAAAGGGCGTATGTGTTTTTTCCTGAATATATTCAGGAAAAAACGCATACGCCCTTTTTGGCCAACCAAGCAAGCCTGTAAATGAAATCTGCACTACAATGAAGTCTCACTGCCCCCCTGGCAAAAGGGCCATCTGAAAAAAGTGTAAAATCCAGAAAGGTAGGACAGGATATGGAGAACAGGGAGCCTTGTTATGCTGATTGGCAGGATGTAAATTGCCAGCAGCCAGCCTGGAGAAGTGTATGGTGTTTCCTGAAACACGAAAGAAACAAAGCAACACAGCCTATGGCACTTCCACTTATGGTCCTATAGCTTACGGAAATTAAAATCAAAAACTGACAGCCACCCCAATATTTGAGACGGCTGTGTTCACAAGAAGCTCGTCTACAGTATCAGGTAAATATCCCAGAAAGCAAAAAATGGATAAAGAACTTGTGGCACGTACGTACAATGCAATATCACTCAGCAATGAAATCTGTGTCATCAGGCCCATAGCGGCATAGTGAGTGGATGCAGGTACGGTGATTCTACGTGAACTACGTCACACAGAAAAAGAAACATCATAAGATATCACGAATACACGGAATGTAAACTTGACTACACATGAACTGAATTACAAAATAGAAAAGGGTCTCAAATTTAGAAAACCAACTAGTGCTTGCTTATGGAGAAAGGTGCCTTGGGGTGCTGCATAAAACCAGAGACTGAAATTAGCACAGATAACTTTCCATAAGCCCAATATGTAATAGACAAGACCTACTCCTTGCTCAACGAAATGGACCCAACACCACATATTCAACGCCTAGGAATATACCTGACTAGGAAGAATCTTAAAACCCATGGATATATATGTCTCCGTAAGAGAATCAAGGGTGTGTACAGCGGCCGAAAGGCAGCAGTGAAAATCCGATAAATCCCATTATCAAAATAAATTTCGAAAACAAAACACAAAGACAGTGAAATAGAGAGCAATTCTTAAATAATTCACTCAGGGCATGTGATGCAACCGGGATTGACCACATCTACACCCAGAGCTGGTTGAGACATAAGGCTGGACACTTCAGGCTGATAGCATTGGTGAGTTTCGGTGAGCAAATGCACACCCTTTGAAGTCATACTGTATGGTACCTATTCCATGGGTCCCAACTCTTCAGGTTCAAGGGATTCTTCCTCCAGCTAAAACATGCATGTGAAACCCACAGTATGGTCCACCGTGTTATGGGGAAATGATTTAAAATGCATCTCAGTTTTCGTATCCTGGTCCTCGGGTTCACCATTCCAGATGATTTACTAACAGTCTCCCTGCTTGGAGAGTCAGTGCCTTTAACCTCCTGTTTGGCACAGCTTGCAATTTCTGTGCAAGATGAACAGGAATAGGGAGAACCAATGAGAGACTAGCTGTAGGTGTCTGCACGGGCAAATGTAACGCTCATTTCCCACCAGGAAGAGGAATTTACCAAAGGCTCAGCATGCCCTGCCCGAAACAGATTAGGGCCTGAAGCAATCCTGCGGTTTTGTGCCCAGTTCACAAGAAAGCGAGTTGAAGAAAGGAGCTCAGGGGCACTGTAATTCACAAACCTGCAGAGTTATAAATGACAGCTATCCTCCAAAAATATATTGAAGTAAGCCTGCGAAGGGGACTTGAAAGCGGGGCAGAATTTCAGGAAAACGATTGCAGGGGGTAGACTGGAATTTCCCTGAAAGCATAGGAAAAGAGGCAGAACGTCGACAATGATGCACTTGGCCAAAAAGGGCGTATGCGTTTTTTCCTGAATATATTCAGGAAAAAACGCATACGCCCTTTTTGGCCAACCAAGCAAGCCTGTAAATGAAATCTGCACTACAATGAAGTCTCACTGCCCCCCGGGCAAGAGGGCCATCTGAAAAAAGTGTAAAATCCAGAAAGGTAGGACAGGATATGGAGAACAGGGAGCCTTGTTATGCTGATTGGCAGGATGTAAATTGCCAGCAGCCAGCCTGGAGAAGTGTATGGTGTTTCCTGAAACACATAAGAAACAAAGCAACACAGTCTATGGCACTTCCACTTATGGTCCTATAGCTTACGGAAATTAAAATCAAAAACAGACAGCCACCCCAATATTTGGGACGGCTGTGTTCACAAGAAGCTCGTCTACAGTATCAGGTAAATATCCCAGAAAGCAAAAAATGGATAAAGAAGTTGTGGCACGTACGTGCAATGCAGTATCACTCAGCAATGAAATCTGTGTCATCTGGCACGTAGTGGCATAGTTAGTGGATGCAGGTACGGTGATTCTACGTGAACTACGTCACACATAAAAAGAAACATCATAAGATATCACTAATACACGGAATGTAAACTTGACTACACATGAACTGAATTACAAAACAGAACAGGGTCTCAAATTTAGAAAACCAACTAGTGCTTGCTTATGGGGAAAGGTGCCTTGGGGTGCTGCATAAAACCAGAGACTGAAATTAGCACAGATAACATTCCATAAGCCAAATATGTAATAGACAAGACCTACTCCTTGCTCAACGAAATGGACTCAACACCACATATTCAACGCCTAGGAATATACCTGACTAGGAAGAATCTTAAAACCCATGGATTTATATGTCTCCGTAAGAGAATCAAGCGTGTGTACAGCGGCATAAACGCAGCAGTGAAAATCCGATAAATCGCACTTTCAAAATAAATTTCAAAAACAAAACACAAAGACAGTGAAATAGAGAGCAATTCTTAAATATTTCACTCAGGGCATGTGATGCAACCGGGATTGACCACATCTACACCCAGAGCTGGTTGAGACATAAGGCTGGACACTTCAGGCTGATAACATTGGTGAGTTTCGGTGAGCAAATGCAGACCCTTTGAAGTCATACTGCATGGTACCCATTCCATGGGTCCCAACTCTCCAGGTTCAAGGGATTCTTCCTCCAGCTAAAACATGCATGGGAAACCCAGAGTATCGTCCACCGTGTGATTGGGAAACGATTTAAAATGCATCTCAGTTTTCGTATCCTGGTCCTCGGGTTCACCATTCCAGATGCTTTACTAACAGTCTCCCCGCTTGGAGAGTCAGTGCCTTTAACCTCCTGTTTGGCACTGCTTGCAATTTCTGTGCAAGATGAACAGGAATAGGGAGAACCAATGAGAAACTACCTCTAGGTGTCTGCACGGGCAAATGTAACCCTCATTGCCCACCAGGAAGAGGAATTAAACAAAGGCTCAGTGTGCCCTGCTGGAAACAGATTAGGGCCTGAAGCAATCCTGCGGTTTTGTGCCCAGCTCAAAAGAAAGCGAGTTGAAGAACGGAGCTCAGGGGCACTGTAATTCACAAACCTGCAGAGTTATAATTGACAGCTATCCTCCAAAAATATATTGAAGTAAGCCTGCGAAGGGGACTTGAAAGCGGGGCAGAATTTCAGGAAAACGATTGCAGGGGGTAGACTGGAATTGCACTGAAAGCATAGGAAAAGAGGCACAACGTCGACAATGATGCACTTGGCCAAAAATGGTGTATGCGTTTTTTCCTGAATATATTCAGGAAAAAACGCATACGCCCTTTTTGGCAAACCAAGCAAGCCTGTAAAGGAAATCTGCAAAAAAATGAAGTCTCACTGCCCACCGGGCAAAAGGGCCATCTGAAAAAAGTGTAAAATCCAGAAAGGTAGGACAGGATATGGAGAACAGGGAGCCTTGTTATGCTGATTGGCAGGATGTAAATTGCCAGCAGCCACCCTGGAGAAGTGTATGGTGTTTCCTGAAACACGTAAGAAACAAAGCAACACAGCCTATGGCACTTCCACTTATGGTCCTATAGCTTACGGAAATTAAAATCAAAAACAGACAGCCACCCCAATATTTGGGACGGCTGTGTTCACAAGAAGCTCGTCTACAGTATCAGGTAAATATCCCAGAAAGCAAAAAATGGATAAAGAAGTTGTGGCACGTACGTACAATGCAATATCACTCAGCAATGAAATCTGTGTCATCAGGCCCGTAGCGGCATAGTGAGTGGATGCAGGTACGGTGATTCTACGTGAACTACGTCACACAGAAAAAGAAACATCATAAGATATCACTAATACACGGAATGTAAACTTGACTACACATGAACTGAATTACAAAACAGAACAGGGTCTCAAATTTAGAAAACCAACTAGTGCTTGCTTATGGGGAAAGGTGCGTTGGGGTGCTTCATAAAACCAGAGACTGAAATTAGCACAGATAACTTTCCATAAGCCAAATATGTAATAGACAAGACCTACTCCTTGCTCAACGAAATGGACCCAACACCACATATTCAACGCCTAGGAATATACCTGACTAGGAAGAATCTTAAAACCCATGGATATATATGTCTCCGTAAGAGAATCAAGCGTGTGTACAGTGGCATAAACGCAGCAGTGAAAATCCGATAAATCCCATTATCAAAATAAATTTCGAAAACAAAACACAAAGACAGTGAAATAGAGAGCAATTCTTAAATAATTCACTCAGGGCATGTGATGCAACCGGGATTTAAAACATCTACACCCAGAGCTGGTTGAGATATAAGGCTGGACACTTCAGGCTGATAGCATTGGTGAGTTTCGGTGAACAAATGCAGACCCTTTGAAGTCATACTGCATGGTACCCATTCCATGGGTCCCAACTCTCCAGGTTCAAGGGATTCTTCCTCCAGCTAAAACATGCATGGGAAACCAAGAGTATCGTCCACCATGTGATTGGGAAATGATTTAAAATGCATCTCAGTTTTCGTATCCTGGTCCTCGGGTTCACCATTCCAGATGCTTTACTAACACTCTCCCCGCTTGGAGAGTCAGTGCCTTTAACCTCCTCTTTGGCACAGCTTGCAATTTCTGTGCAAAATGAACAGGAATAGGGAGAACCAATGAGAGACTAGCTGTAGGTGTCTGCACGGGCAAATGTAACGCTCATTGCCCACCAGGAAGAGGAATTAAACAAAGGCTCAGCGTGCCCTCCCGGAAACAGATTAGGGCCTGAAGCAATCCTGCGGTTTTGTGCCCAGCTCACAAGAAAGCGAGTTGAAGAAAGGAGCTCAGGGGCACTGTAATTCACAAACCTGCAGAGTTATAAATGACAGCTATCCTCCAAAAATATATTGAAGTAAGCCTGCGAAGGGGAGTTGAAAGCGGGGCAGAATTTCAGGAAAACGATTGCAGAGGGTAGACTGGAATTGCCCTGAAAGCATAGGAAAAGAGGCAGAACGTCGACAATGATGCACTTGGCCAAAAAGGGCGTATGTGTTTTTTCCTGAATATATTCAGGAAAAAACGCATACGCCCTTTTTGGCCAACCAAGCAAGCCTGTAAATGAAATCTGCACTACAATGAAGTCTCACTGCCCCCCTGGCAAAAGGGCCATCTGAAAAAAGAGTAAAATCCAGAAAGGTAGGACAGGATATGGAGAACAGGGAGCCTTGTTATGCTGATTGGCAGGATGTAAATTGCCAGCAGCCAGCCTGGAGAAGTGTATGGTGTTTCCTGAAACACGAAAGAAACAAAGCAACACAGCCTATGGCACTTCCACTTATGGTCCTATAGCTTACGGAAATTAAAATCAAAAACAGACAGCCACCCCAATATTTGAGACGGCTGTGTTCACAAGAAGCTCGTCTACAGTATCAGGTAAATATCCCAGAAAGCAAAAAATGGATAAAGAACTTGTGGCACGTACGTACAATGCAATATCACTCAGCAATGAAATCTGTGTCATCAGGCCCATAGCGGCATAGTGAGTGGATGCAGGTACGGTGATTCTACGTGAACTACGTCACACAGAAAAAGAAACATCATAAGATATCACGAATACACGGAATGTAAACTTGACTACACATGAACTGAATTACAAAATAGAAAAGGGTCTCAAATTTAGAAAACCAACTAGTGCTTGCTTATGGAGAAAGGTGCCTTGGGGTGCTGCATAAAACCAGAGACTGAAATTAGCACAGATAACTTTCCATAAGCCCAATATGTAATAGACAAGACCTACTCCTTGCTCAACGAAATGGACCCAACACCACATATTCAACGCCTAGGAATATACCTGACTAGGAAGAATCTTAAAACCCATGGATATATATGTCTCCGTAAGAGAATCAAGGGTGTGTACAGCGGCCGAAAGGCAGCAGTGAAAATCCGATAAATCCCATTATCAAAATAAATTTCGAAAACAAAACACAAAGACAGTGAAATAGAGAGCAATTCTTAAATAATTCACTCAGGGCATGTGATGCAACCGGGATTGACCACATCTACACCCAGAGCTGGTTGAGACATAAGGCTGGACACTTCAGGCTGATAGCATTGGTGAGTTTCGGTGAGCAAATGCACACCCTTTGAAGTCATACTGTATGGTACCTATTCCATGGGTCCCAACTCTTCAGGTTCAAGGGATTCTTCCTCCAGCTAAAACATGCATGTGAAACCCACAGTATGGTCCACCGTGTTATGGGGAAATGATTTAAAATGCATCTCAGTTTTCGTATCCTGGTCCTCGGGTTCACCATTCCAGATGATTTACTAACAGTCTCCCTGCTTGGAGAGTCAGTGCCTTTAACCTCCTGTTTGGCACAGCTTGCAATTTCTGTGCAAGATGAACAGGAATAGGGAGAACCAATGAGAGACTAGCTGTAGGTGTCTGCACGGGCAAATGTAACGCTCATTTCCCACCAGGAAGAGGAATTTACCAAAGGCTCAGCATGCCCTGCCCGAAACAGATTAGGGCCTGAAGCAATCCTGCGGTTTTGTGCCCAGTTCACAAGAAAGCGAGTTGAAGAAAGGAGCTCAGGGGCACTGTAATTCACAAACCTGCAGAGTTATAAATGACAGCTATCCTCCAAAAATATATTGAAGTAAGCCTGCGAAGGGGACTTGAAAGCGGGGCAGAATTTCAGGAAAACGATTGCAGGGGGTAGACTGGAATTGCCCTGAAAGCATAGGAAAAGAGGCAGAACGTCGACAATGATGCACTTGGCCAAAAAGGGCGTATGCGTTTTTTCCTGAATATATTCAGGAAAAAACGCATACGCCCTTTTTGGCCAACCAAGCAAGCCTGTAAAGGAAATCTGCACTACAATGAAGTCTCACTGCCCCCCGGGCAAGAGGGCCATCTGAAAAAAGTGTAAAATCCAGAAAGGTAGGACAGGATATGGAGAACAGGGAGCCTTGTTATGCTGATTGGCAGGATGTAAATTGCCAGCAGCCAGCCTGGAGAAGTGTATGGTGTTTCCTGAAACACATAAGAAACAAAGCAACACAGTCTATGGCACTTCCACTTATGGTCCTATAGCTTACGGAAATTAAAATCAAAAACAGACAGCCACCCCAATATTTGGGACGGCTGTGTTCACAAGAAGCTCGTCTACAGTATCAGGTAAATATCCCAGAAAGCAAAAAATGGATAAAGAAGTTGTGGCACGTACGTGCAATGCAGTATCACTCAGCAATGAAATCTGTGTCATCTGGCACGTAGTGGCATAGTTAGTGGATGCAGGTACGGTGATTCTACGTGAACTACGTCACACATAAAAAGAAACATCATAAGATATCACTAATACACGGAATGTAAACTTGACTACACATGAACTGAATTACAAAACAGAACAGGGTCTCAAATTTAGAAAACCAACTAGTGCTTGCTTATGGGGAAAGGTGCCTTGGGGTGCTGCATAAAACCAGAGACTGAAATTAGCACAGATAACATTCCATAAGCCAAATATGTAATAGACAAGACCTACTCCTTGCTCAACGAAATGGACTCAACACCACATATTCAACGCCTAGGAATATACCTGACTAGGAAGAATCTTAAAACCCATGGATTTATATGTCTCCGTACGAGAATCAAGCGTGTGTACAGCGGCATAAACGCAGCAGTGAAAATCCGATAAATCGCACTTTCAAAATAAATTTCAAAAACAAAACACAAAGACAGTGAAATAGAGAGCAATTCTTAAATAATTCACTCAGGGCATGTGATGCAACCGGGATTGACCACATCTACACCCAGAGCTGGTTGAGACATAAGGCTGGACACTTCAGGCTGATAGCATTGGTGAGTTTCGGTGAGCAAATGCAGACGCTTTGAAGTCATACAGCATGGTACCCATTCCATGGGTCCCAACTCTCCAGGTTCAAGGGATTCTTCCTCCAGCTAAAACATGCATGGGAAACCCAGAGTATCGTCCACCGTGTGATTGGGAAACGATTTAAAATGCATCTCAGTTTTCGTATCCTGGTCCTCGGGTTCACCATTCCAGATGCTTTACTAACAGTCTCCCCGCTTGGAGAGTCAGTGCCTTTAACCTCCTGTTTGGCACTGCTTGCAATTTCTGTGCAAGATGAACAGGAATAGGGAGAACCAATGAGAAACTACCTCTAGGTGTCTGCACGGGCAAATGTAACCCTCATTGCCCACCAGGAAGAGGAATTAAACAAAGGCTCAGTGTGCCCTGCTGGAAACAGATTAGGGCCTGAAGCAATCCTGCGGTTTTGTGCCCAGCTCAAAAGAAAGCGAGTTGAAGAACGGAGCTCAGGGGCACTGTAATTCACAAACCTGCAGAGTTATAATTGACAGCTATCCTCCAAAAATATATTGAAGTAAGCCTGCGAAGGGGACTTGAAAGCGGGGCAGAATTTCAGGAAAACGATTGCAGGGGGTAGACTGGAATTGCACTGAAAGCATAGGAAAAGAGGCACAACGTCGACAATGATGCACTTGGCCAAAAATGGTGTATGCGTTTTTTCCTGAATATATTCAGGAAAAAACGCATACGCCCTTTTTGGCAAACCAAGCAAGCCTGTAAAGGAAATCTGCAAAAAAATGAAGTCTCACTGCCCACCGGGCAAAAGGGCCATCTGAAAAAAGTGTAAAATCCAGAAAGGTAGGACAGGATATGGAGAACAGGGAGCCTTGTTATGCTGATTGGCAGGATGTAAATTGCCAGCAGCCACCCTGGAGAAGTGTATGGTGTTTCCTGAAACACGTAAGAAACAAAGCAACACAGCCTATGGCACTTCCACTTATGGTCCTATAGCTTACGGAAATTAAAATCAAAAACAGACAGCCACCCCAATATTTGGGACGGCTGTGTTCACAAGAAGCTCGTCTACAGTATCAGGTAAATATCCCAGAAAGCAAAAAATGGATAAAGAAGTTGTGGCACGTACGTACAATGCAATATCACTCAGCAATGAAATCTGTGTCATCAGGCCCGTAGCGGCATAGTGAGTGGATGCAGGTACGGTGATTCTACGTGAACTACGTCACACAGAAAAAGAAACATCATAAGATATCACTAATACACGGAATGTAAACTTGACTACACATGAACTGAATTACAAAACAGAACAGGGTCTCAAATTTAGAAAACCAACTAGTGCTTGCTTATGGGGAAAGGTGCGTTGGGGTGCTTCATAAAACCAGAGACTGAAATTAGCACAGATAACTTTCCATAAGCCAAATATGTAATAGACAAGACCTACTCCTTGCTCAACGAAATGGACCCAACACCACATATTCAACGCCTAGGAATATACCTGACTAGGAAGAATCTTAAAACCCATGGATATATATGTCTCCGTAAGAGAATCAAGCGTGTGTACAGTGGCATAAACGCAGCAGTGAAAATCCGATAAATCCCATTATCAAAATAAATTTCGAAAACAAAACACAAAGACAGTGAAATAGAGAGCAATTCTTAAATAATTCACTCAGGGCATGTGATGCAACCGGGATTTAAAACATCTACACCCAGAGCTGGTTGAGATATAAGGCTGGACACTTCAGGCTGATAGCATTGGTGAGTTTCGGTGAACAAATGCAGACCCTTTGAAGTCATACTGCATGGTACCCATTCCATGGGTCCCAACTCTCCAGGTTCAAGGGATTCTTCCTCCAGCTAAAACATGCATGGGAAACCAAGAGTATCGTCCACCATGTGATTGGGAAATGATTTAAAATGCATCTCAGTTTTCGTATCCTGGTCCTCGGGTTCACCATTCCAGATGCTTTACTAACACTCTCCCCGCTTGGAGAGTCAGTGCCTTTAACCTCCTCTTTGGCACAGCTTGCAATTTCTGTGCAAAATGAACAGGAATAGGGAGAACCAATGAGAGACTAGCTGTAGGTGTCTGCACGGGCAAATGTAACGCTCATTTCCCACCAGGAAGAGGAATTTACCAAAGGCTCAGCATGCCCTGCCCGAAACAGATTAGGGCCTGAAGCAATCCTGAGGTTTTGTGCCCAGTTCACAAGAAAGCGAGTTGAAGAAAGGAGCTCAGGGGCACTGTAATTCACAAACCTGCAGAGTTATAAATGACAGCTATCCTCCAAAAATATATTGAAGTAAGCCTGCGAAGGGGACTTGAAAGCGGGGCAGAATTTCAGGAAAACGATTGCAGGGGGTAGACTGGAATTGCCCTGAAAGCATAGGAAAAGAGGCAGAACGTCGACAATGATGCACTTGGCCAAAAAGGGCGTATGCGTTTTTTCCTGAATATATTCAGGAAAAAACGCATACGCCCTTTTTGGCCAACCAAGCAAGCCTGTAAAGGAAATCTGCACTACAATGAAGTCTCACTGCCCCCCTGGCAAAAGGGCCATCTGAAAAAAGTGTAAAGTCCAGAAAGGTAGGACAGGATATGGAGAACAGGGAGCCTTGTTATGCTGATTGGCAGGATGTAAATTGCCAGCAGCCACCCTGGAGAAGTGTATGGTGTTTCCTGAAACACGAAAGAAACAAAGCAACACAGCCTATGGCACTTCCACTTATGGTCCTAGAGCTTACGGAAATTAAAATCAAAAACAGACAGCCACCCCAATATTTGAGACGGCTGTGTTCACAAGAAGCTCGTCTACAGTATCAGGTAAATATCCCAGAAAGCAAAAAATGGATAAAGAACTTGTGGCACGTACGTACAATTCAATATCACTCAGCAATGAAATCTGTGTCATCAGGCCCATAGCGGCATAGTGAGTGGATGCAGGTACGGTGATTCTACGTGAACTACGTCACACAGAAATAGAAACATCATAAGATATCACGAATACACGGAATGTAAACTTGACTACACATGAACTGAATTACAAAATAGAAAAGGGTCTCAAATTTAGAAAACCAACTAGTGCTTGCTTATGGGGAAAGGTGCCTTGGGGTGCTGCATAAAACCAGAGACTGAAATTAGCACAGATAACTTTCCATAAGCCCAATATGTAATAGACAAGACCTACTCCTTGCTCAACGAAATGGACCCAACACCACATATTCAACGCCTAGGAATATACCTGACTAGGAAGAATCTTAAAACCCATGGATATATATGTCTCCGTAAGAGAATCAAGGGTGTGTACAGCGGCCGAAAGGCAGCAGTGAAAATCCGATAAATCCCATTATCAAAATAAATTTCGAAAACAAAACACAAAGACAGTGAAATAGAGAGCAATTCTTAAATAATTCACTCAGGGCATGTGATGCAACCGGGATTGACCACATCTACACCCAGAGCTGGTTGAGACATAAGGCTGGACACTTCAGGCTGATAACATTGGTGAGTTTCGGTGAGCAAATGCAGACCCTTTGAAGTCATACTGCATGGTACCCATTCCATGGGTCCCAACTCTCCAGGTTCAAGGGATTCTTCCTCCAGCTAAAACATGCATGGGAAACCCAGAGTATCGTCCACCGTGTGATTGGGAAACGATTTAAAATGCATCTCAGTTTTCGTATCCTGGTCCTCGGGTTCACCATTCCAGATGCTTTACTAACAGTCTCCCCGCTTGGAGAGTCAGTGCCTTTAACCTCCTGTTTGGCACTGCTTGCAATTTCTGTGCAAGATGAACAGGAATAGGGAGAACCAATGAGAAACTACCTCTAGGTGTCTGCACGGGCAAATGTAACCCTCATTGCCCACCAGGAAGAGGAATTAAACAAAGGCTCAGTGTGCCCTGCTGGAAACAGATTAGGGCCTGAAGCAATCCTGCGGTTTTGTGCCCAGCTCAAAAGAAAGCGAGTTGAAGAACGGAGCTCAGGGGCACTGTAATTCACAAACCTGCAGAGTTATAATTGACAGCTATCCTCCAAAAATATATTGAAGTAAGCCTGCGAAGGGGACTTGAAAGCGGGGCAGAATTTCAGGAAAACGATTGCAGGGGGTAGACTGGAATTGCACTGAAAGCATAGGAAAAGAGGCACAACGTCGACAATGATGCACTTGGCCAAAAATGGTGTATGCGTTTTTTCCTGAATATATTCAGGAAAAAACGCATACGCCCTTTTTGGCAAACCAAGCAAGCCTGTAAAGGAAATCTGCAAAAAAATGAAGTCTCACTGCCCACCGGGCAAAAGGGCCATCTGAAAAAAGTGTAAAATCCAGAAAGGTAGGACAGGATATGGAGAACAGGGAGCCTTGTTATGCTGATTGGCAGGATGTAAATTGCCAGCAGCCACCCTGGAGAAGTGTATGGTGTTTCCTGAAACACGTAAGAAACAAAGCAACACAGCCTATGGCACTTCCACTTATGGTCCTATAGCTTACGGAAATTAAAATCAAAAACAGACAGCCACCCCAATATTTGGGACGGCTGTGTTCACAAGAAGCTCGTCTACAGTATCAGGTAAACATCCCAGAAAGCAAAAAATGGATAAAGAAGTTGTGGCACGTACGTACAATGCAATATCACTCAGCAATGAAATCTGTGTCATCAGGCCCGTAGCGGCATAGTGAGTGGATGCAGGTACGGTGATTCTACGTGAACTACGTCACACAGAAAAAGAAACATCATAAGATATCACTAATACACGGAATGTAAACTTGACTACACATGAACTGAATTACAAAACAGAACAGGGTCTCAAATTTAGAAAACCAACTAGTGCTTGCTTATGGGGAAAGGTGCGTTGGGGTGCTTCATAAAACCAGAGACTGAAATTAGCACAGATAACTTTCCATAAGCCAAATATGTAATAGACAAGACCTACTCCTTGCTCAACGAAATGGACCCAACACCACATATTCAACGCCTAGGAATATACCTGACTAGGAAGAATCTTAAAACCCATGGATATATATGTCTCCGTAAGAGAATCAAGCGTGTGTACAGTGGCATAAACGCAGCAGTGAAAATCCGATAAATCCCATTATCAAAATAAATTTCGAAAACAAAACACAAAGACAGTGAAATAGAGAGCAATTCTTAAATAATTCACTCAGGGCATGTGATGCAACCGGGATTTAAAACATCTACACCCAGAGCTGGTTGAGATATAAGGCTGGACACTTCAGGCTGATAGCATTGGTGAGTTTCGGTGAACAAATGCAGACCCTTTGAAGTCATACTGCATGGTACCCATTCCATGGGTCCCAACTCTCCAGGTTCAAGGGATTCTTCCTCCAGCTAAAACATGCATGGGAAACCAAGAGTATCGTCCACCATGTGATTGGGAAATGATTTAAAATGCATCTCAGTTTTCGTATCCTGGTCCTCGGGTTCACCATTCCAGATGCTTTACTAACACTCTCCCCGCTTGGAGAGTCAGTGCCTTTAACCTCCTCTTTGGCACAGCTTGCAATTTCTGTGCAAAATGAACAGGAATAGGGAGAACCAATGAGAGACTAGCTGTAGGTGTCTGCACGGGCAAATGTAACGCTCATTTCCCACCAGGAAGAGGAATTTACCAAAGGCTCAGCATGCCCTGCCCGAAACAGATTAGGGCCTGAAGCAATCCTGAGGTTTTGTGCCCAGTTCACAAGAAAGCGAGTTGAAGAAAGGAGCTCAGGGGCACTGTAATTCACAAACCTGCAGAGTTATAAATGACAGCTATCCTCCAAAAATATATTGAAGTAAGCCTGCGAAGGGGACTTGAAAGCGGGGCAGAATTTCAGGAAAACGATTGCAGGGGGTAGACTGGAATTGCCCTGAAAGCATAGGAAAAGAGGCAGAACGTCGACAATGATGCACTTGGCCAAAAAGGGCGTATGCGTTTTTTCCTGAATATATTCAGGAAAAAACGCATACGCCCTTTTTGGCCAACCAAGCAAGCCTGTAAAGGAAATCTGCACTACAATGAAGTCTCACTGCCCCCCTGGCAAAAGGGCCATCTGAAAAAAGTGTATAGTCCAGAAAGGTAGGACAGGATATGGAGAACAGGGAGCCTTGTTATGCTGATTGGCAGGATGTAAATTGCCAGCAGCCACCCTGGAGAAGTGTATGGTGTTTCCTGAAACACGAAAGAAACAAAGCAACACAGCCTATGGCACTTCCACTTATGGTCCTAGAGCTTACGGAAATTAAAATCAAAAACAGACAGCCACCCCAATATTTGAGACGGCTGTGTTCACAAGAAGCTCGTCTACAGTATCAGGTAAATATCCCAGAAAGCAAAAAATGGATAAAGAACTTGTGGCACGTACGTACAATTCAATATCACTCAGCAATGAAATCTGTGTCATCAGGCCCATAGCGGCATAGTGAGTGGATGCAGGTACGGTGATTCTACGTGAACTACGTCACACAGAAATAGAAACATCATAAGATATCACGAATACACGGAATGTAAACTTGACTACACATGAACTGAATTACAAAATAGAAAAGGGTCTCAAATTTAGAAAACCAACTAGTGCTTGCTTATGGGGAAAGGTGCCTTGGGGTGCTGCATAAAACCAGAGACTGAAATTAGCACAGATAACTTTCCATAAGCCCAATATGTAATAGACAAGACCTACTCCTTGCTCAACGAAATGGACCCAACACCACATATTCAACGCCTAGGAATATACCTGACTAGGAAGAATCTTAAAACCCATGGATATATATGTCTCCGTAAGAGAATCAAGGGTGTGTACAGCGGCCGAAAGGCAGCAGTGAAAATCCGATAAATCCCATTATCAAAATAAATTTCGAAAACAAAACACAAAGACAGTGAAATAGAGAGCAATTCTTAAATAATTCACTCAGGGCATGTGATGCAACCGGGATTGACCACATCTACACCCAGAGCTGGTTGAGACATAAGGCTGGACACTTCAGGCTGATAGCATTGGTGAGTTTAGGTGAGCAAATGCACACCCTTTGAAGTCATACTGTATGGTACCTATTCCATGGGTCCCAACTCTTCAGGTTCAAGGGATTCTTCCTCCAGCTAAAACATGCATGTGAAACCCACAGTATGGTCCACCGTGTTATGGGGAAATGATTTAAAATGCATCTCAGTTTTCGTATCCTGGTCCTCGGGTTCACCATTCCAGATGATTTACTAACAGTCTCCCTGCTTGGAGAGTCAGTGCCTTTAACCTCCTGTTTGGCACAGCTTGCAATTTCTGTGCAAGATGAACAGGAATAGGGAGAACCAATGAGAGACTAGCTGTAGGTGTCTGCACGGGCAAATGTAACGCTCATTTCCCACCAGGAAGAGGAATTTACCAAAGGCTCAGCATGCCCTGCCCGAAACAGATTAGGGCCTGAAGCAATCCTGCGGTTTTGTGCCCAGTTCACAAGAAAGCGAGTTGAAGAAAGGAGCTCAGGGGCACTGTAATTCACAAACCTGCAGAGTTATAAATGACAGCTATCCTCCAAAAATATATTGAAGTAAGCCTGCGAAGGGGACTTGAAAGCGGGGCAGAATTTCAGGAAAACGATTGCAGGGGGTAGACTGGAATTGCCCTGAAAGCATAGGAAAAGAGGCAGAACGTCGACAATGATGCACTTGGCCAAAAAGGGCGTATGCGTTTTTTCCTGAATATATTCAGGAAAAAACGCATACGCCCTTTTTGGCCAACCAAGCAAGCCTGTAAAGGAAATCTGCACTACAATGAAGTCTCACTGCCCCCCGGGCAAGAGGGCCATCTGAAAAAAGTGTAAAATCCAGAAAGGTAGGACAGGATATGGAGAACAGGGAGCCTTGTTATGCTGATTGGCAGGATGTAAATTGCCAGCAGCCAGCCTGGAGAAGTGTATGGTGTTTCCTGAAACACATAAGAAACAAAGCAACACAGTCTATGGCACTTCCACTTATGGTCCTATAGCTTACGGAAATTAAAATCAAAAACAGACAGCCACCCCAATATTTGGGACGGCTGTGTTCACAAGAAGCTCGTCTACAGTAACAGGTAAATATCCCAGAAAGCAAAATATGGATAAAGAAGTTGTGGCACGTACGTACAATGCAATATCACTCAGCAATGAAATCTGTGTCATCAGGCCCGTAGCGGCATAGTGAGTGGATGCAGGTACGGTGATTCTACGTGAACTACGTCACACAGAAAAAGAAACATCATAAGATATCACTAATACACGGAATGTAAACTTGACTACACATGAACTGAATTACAAAACAGAACAGGGTCTCAAATTTAGAAAACCAACTAGTGCTTGCTTATGGGGAAAGGTGCGTTGGGGTGCTTCATAAAACCAGAGACTGAAATTAGCACAGATAACTTTCCATAAGCCAAATATGTAATAGACAAGACCTACTCCTTGCTCAACGAAATGGACCCAACACCACATATTCAACGCCTAGGAATATACCTGACTAGGAAGAATCTTAAAACCCATGGATATATATGTCTCCGTAAGAGAATCAAGCGTGTGTACAGCGGCATAAACGCAGCAGTGAAAATCCGATAAATCCCATTATCAAAATAAATTTCAAAAAAAAAATCATAAAGACAGTGAAATAGAGAGCAATTCTTAAATAATTCACTCAGGGCATGTGATGCAACCGGGATTTAACACATCTACACCCAGAGCTGGTTGAGACATAAGGCTGGACACTTCAGGCTGATAGCATTGGTGAGTTTCGGTGAGCAAATGCAGACCCTTTGAAGTCATACTGCATGGTACCCATTCCATGGGTCCCAACTCTCCAGGTTCAAGGGATTCTTCCTCCAGCTAAAACATGCATGGGAAACCAAGAGTATCGTCCACCATGTGATTGGGAAATGATTTAAAATGCATCTCAGTTTTCGTATCCTGGTCCTCGGGTTCACCATTCCAGATGCTTTACTAACACTCTCCCCGCTTGGAGAGTCAGTGCCTTTAACCTCCTCTTTGGCACAGCTTGCAATTTCTGTGCAAAATGAACAGGAATAGGGAGAACCAATGAGAGACTAGCTGTAGGTGTCTGCACGGGCAAATGTAACGCTCATTTCCCACCAGGAAGAGGAATTAACCAAAGGCTCAGCGTGCCCTGCCGGAAACAGATTAGGGCCTGAAGCAATCCTGCGGTTTTGTGCCCAGCTCACAAGAAAGCGAGTTGAAGAAAGGAGCTCAGGGGCACTGTAATTCACAAACCTGCAGAGTTATAAATGACAGCTATCCTCCAAAAATATATTGAAGTAAGCCTGCGAAGGGGAGTTGAAAGCGGGGCAGAATTTCAGGAAAACGATTGCAGGGGGTAGACTGGAATTGCCCTGAAAGCATAGGAAAAGAGGCAGAACGTCGACAATGATGCACTTGGCCAAAAAGGGCGTATGCGTTTTTTCCTGAATATATTCAGGAAAAAACGCATACGCCCTTTTTGGCCAACCAAGCAAGCCTGTAAATGAAATCTGCACTACAATGAAGTCTCACTGCCCCCCTGGCAAAAGGGCCATCTGAAAAAAGTGTAAAATCCAGAAAGGTAGGACAGGATATGGAGAACAGGGAGCCTTGTTATGCTGATTGGCAGGATGTAAATTGCCAGCAGCCACCCTGGAGAAGTGTATGGTGTTTCCTGAAACACGAAAGAAACAAAGCAACACAGCCTATGGCACTTCCACTTATGGTCCTAGAGCTTACGGAAATTAACATCAAAAACAGACAGCCACCCCAATATTTGAGACGGCTGTGTTCACAAGAAGCTCGTCTACAGTATCAGGTAAATATCCCAGAAAGCAAAAAATGGATAAAGAACTTGTGGCACGTACGTACAATGCAATATCACTCAGCAATGAAATCTGTGTCATCAGGCCCATAGCGGCATAGTGAGTGGATGCAGGTACGGTGATTCTACGTGAACTACGTCACACAGAAAAAGAAACATCATAAGATATCACGAATACACGGAATGTAAACTTGACTACACATGAACTGAATTACAAAATAGAAAAGGGTCTCAAATTTAGAAAACCAACTAGTGCTTGCTTATGGGGAAAGGTGCCTTGGGGTGCTGCATAAAACCAGAGACTGAAATTAGCACAGATAACTTTCCATAAGCCCAATATGTAATAGACAAGACCTACTCCTTGCTCAACGAAATGGACCCAACACCACATATTCAACGCCTAGGAATATACCTGACTAGGAAGAATCTTAAAACCCATGGATATATATGTCTCCGTAAGAGAATCAAGGGTGTGTACAGCGGCCGAAAGGCAGCAGTGAAAATCCGATAAATCCCATTATCAAAATAAATTTCGAAAACAAAACACAAAGACAGTGAAATAGAGAGCAATTCTTAAATAATTCACTCAGGGCATGTGATGCAACCGGGATTGACCACATCTACACCCAGAGCTGGTTGAGACATAAGGCTGGACACTTCAGGCTGATAGCATTGGTGAGTTTAGGTGAGCAAATGCACACCCTTTGAAGTCATACTGTATGGTACCTATTCCATGGGTCCCAACTCTTCAGGTTCAAGGGATTCTTCCTCCAGCTAAAACATGCATGTGAAACCCACAGTATGGTCCACCGTGTTATGGGGAAATGATTTAAAATGCATCTCAGTTTTCGTATCCTGGTCCTCGGGTTCACCATTCCAGATGATTTACTAACAGTCTCCCTGCTTGGAGAGTCAGTGCCTTTAACCTCCTGTTTGGCACAGCTTGCAATTTCTGTGCAAGATGAACAGGAATAGGGAGAACCAATGAGAGACTAGCTGTAGGTGTCTGCACGGGCAAATGTAACGCTCATTGCCCACCAGGAAGAGGAATTTACCAAAGGCTCAGCATGCCCTGCCCGAAACAGATTAGGGCCTGAAGCAATCCTGCGGTTTTGTGCCCAGTTCACAAGAAAGCGAGTTGAAGAAAGGAGCTCAGGGGCACTGTAATTCACAAACCTGCAGAGTTATAAATGACAGCTATCCTCCAAAATTATATTGAAGTAAGCCTGCGAAGGGGACTTGAAAGCGGGGCAGAATTTCAGGAAAACGATTGCAGGGGGTAGACTGGAATTGCCCTGAAAGCATAGGAAAAGAGGCAGAACGTCGACAATGATGCACTTGGCCAAAAAGGGCGTATGCGTTTTTTCCTGAATATATTCAGGAAAAAACGCATACGCCCTTTTTGGCCAACCAAGCAAGCCTGTAAAGGAAATCTGCACTACAATGAAGTCTCACTGCCCCCCGGGCAAGAGGGCCATCTGAAAAAAGTGTAAAATCCAGAAAGGTAGGACAGGATATGGAGAACAGGGAGCCTTGTTATGCTGATTGGCAGGATGTAAATTGCCAGCAGCCAGCCTGGAGAAGTGTATGGTGTTTCCTGAAACACATAAGAAACAAAGCAACACAGTCTATGGCACTTCCACTTATGGTCCTATAGCTTACGGAAATTAAAATCAAAAACAGACAGCCACCCCAATATTTGGGACGGCTGTGTTCACAAGAAGCTCGTCTACAGTAACAGGTAAATATCCCAGAAAGCAAAATATGGATAAAGAAGTTGTGGCACGTACGTACAATGCAATATCACTCAGCAATGAAATCTGTGTCATCAGGCCCGTAGCGGCATAGTGAGTGGATGCAGGTACGGTGATTCTACGTGAACTACGTCACACAGAAAAAGAAACATCATAAGATATCACTAATACACGGAATGTAAACTTGACTACACATGAACTGAATTACAAAACAGAACAGGGTCTCAAATTTAGAAAACCAACTAGTGCTTGCTTATGGGGAAAGGTGCGTTGGGGTGCTTCATAAAACCAGAGACTGAAATTAGCACAGATAACTTTCCATAAGCCAAATATGTAATAGAAAAGACCTACTCCTTGCTCAACGAAATGGACCCAACACCACATATTCAACGCCTAGGAATATACCTGACTAGGAAGAATCTTAAAACCCATGGATATATATGTCTCCGTAAGAGAATCAAGCGTGTGTACAGCGGCATAAACGCAGCAGTGAAAATCCGATAAATCCCATTATCAAAATAAATTTCAAAAAAAAATCATAAAGACAGTGAAATAGAGAGCAATTCTTAAATAATTCACTCAGGGCATGTGATGCAACCGGGATTTAACACATCTACACCCAGAGCTGGTTGAGACATAAGGCTGGACACTTCAGGCTGATAGCATTGGTGAGTTTCGGTGAGCAAATGCAGACCCTTTGAAGTCATACTGCATGGTACCCATTCCATGGGTCCCAACTCTCCAGGTTCAAGGGATTCTTCCTCCAGCTAAAACATGCATGGGAAACCAAGAGTATCGTCCACCATGTGATTGGGAAATGATTTAAAATGCATCTCAGTTTTCGTATCCTGGTCCTCGGGTTCACCATTCCAGATGCTTTACTAACACTCTCCCCGCTTGGAGAGTCAGTGCCTTTAACCTCCTCTTTGGCACAGCTTGCAATTTCTGTGCAAAATGAACAGGAATAGGGAGAACCAATGAGAGACTAGCTGTAGGTGTCTGCACGGGCAAATGTAACGCTCATTGCCCACCAGGAAGAGGAATTAAACAAAGGCTCAGTGTGCCCTGCTGGAAACAGATTAGGGCCTGAAGCAATCCTGCGGTTTTGTGCCCAGCTCACAAGAAAGCGAGTTGAAGAAAGGAGCTCAGGGGCACTGTAATTCACAAACCTGCAGAGTTATAAATGACAGCTTTCCTCCAAAAATATATTGAAGTAAGCCTGCGAAGGGGACTTGAAAGCGGGGCAGAATTTCAGGAAAACGATTGCAGGGGGTAGACTGGAATTGCCCTGAAAGCATAGGAAAAGAGGCAGAACGTCGACAATGATGCACTTGGCCAAAAAGGGCGTATGCGTTTTTTCCTGAATATATTCAGGAAAAAACGCATACGCCCTTTTTGGCCAACCAAGCAAGCCTGTAAATGAAATCTGCACTACAATGAAGTCTCACTGCCCCCCTGGCAAAAGGGCCATCTGAAAAAAGTGTAAAATCCAGAAAGGTAGGACAGGATATGGAGAACAGGGAGCCTTGTTATGCTGATTGGCAGGATGTAAATTGCCAGCAGCCACCCTGGAGAAGTGTATGGTGTTTCCTGAAACACGAAAGAAACAAAGCAACACAGCCTATGGCACTTCCACTTATGGTCCTATAGCTTACGGAAATTAAAATCAAAAACAGACAGCCACCCCAATATTTGAGACGGCTGTGTTCACAAGAAGCTCGTCTACAGTATCAGGTAAATATCCCAGAAAGCAAAAAATGGATAAAGAACTTGTGGCACGTACGTACAATGCAATATCACTCAGCAATGAAATCTGTGTCATCAGGCCCATAGCGGCATAGTGAGTGGATGCAGGTACGGTGATTCTACGTGAACTACGTCACACAGAAAAAGAAACATCATAAGATATCACGAATACACGGAATGTAAACTTGACTACACATGAACTGAATTACAAAATAGAAAAGGGTCTCAAATTTAGAAAACCAACTAGTGCTTGCTTATGGGGAAAGGTGCCTTGGGGTGCTGCATAAAACCAGAGACTGAAATTAGCACAGATAACTTTCCATAAGCCCAATATGTAATAGACAAGACCTACTCCTTGCTCAACGAAATGGACCCCACACCACATATTCAACGCCTAGGAATATACCTGACTAGGAAGAATCTTAAAACCCATGGATATATATGTCTCCGTAAGAGAATCAAGGGTGTGTACAGCGGCCGAAAGGCAGCAGTGAAAATCCGATAAATCCCATTATCAAAATAAATTTCGAAAACAAAACACAAAGACAGTGAAATAGAGAGCAATTCTTAAATAATTCACTCAGGGCATGTGATGCAACCGGGATTGACCACATCTACACCCAGAGCTGGTTGAGACATAAGGCTGGACACTTCAGGCTGATAGCATTGGTGAGTTTAGGTGAGCAAATGCACACCCTTTGAAGTCATACTGTATGGTACCTATTCCATGGGTCCCAACTCTTCAGGTTCAAGGGATTCTTCCTCCAGCTAAAACATGCATGTGAAACCCACAGTATGGTCCACCGTGTTATGGGGAAATGATTTAAAATGCATCTCAGTTTTCGTATCCTGGTCCTCGGGTTCACCATTCCAGATGATTTACTAACAGTCTCCCTGCTTGGAGAGTCAGTGCCTTTAACCTCCTGTTTGGCACAGCTTGCAATTTCTGTGCAAGATGAACAGGAATAGGGAGAACCAATGAGAGACTAGCTGTAGGTGTCTGCACGGGCAAATGTAACGCTCATTTCCCACCAGGAAGAGGAATTTACCAAAGGCTCAGCATGCCCTGCCCGAAACAGATTAGGGCCTGAAGCAATCCTGCGGTTTTGTGCCCAGTTCACAAGAAAGCGAGTTGAAGAAAGGAGCTCAGGGGCACTGTAATTCACAAACCTGCAGAGTTATAAATGACAGCTATCCTCCAAAATTATATTGAAGTAAGCCTGCGAAGGGGACTTGAAAGCGGGGCAGAATTTCAGGAAAACGATTGCAGGGGGTAGACTGGAATTGCCCTGAAAGCATAGGAAAAGAGGCAGAACGTCGACAATGATGCACTTGGCCAAAAAGGGCGTATGCGTTTTTTCCTGAATATATTCAGGAAAAAACGCATACGCCCTTTTTGGCCAACCAAGCAAGCCTGTAAAGGAAATCTGCACTACAATGAAGTCTCACTGCCCCCCGGGCAAGAGGGCCATCTGAAAAAAGTGTAAAATCCAGAAAGGTAGGACAGGATATGGAGAACAGGGAGCCTTGTTATGCTGATTGGCAGGATGTAAATTGCCAGCAGCCAGCCTGGAGAAGTGTATGGTGTTTCCTGAAACACATAAGAAAAAAGCAACACAGTCTATGGCACTTCCACTTATGGTCCTATAGCTTACGGAAATTAAAATCAAAAACAGACAGCCACCCCAATATTTGGGACGGCTGTGTTCACAAGAAGCTCGTCTACAGTAACAGGTAAATATCCCAGAAAGCAAAATATGGATAAAGAAGTTGTGGCACGTACGTACAATGCAATATCACTCAGCAATGAAATCTGTGTCATCAGGCCCGTAGCGGCATAGTGAGTGGATGCAGGTACGGTGATTCTACGTGAACTACGTCACACAGAAAAAGAAACATCATAAGATATCACTAATACACGGAATGTAAACTTGACTACACATGAACTGAATTACAAAACAGAACAGGGTCTCAAATTTAGAAAACCAACTAGTGCTTGCTTATGGGGAAAGGTGCGTTGGGGTGCTTCATAAAACCAGAGACTGAAATTAGCACAGATAACTTTCCATAAGCCAAATATGTAATAGACAAGACCTACTCCTTGCTCAACGAAATGGACCCAACACCACATATTCAACGCCTAGGAATATACCTGACTAGGAAGAATCTTAAAACCCATGGATATATATGTCTCCGTAAGAGAATCAAGCGTGTGTACAGCGGCATAAACGCAGCAGTGAAAATCCGATAAATCCCATTATCAAAATAAATTTCAAAAAAAATCATAAAGACAGTGAAATAGAGAGCAATTCTTAAATAATTCACTCAGGGCATGTGATGCAACCGGGATTTAACACATCTACACCCAGAGCTGGTTGAGACATAAGGCTGGACACTTCAGGCTGATAGCATTGGTGAGTTTCGGTGAGCAAATGCAGACCCTTTGAAGTCATACTGCATGGTACCCATTCCATGGGTCCCAACTCTCCAGGTTCAAGGGATTCTTCCTCCAGCTAAAACATGCATGGGAAACCAAGAGTATCGTCCACCATGTGATTGGGAAATGATTTAAAATGCATCTCAGTTTTCGTATCCTGGTCCTCGGGTTCACCATTCCAGATGCTTTACTAACACTCTCCCCGCTTGGAGAGTCAGTGCCTTTAACCTCCTCTTTGGCACAGCTTGCAATTTCTGTGCAAAATGAACAGGAATAGGGAGAACCAATGAGAGACTAGCTGTAGGTGTCTGCACGGGCAAATGTAACGCTCATTGCCCACCAGGAAGAGGAATTAAACAAAGGCTCAGTGTGCCCTGCTGGAAACAGATTAGGGCCTGAAGCAATCCTGCGGTTTTGTGCCCAGCTCACAAGAAAGCGAGTTGAAGAAAGGAGCTCAGGGGCACTGTAATTCACAAACCTGCAGAGTTATAAATGACAGCTTTCCTCCAAAAATATATTGAAGTAAGCCTGCGAAGGGGACTTGAAAGCGGGGCAGAATTTCAGGAAAACGATTGCAGGGGGTAGACTGGAATTGCCCTGAAAGCATAGGAAAAGAGGCAGAACGTCGACAATGATGCACTTGGCCAAAAAGGGCGTATGCGTTTTTTCCTGAATATATTCAGGAAAAAACGCATACGCCCTTTTTGGCCAACCAAGCAAGCCTGTAAATGAAATCTGCACTACAATGAAGTCTCACTGCCCCCCTGGCAAAAGGGCCATCTGAAAAAAGTGTAAAATCCAGAAAGGTAGGACAGGATATGGAGAACAGGGAGCCTTGTTATGCTGATTGGCAGGATGTAAATTGCCAGCAGCCACCCTGGAGAAGTGTATGGTGTTTCCTGAAACACGAAAGAAACAAAGCAACACAGCCTATGGCACTTCCACTTATGGTCCTATAGCTTACGGAAATTAAAATCAAAAACAGACAGCCACCCCAATATTTGAGACGGCTGTGTTCACAAGAAGCTCGTCTACAGTATCAGGTAAATATCCCAGAAAGCAAAAAATGGATAAAGAACTTGTGGCACGTACGTACAATGCAATATCACTCAGCAATGAAATCTGTGTCATCAGGCCCATAGCGGCATAGTGAGTGGATGCAGGTACGGTGATTCTACGTGAACTACGTCACACAGAAAAAGAAACATCATAAGATATCACGAATACACGGAATGTAAACTTGACTACACATGAACTGAATTACAAAATAGAAAAGGGTCTCAAATTTAGAAAACCAACTAGTGCTTGCTTATGGGGAAAGGTGCCTTGGGGTGCTGCATAAAACCAGAGACTGAAATTAGCACAGATAACTTTCCATAAGCCCAATATGTAATAGACAAGACCTACTCCTTGCTCAACGAAATGGACCCAACACCACATATTCAACGCCTAGGAATATACCTGACTAGGAAGAATCTTAAAACCCATGGATATATATGTCTCCGTAAGAGAATCAAGGGTGTGTACAGCGGCCGAAAGGCAGCAGTGAAAATCCGATAAATCCCATTATCAAAATAAATTTCGAAAACAAAACACAAAGACAGTGAAATAGAGAGCAATTCTTAAATAATTCACTCAGGGCATGTGATGCAACCGGGATTGACCACATCTACACCCAGAGCTGGTTGAGACATAAGGCTGGACACTTCAGGCTGATAGCATTGGTGAGTTTAGGTGAGCAAATGCACACCCTTTGAAGTCATACTGTATGGTACCTATTCCATGGGTCCCAACTCTTCAGGTTCAAGGGATTCTTCCTCCAGCTAAAACATGCATGTGAAACCCACAGTATGGTCCACCGTGTTATGGGGAAATGATTTAAAATGCATCTCAGTTTTCGTATCCTGGTCCTCGGGTTCACCATTCCAGATGATTTACTAACAGTCTCCCTGCTTGGAGAGTCAGTGCCTTTAACCTCCTGTTTGGCACAGCTTGCAATTTCTGTGCAAGATGAACAGGAATAGGGAGAACCAATGAGAGACTAGCTGTAGGTGTCTGCACGGGCAAATGTAACGCTCATTTCCCACCAGGAAGAGGAATTTACCAAAGGCTCAGCATGCCCTGCCCGAAACAGATTAGGGCCTGAAGCAATCCTGCGGTTTTGTGCCCAGTTCACAAGAAAGCGAGTTGAAGAAAGGAGCTCAGGGGCACTGTAATTCACAAACCTGCAGAGTTATAAATGACAGCTATCCTCCAAAAATATATTGAAGTAAGCCTGCGAAGGGGACTTGAAAGCGGGGCAGAATTTCAGGAAAACGATTGCAGGGGGTAGACTGGAATTGCCCTGAAAGCATAGGAAAAGAGGCAGAACGTCGACAATGATGCACTTGGCCAAAAAGGGCGTATGCGTTTTTTCCTGAATATATTCAGGAAAAAACGCATACGCCCTTTTTGGCCAACCAAGCAAGCCTGTAAAGGAAATCTGCACTACAATGAAGTCTCACTGCCCCCCGGGCAAGAGGGCCATCTGAAAAAAGTGTAAAATCCAGAAAGGTAGGACAGGATATGGAGAACAGGGAGCCTTGTTATGCTGATTGGCAGGATGTAAATTGCCAGCAGCCAGCCTGGAGAAGTGTATGGTGTTTCCTGAAACACATAAGAAACAAAGCAACACAGTCTATGGCACTTCCACTTATGGTCCTATAGCTTACGGAAATTAAAATCAAAAACAGACAGCCACCCCAATATTTGGGACGGCTGTGTTCACAAGAAGCTCGTCTACAGTAACAGGTAAATATCCCAGAAAGCAAAATATGGATAAAGAAGTTGTGGCACGTACGTACAATGCAATATCACTCAGCAATGAAATCTGTGTCATCAGGCCCGTAGCGGCATAGTGAGTGGATGCAGGTACGGTGATTCTACGTGAACTACGTCACACAGAAAAAGAAACATCATAAGATATCACGAATACACGGAATGTAAACTTGACTACACATGAACTGAATTACAAAATAGAAAAGGGTCTCAAATTTAGAAAACCAACTAGTGCTTGCTTATGGGGAAAGGTGCCTTGGGGTGCTGCATAAAACCAGAGACTGAAATTAGCACAGATAACTTTCCATAAGCCCAATATGTAATAGACAAGACCTACTCCTTGCTCAACGAAATGGACCCAACACCACATATTCAACGCCTAGGAATATACCTGACTAGGAAGAATCTTAAAACCCATGGATATATATGTCTCCGTAAGAGAATCAAGGGTGTGTACAGCGGCCGAAAGGCAGCAGTGAAAATCCGATAAATCCCATTATCAAAATAAATTTCTAAAACAAAACACAAAGACAGTGAAATAGAGAGCAATTCTTAAATAATTCACTCAGGGCATGTGATGCAACCGGGATTTAACACATCTACACCCAGAGCTGGTTGAGACATAAGGCTGGACACTTCAGGCTGATAGCATTGGTGAGTTTAGGTGAGCAAATGCACACCCTTTGAAGTCATACTGTATGGTACCTATTCCATGGGTCCCAACTCTTCAGGTTCAAGGGATTCTTCCTCCAGCTAAAACATGCATGTGAAACCCACAGTATGGTCCACCGTGTTATGGGGAAATGATTTAAAATGCATCTCAGTTTTCGTATCCTGGTCCTCGGGTTCACCATTCCAGATGATTTACTAACAGTCTCCCTGCTTGGAGAGTCAGTGCCTTTAACCTCCTGTTTGGCACAGCTTGCAATTTCTGTGCAAGATGAACAGGAATAGGGAGAACCAATGAGAGACTAGCTGTAGGTGTCTGCACGGGCAAATGTAACGCTCATTTCCCACCAGGAAGAGGAATTTACCAAAGGCTCAGCATGCCCTGCCCGAAACAGATTAGGGCCTGAAGCAATCCTGCGGTTTTGTGCCCAGTTCACAAGAAAGCGAGTTGAAGAAAGGAGCTCAGGGGCACTGTAATTCACAAACCTGCAGAGTTATAAATGACAGCTATCCTCCAAAAATATATTGAAGTAAGCCTGCGAAGGGGACTTGAAAGCGGGGCAGAATTTCAGGAAAACGATTGCAGGGGGTAGACTGGAATTGCCCTGAAAGCATAGGAAAAGAGGCAGAACGTCGACAATGATGCACTTGGCCAAAAAGGGCGTATGCGTTTTTTCCTGAATATATTCAGGAAAAAACGCATACGCCCTTTTTGGCCAACCAAGCAAGCCTGTAAAGGAAATCTGCACTACAATGAAGTCTCACTGCCCCCCGGGCAAGAGGGCCATCTGAAAAAAGTGTAAAATCCAGAAAGGTAGGACAGGATATGGAGAACAGGGAGCCTTGTTATGCTGATTGGCAGGATGTAAATTGCCAGCAGCCAGCCTGGAGAAGTGTATGGTGTTTCCTGAAACACATAAGAAACAAAGCAACACAGTCTATGGCACTTCCACTTATGGTCCTATAGCTTACGGAAATTAAAATCAAAAACAGACAGCCACCCCAATATTTGGGACGGCTGTGTTCACAAGAAGCTCGTCTACAGTAACAGGTAAATATCCCAGAAAGCAAAATATGGATAAAGAAGTTGTGGCACGTACGTACAATGCAATATCACTCAGCAATGAAATCTGTGTCATCAGGCCCGTAGCGGCATAGTGAGTGGATGCAGGTACGGTGATTCTACGTGAACTACGTCACACAGAAAAAGAAACATCATAAGATATCACTAATACACGGAATGTAAACTTGACTACACATGAACTGAATTACAAAACAGAACAGGGTCTCAAATTTAGAAAACCAACTAGTGCTTGCTTATGGGGAAAGGTGCGTTGGGGTGCTTCATAAAACCAGAGACTGAAATTAGCACAGATAACTTTCCATAAGCCAAATATGTAATAGACAAGACCTACTCCTTGCTCAACGAAATGGACCCAACACCACATATTCAACGCCTAGGAATATACCTGACTAGGAAGAATCTTAAAACCCATGGATATATATGTCTCCGTAAGAGAATCAAGCGTGTGTACAGCGGCATAAACGCAGCAGTGAAAATCCGATAAATCCCATTATCAAAATAAATTTCAAAAAAAAATCATAAAGACAGTGAAATAGAGAGCAATTCTTAAATAATTCACTCAGGGCATGTGATGCAACCGGGATTTAACACATCTACACCCAGAGCTGGTTGAGACATAAGGCTGGACACTTCAGGCTGATAGCATTGGTGAGTTTCGGTGAGCAAATGCAGACCCTTTGAAGTCATACTGCATGGTACCCATTCCATGGGTCCCAACTCTCCAGGTTCAAGGGATTCTTCCTCCAGCTAAAACATGCATGGGAAACCAAGAGTATCGTCCACCATGTGATTGGGAAATGATTTAAAATGCATCTCAGTTTTCGTATCCTGGTCCTCGGGTTCACCATTCCAGATGCTTTACTAACACTCTCCCCGCTTGGAGAGTCAGTGCCTTTAACCTCCTCTTTGGCACAGCTTGCAATTTCTGTGCAAAATGAACAGGAATAGGGAGAACCAATGAGAGACTAGCTGTAGGTGTCTGCACGGGCAAATGTAACGCTCATTTCCCACCAGGAAGAGGAATTAACCAAAGGCTCAGCGTGCCCTGCCGGAAACAGATTAGGGCCTGAAGCAATCCTGCGGTTTTGTGCCCAGCTCACAAGAAAGCGAGTTGAAGAAAGGAGCTCAGGGGCACTGTAATTCACAAACCTGCAGAGTTATAAATGACAGCTATCCTCCAAAAATATATTGAAGTAAGCCTGCGAAGGGGAGTTGAAAGCGGGGCAGAATTTCAGGAAAACGATTGCAGGGGGTAGACTGGAATTGCCCTGAAAGCATAGGAAAAGAGGCAGAACGTCGACAATGATGCACTTGGCCAAAAAGGGCGTATGTGTTTTTTCCTGAATATATTCAGGAAAAAACGCATACGCCCCTTTTGGCCAACCAAGCAAGCCTGTAAATGAAATCTGCACTACAATGAAGTCTCACTGCCCCCCTGGCAAAAGGGCCATCTGAAAAAAGTGTAAAATCCAGAAAGGTAGGACAGGATATGGAGAACAGGGAGCCTTGTTATGCTGATTGGCAGGATGTAAATTGCCAGCAGCCACCCTGGAGAAGTGTATGGTGTTTCCTGAAACACGAAAGAAACAAAGCAACACAGCCTATGGCACTTCCACTTATGGTCCTATAGCTTACGGAAATTAAAATCAAAAACAGACAGCCACCCCAATATTTGAGACGGCTGTGTTCACAAGAAGCTCGTCTACAGTATCAGGTAAATATCCCAGAAAGCAAAAAATGGATAAAGAACTTGTGGCACGTACGTACCATGCAATATCACTCAGCAATGAAATCTGTGTCATCAGGCCCATAGCGGCATAGTGAGTGGATGCAGGTACGGTGATTCTACGTGAACTACGTCACACAGAAAAAGAAACATCATAAGATATCACGAATACACGGAATGTAAACTTGACTACACATGAACTGAATTACAAAATAGAAAAGGGTCTCAAATTTAGAAAACCAACTAGTGCTTGCTTATGGGGAAAGGTGCCTTGGGGTGCTGCATAAAACCAGAGACTGAAATTAGCACAGATAACTTTCCATAAGCCCAATATGTAATAGACAAGACCTACTCCTTGCTCAACGAAATGGACCCCACACCACATATTCAACGCCTAGGAATATACCTGACTAGGAAGAATCTTAAAACCCATGGATATATATGTCTCCGTAAGAGAATCAAGGGTGTGTACAGCGGCCGAAAGGCAGCAGTGAAAATCCGATAAATCCCATTATCAAAATAAATTTCGAAAACAAAACACAAAGACAGTGAAATAGAGAGCAATTCTTAAATAATTCACTCAGGGCATGTGATGCAACCGGGATTGACCACATCTACACCCAGAGCTGGTTGAGACATAAGGCTGGACACTTCAGGCTGATAGCATTGGTGAGTTTAGGTGAGCAAATGCACACCCTTTGAAGTCATACTGTATGGTACCTATTCCATGGGTCCCAACTCTTCAGGTTCAAGGGATTCTTCCTCCAGCTAAAACATGCATGTGAAACCCACAGTATGGTCCACCGTGTTATGGGGAAATGATTTAAAATGCATCTCAGTTTTCGTATCCTGGTCCTCGGGTTCACCATTCCAGATGATTTACTAACAGTCTCCCTGCTTGGAGAGTCAGTGCCTTTAACCTCCTGTTTGGCACAGCTTGCAATTTCTGTGCAAGATGAACAGGAATAGGGAGAACCAATGAGAGACTAGCTGTAGGTGTCTGCACGGGCAAATGTAACGCTCATTTCCCACCAGGAAGAGGAATTTACCAAAGGCTCAGCATGCCCTGCCCGAAACAGATTAGGGCCTGAAGCAATCCTGCGGTTTTGTGCCCAGTTCACAAGAAAGCGAGTTGAAGAAAGGAGCTCAGGGGCACTGTAATTCACAAACCTGCAGAGTTATAAATGACAGCTATCCTCCAAAAATATATTGAAGTAAGCCTGCGAAGGGGACTTGAAAGCGGGGCAGAATTTCAGGAAAACGATTGCAGGGGGTAGACTGGAATTGCCCTGAAAGCATAGGAAAAGAGGCAGAACGTCGACAATGATGCACTTGGCCAAAAAGGGCGTATGCGTTTTTTCCTGAATATATTCAGGAAAAAACGCATACGCCCTTTTTGGCCAACCAAGCAAGCCTGTAAAGGAAATCTGCACTACAATGAAGTCTCACTGCCCCCCGGGCAAGAGGGCCATCTGAAAAAAGTGTAAAATCCAGAAAGGTAGGACAGGATATGGAGAACAGGGAGCCTTGTTATGCTGATTGGCAGGATGTAAATTGCCAGCAGCCAGCCTGGAGAAGTGTATGGTGTTTCCTGAAACACATAAGAAACAAAGCAACACAGTCTATGGCACTTCCACTTATGGTCCTATAGCTTACGGAAATTAAAATCAAAAACAGACAGCCACCCCAATATTTGGGACGGCTGTGTTCACAAGAAGCTCGTCTACAGTAACAGGTAAATATCCCAGAAAGCAAAATATGGATAAAGAAGTTGTGGCACGTACGTACAATGCAATATCACTCAGCAATGAAATCTGTGTCATCAGGCCCGTAGCGGCATAGTGAGTGGATGCAGGTACGGTGATTCTACGTGAACTACGTCACACAGAAAAAGAAACATCATAAGATATCACTAATACACGGAATGTAAACTTGACTACACATGAACTGAATTACAAAACAGAACAGGGTCTCAAATTTAGAAAACCAACTAGTGCTTGCTTATGGGGAAAGGTGCGTTGGGGTGCTTCATAAAACCAGAGACTGAAATTAGCACAGATAACTTTCCATAAGCCAAATATGTAATAGACAAGACCTACTCCTTGCTCAACGAAATGGACCCAACACCACATATTCAACGCCTAGGAATATACCTGACTAGGAAGAATCTTAAAACCCATGGATATATATGTCTCCGTAAGAGAATCAAGCGTGTGTACAGCGGCATAAACGCAGCAGTGAAAATCCGATAAATCCCATTATCAAAATAAATTTCGAAAACAAAACACAAAGACAGTGAAATAGAGAGCAATTCTTAAATAATTCACTCAGGGCATGTGATGCAACCGGGATTTAACACATCTACACCCAGAGCTCGTTGAGTTATAAGGCTGGACACTTCAGGCTGATAGCATTGGTGAGTTTCGGTGAGCAAATGCAGACCCTTTGAAGTCATACTGCATGGTACCCATTCCATGGGTCCCAACTCTCCAGGTTCAAGGGATTCTTCCTCCAGCTAAAACATGCATGGGAAACCAAGAGTATCGTCCACCATGTGATTGGGAAATGATTTAAAATGCATCTCAGTTTTCGTATCCTGGTCCTCGGGTTCACCATTCCAGATGCTTTACTAACACTCTCCCCGCTTGGAGAGTCAGTGCCTTTAACCTCCTCTTTGGCACAGCTTGCAATTTCTGTGCAAAATGAACAGGAATAGGGAGAACCAATGAGAGACTAGCTGTAGGTGTCTGCACGGGCAAATGTAACGCTCATTGCCCACCAGGAAGAGGAATTAAACAAAGGCTCAGTGTGCCCTGCTGGAAACAGATTAGGGCCTGAAGCAATCCTGCGGTTTTGTGCCCAGCTCACAAGAAAGCGAGTTGAAGAAAGGAGCTCAGGGGCACTGTAATTCACAAACCTGCAGAGTTATAAATGACAGCTTTCCTCCAAAAATATATTGAAGTAAGCCTGCGAAGGGGACTTGAAAGCGGGGCAGAATTTCAGGAAAACGATTGCAGGGGGTAGACTGGAATTGCCCTGAAAGCATAGGAAAAGAGGCAGAACGTCGACAATGATGCACTTGGCCAAAAAGGGCGTATGCGTTTTTTCCTGAATATATTCAGGAAAAAACGCATACGCCCTTTTTGGCCAACCAAGCAAGCCTGTAAATGAAATCTGCACTACAATGAAGTCTCACTGCCCCCCTGGCAAAAGGGCCATCTGAAAAAAGTGTAAAATCCAGAAAGGTAGGACAGGATATGGAGAACAGGGAGCCTTGTTATGCTGATTGGCAGGATGTAAATTGCCAGCAGCCACCCTGGAGAAGTGTATGGTGTTTCCTGAAACACGAAAGAAACAAAGCAACACAGCCTATGGCACTTCCACTTATGGTCCTATAGCTTACGGAAATTAAAATCAAAAACAGACAGCCACCCCAATATTTGAGACGGCTGTGTTCACAAGAAGCTCGTCTACAGTATCAGGTAAATATCCCAGAAAGCAAAAAATGGATAAAGAACTTGTGGCACGTACGTACAATGCAATATCACTCAGCAATGAAATCTGTGTCATCAGGCCCATAGCGGCATAGTGAGTGGATGCAGGTACGGTGATTCTACGTGAACTACGTCACACAGAAAAAGAAACATCATAAGATATCACGAATACACGGAATGTAAACTTGACTACACATGAACTGAATTACAAAATAGAAAAGGGTCTCAAATTTAGAAAACCAACTAGTGCTTGCTTATGGGGAAAGGTGCCTTGGGGTGCTGCATAAAACCAGAGACTGAAATTAGCACAGATAACTTTCCATAAGCCCAATATGTAATAGACAAGACCTACTCCTTGCTCAACGAAATGGACCCAACACCACATATTCAACGCCTAGGAATATACCTGACTAGGAAGAATCTTAAAACCCATGGATATATATGTCTCCGTAAGAGAATCAAGGGTGTGTACAGCGGCCGAAAGGCAGCAGTGAAAATCCGATAAATCCCATTATCAAAATAAATTTCGAAAACAAAACACAAAGACAGTGAAATAGAGAGCAATTCTTAAATAATTCACTCAGGGCATGTGATGCAACCGGGATTGACCACATCTACACCCAGAGCTGGTTGAGACATAAGGCTGGACACTTCAGGCTGATAGCATTGGTGAGTTTAGGTGAGCAAATGCACACCCTTTGAAGTCATACTGTATGGTACCTATTCCATGGGTCCCAACTCTTCAGGTTCAAGGGATTCTTCCTCCAGCTAAAACATGCATGTGAAACCCACAGTATGGTCCACCGTGTTATGGGGAAATGATTTAAAATGCATCTCAGTTTTCGTATCCTGGTCCTCGGGTTCACCATTCCAGATGATTTACTAACAGTCTCCCTGCTTGGAGAGTCAGTGCCTTTAACCTCCTGTTTGGCACAGCTTGCAATTTCTGTGCAAGATGAACAGGAATAGGGAGAACCAATGAGAGACTAGCTGTAGGTGTCTGCACGGGCAAATGTAACGCTCATTTCCCACCAGGAAGAGGAATTTACCAAAGGCTCAGCATGCCCTGCCCGAAACAGATTAGGGCCTGAAGCAATCCTGCGGTTTTGTGCCCAGTTCACAAGAAAGCGAGTTGAAGAAAGGAGCTCAGGGGCACTGTAATTCACAAACCTGCAGAGTTATAAATGACAGCTATCCTCCAAAAATATATTGAAGTAAGCCTGCGAAGGGGACTTGAAAGCGGGGCAGAATTTCAGGAAAACGATTGCAGGGGGTAGACTGGAATTGCCCTGAAAGCATAGGAAAAGAGGCAGAACGTCGACAATGATGCACTTGGCCAAAAAGGGCGTATGCGTTTTTTCCTGAATATATTCAGGAAAAAACGCATACGCCCTTTTTGGCCAACCAAGCAAGCCTGTAAAGGAAATCTGCACTACAATGAAGTCTCACTGCCCCCCGGGCAAGAGGGCCATCTGAAAAAAGTGTAAAATCCAGAAAGGTAGGACAGGATATGGAGAACAGGGAGCCTTGTTATGCTGATTGGCAGGATGTAAATTGCCAGCAGCCAGCCTGGAGAAGTGTATGGTGTTTCCTGAAACACATAAGAAACAAAGCAACACAGTCTATGGCACTTCCACTTATGGTCCTATAGCTTACGGAAATTAAAATCAAAAACAGACAGCCACCCCAATATTTGGGACGGCTGTGTTCACAAGAAGCTCGTCTACAGTAACAGGTAAATATCCCAGAAAGCAAAATATGGATAAAGAAGTTGTGGCACGTACGTACAATGCAATATCACTCAGCAATGAAATCTGTGTCATCAGGCCCGTAGCGGCATAGTGAGTGGATGCAGGTACGGTGATTCTACGTGAACTACGTCACACAGAAAAAGAAACATCATAAGATATCACTAATACACGGAATGTAAACTTGACTACACATGAACTGAATTACAAAACAGAACAGGGTCTCAAATTTAGAAAACCAACTAGTGCTTGCTTATGGGGAAAGGTGCGTTGGGGTGCTTCATAAAACCAGAGACTGAAATTAGCACAGATAACTTTCCATAAGCCAAATATGTAATAGACAAGACCTACTCCTTGCTCAACGAAATGGACCCAACACCACATATTCAACGCCTAGGAATATACCTGACTAGGAAGAATCTTAAAACCCATGGATATATATGTCTCCGTAAGAGAATCAAGCGTGTGTACAGCGGCATAAACGCAGCAGTGAAAATCCGATAAATCCCATTATCAAAATAAATTTCAAAAAAAAATCATAAAGACAGTGAAATAGAGAGCAATTCTTAAATAATTCACTCAGGGCATGTGATGCAACCGGGATTTAACACATCTACACCCAGAGCTGGTTGAGACATAAGGCTGGACACTTCAGGCTGATAGCATTGGTGAGTTTCGGTGAGCAAATGCAGACCCTTTGAAGTCATACTGCATGGTACCCATTCCATGGGTCCCAACTCTCCAGGTTCAAGGGATTCTTCCTCCAGCTAAAACATGCATGGGAAACCAAGAGTATCGTCCACCATGTGATTGGGAAATGATTTAAAATGCATCTCAGTTTTCGTATCCTGGTCCTCGGGTTCACCATTCCAGATGCTTTACTAACACTCTCCCCGCTTGGAGAGTCAGTGCCTTTAACCTCCTCTTTGGCACAGCTTGCAATTTCTGTGCAAAATGAACAGGAATAGGGAGAACCAATGAGAGACTAGCTGTAGGTGTCTGCACGGGCAAATGTAACGCTCATTTCCCACCAGGAAGAGGAATTAACCAAAGGCTCAGAGTGCCCTGCCGGAAACAGATTAGGGCCTGAAGCAATCCTGCGGTTTTGTGCCCAGCTCACAAGAAAGCGAGTTGAAGAAAGGAGCTCAGGGGCACTGTAATTCACAAACCTGCAGAGTTATAAATGACAGCTATCCTCCAAAAATATATTGAAGGAAGCCTGCGAAGGGGAGTTGAAAGCGGGGCAGAATTTCAGGAAAACGATTGCAGGGGGTAGACTGGAATTGCCCTGAAAGCATAGGAAAAGAGGCAGAACGTCGACAATGATGCACTTGGCCAAAAAGGGCGTATGTGTTTTTTCCTGAATATATTCAGGAAAAAACGCATACGCCCCTTTTGGCCAACCAAGCAAGCCTGTAAAGGAAATCTGCACTACAATGAAGTCTCACTGCCCCCCTGGCAAAAGGGCCATCTGAAAAAAGTGTAAAATCCAGAAAGGTAGGACAGGATATGGAGAACAGGGAGCCTTGTTATGCTGATTGGCAGGATGTAAATTGCCAGCAGCCACCCTGGAGAAGTGTATGGTGTTTCCTGAAACACGAAAGAAACAAAGCAACACAGCCTATGGCACTTCCACTTATGGTCCTATAGCTTACGGAAATTAACATCAAAAACAGACAGCCACCCCAATATTTGAGACGGCTGTGTTCACAAGAAGCTCGTCTACAGTATCAGGTAAATATCCCAGAAAGCAAAAAATGGATAAAGAACTTGTGGCACGTACGTACAATGCAATATCACTCAGCAATGAAATCTGTGTCATCAGGCCCATAGCGGCATAGTGAGTGGATGCAGGTACGGTGATTCTACGTGAACTACGTCACACAGAAAAAGAAACATCATAAGATATCACGAATACACGGAATGTAAACTTGACTAGACATGAACTGAATTACAAAATAGAAAAGGGTCTCAAATTTAGAAAACCAACTAGTGCTTGCTTATGGGGAAAGGTGCCTTGGGGTGCTGCATAAAACCAGAGACTGAAATTAGCACAGATAACTTTCCATAAGCCCAATATGTAATAGACAAGACCTACTCCTTGCTCAACGAAATGGACCCCACACCACATATTCAACGCCTAGGAATATACCTGACTAGGAAGAATCTTAAAACCCATGGATATATATGTCTCCGTAAGAGAATCAAGGGTGTGTACAGCGGCCGAAAGGCAGCAGTGAAAATCCGATAAATCCCATTATCAAAATAAATTTCGAAAACAAAACACAAAGACAGTGAAATAGAGAGCAATTCTTAAATAATTCACTCAGGGCATGTGATGCAACCGGGATTGACCACATCTACACCCAGAGCTGGTTGAGACATAAGGCTGGACACTTCAGGCTGATAGCATTGGTGAGTTTAGGTGAGCAAATGCACACCCTTTGAAGTCATACTGTATGGTACCTATTCCATGGGTCCCAACTCTTCAGGTTCAAGGGATTCTTCCTCCAGCTAAAACATGCATGTGAAACCCACAGTATGGTCCACCGTGTTATGGGGAAATGATTTAAAATGCATCTCAGTTTTCGTATCCTGGTCCTCGGGTTCACCATTCCAGATGATTTACTAACAGTCTCCCTGCTTGGAGAGTCAGTGCCTTTAACCTCCTGTTTGGCACAGCTTGCAATTTCTGTGCAAGATGAACAGGAATAGGGAGAACCAATGAGAGACTAGCTGTGGGTGTCTGCACGGGCAAATGTAACGCTCATTTCCCACCAGGAAGAGGAATTTACCAAAGGCTCAGCATGCCCTGCCCGAAACAGATTAGGGCCTGAAGCAATCCTGCGGTTTTGTGCCCAGTTCACAAGAAAGCGAGTTGAAGAAAGGAGCTCAGGGGCACTGTAATTCACAAACCTGCAGAGTTATAAATGACAGCTATCCTCCAAAAATATATTGAAGTAAGCCTGCGAAGGGGACTTGAAAGCGGGGCAGAATTTCAGGAAAACGATTGCAGGGGGTAGACTGGAATTGCCCTGAAAGCATAGGAAAAGAGGCAGAACGTCGACAATGATGCACTTGGCCAAAAAGGGCGTATGCGTTTTTTCCTGAATATATTCAGGAAAAAACGCATACGCCCTTTTTGGCCAACCAAGCAAGCCTGTAAAGGAAATCTGCACTACAATGAAGTCTCACTGCCCCCCGGGCAAGAGGGCCATCTGAAAAAAGTGTAAAATCCAGAAAGGTAGGACAGGATATGGAGAACAGGGAGCCTTGTTATGCTGATTGGCAGGATGTAAATTGCCAGCAGCCAGCCTGGAGAAGTGTATGGTGTTTCCTGAAACACATAAGAAACAAAGCAACACAGTCTATGGCACTTCCACTTATGGTCCTATAGCTTACGGAAATTAAAATCAAAAACAGACAGCCACCCCAATATTTGGGACGGCTGTGTTCACAAGAAGCTCGTCTACAGTAACAGGTAAATATCCCAGAAAGCAAAATATGGATAAAGAAGTTGTGGCACGTACGTACAATGCAATATCACTCAGCAATGAAATCTGTGTCATCAGGCCCGTAGCGGCATAGTGAGTGGATGCAGGTACGGTGATTCTACGTGAACTACGTCACACAGAAAAAGAAACATCATAAGATATCACTAATACACGGAATGTAAACTTGACTACACATGAACTGAATTACAAAACAGAACAGGGTCTCAAATTTAGAAAACCAACTAGTGCTTGCTTATGGGGAAAGGTGCCTTGGGGTGCTTCATAAAACCAGAGACTGAAATTAGCACAGATAACTTTCCATAAGCCAAATATGTAATAGAGAAGACCTACTCCTTGCTCAACGAAATGGACCCAACACCACATATTCAACGCCTAGGAATATACCTGACTAGGAAGAATCTTAAAACCCATGGATATATATGTCTCCGTAAGAGAATCAAGGGTGTGTACAGCGGCCGAAAGGCAGCAGTGAAAATCCGATAAATCCCATTATCAAAATAAATTTCGAAAACAAAACACAAAGACAGTGAAATAGAGAGCAATTCTTAAATAATTCACTCAGGGCATGTGATGCAACCGGGATTGACCACATCTACACCCAGAGCTGGTTGAGACATAAGGCTGGACACTTCAGGCTGATAGCATTGGTGAGTTTAGGTGAGCAAATGCACACCCTTTGAAGTCATACTGTATGGTACCTATTCCATGGGTCCCAACTCTTCAGGTTCAAGGGATTCTTCCTCCAGCTAAAACATGCATGTGAAACCCACAGTATGGTCCACCGTGTTATGGGGAAATGATTTAAAATGCATCTCAGTTTTCGTATCCTGGTCCTCGGGTTCACCATTCCAGATGATTTACTAACAGTCTCCCTGCTTGGAGAGTCAGTGCCTTTAACCTCCTCTTTGGCACAGCTTGCAATTTCTGTGCAAGATGAACAGGAATAGGGAGAACCAATGAGAGACTAGCTGTAGGTGTCTGCACGGGCAAATGTAACGCTCATTTCCCACCAGGAAGAGGAATTTACCAAAGGCTCAGCATGCCCTGCCCGAAACAGATTAGGGCCTGAAGCAATCCTGCGGTTTTGTGCCCAGTTCACAAGAAAGCGAGTTGAAGAAAGGAGCTCAGGGGCACTGTAATTCACAAACCTGCAGAGTTATAAATGACAGCTATCCTCCAAAAATATATTGAAGTAAGCCTGCGAAGGGGACTTGAAAGCGGGGCAGAATTTCTGGAAAACGATTGCAGGGGGTAGACTGGAATTGCCCTGAAAGCATAGGAAAAGAGGCAGAACGTCGACAATGATGCACTTGGCCAAAAAGGGCGTATGCGTTTTTTCCTGAATATATTCAGGAAAAAACGCATACGCCCTTTTTGGCCAACCAAGCAAGCCTGTAAAGGAAATCTGCACTACAATGAAGTCTCACTGCCCCCCGGGCAAGAGGGCCATCTGAAAAAAGTGTAAAATCCAGAAAGGTAGGACAGGATATGGAGAACAGGGAGCCTTTTAATGCTGATTGGCAGGATGTAAATTGTGAAGAGCCACCCTGGAGCAGTGTATGGTGTTTCCTGAAACACATAAGAAATAAAGCAACACAGCCTATGGCAATTGCACTTATGGTCCTATTGCTTAGGGAAATTAAAATCAAAAACAGAGAGCCACCCCAATATTTGGGACGGCTGTGTTCACAAGAAGCTCGTCTACAGTAACAGGTAAATATCCCAGAAAGCAAAATATGGATAAAGAAGTTGTGGCACGTACGTACAATGCAATATCACTCAGCAATGAAATCTGTGTCATCAGGCCCGTAGCGGCATAGTGAGTGGATGCAGGTACGGTGATTCTACGTGAACTACGTCACACAGAAAAAGAAACATCATAAGATATCACTAATACACGGAATGTAAACTTGACTACACATGAACTGAATTACAAAACAGAACAGGGTCTCAAATTTAGAAAACCAACTAGTGCTTGCTTATGGGGAAAGGTGCGTTGGGGTGCTTCATAAAACCAGAGACTGAAATTAGCACAGATAACTTTCCATAAGCCAAATATGTAATAGACAAGACCTACTCCTTGCTCAACGAAATGGACCCAACACCACATATTCAACGCCTAGGAATATACCTGACTAGGAAGAATCTTAAAACCCATGGATATATATGTCTCCGTAAGAGAATCAAGCGTGTGTACAGCGGCATAAACGCAGCAGTGAAAATCCGATAAATCCCATTATCAAAATAAATTTCAAAAAAAAATCATAAAGACAGTGAAATAGAGAGCAATTCTTAAATAATTCACTCAGGGCATGTGATGCAACCGGGATTTAACACATCTACACCCAGAGCTGGTTGAGACATAAGGCTGGACACTTCAGGCTGATAGCATTGGTGAGTTTCGGTGAGCAAATGCAGACCCTTTGAAGTCATACTGCATGGTACCCATTCCATGGGTCCCAACTCTCCAGGTTCAAGGGATTCTTCCTCCAGCTAAAACATGCATGGGAAACCAAGAGTATCGTCCACCATGTGATTGGGAAATGATTTAAAATGCATCTCAGTTTTCGTATCCTGGTCCTCGGGTTCACCATTCCAGATGCTTTACTAACACTCTCCCCGCTTGGAGAGTCAGTGCCTTTAACCTCCTCTTTGGCACAGCTTGCAATTTCTGTGCAAAATGAACAGGAATAGGGAGAACCAATGAGAGACTAGCTGTAGGTGTCTGCACGGGCAAATGTAACGCTCATTGCCCACCAGGAAGAGGAATTAAACAAAGGCTCAGTGTGCCCTGCTGGAAACAGATTAGGGCCTGAAGCAATCCTGCGGTTTTGTGCCCAGCTCACAAGAAAGCGAGTTGAAGAAAGGAGCTCAGGGGCACTGTAATTCACAAACCTGCAGAGTTATAAATGACAGCTTTCCTCCAAAAATATATTGAAGTAAGCCTGCGAAGGGGACTTGAAAGCGGGGCAGAATTTCAGGAAAACGATTGCAGGGGGTAGACTGGAATTGCCCTGAAAGCATAGGAAAAGAGGCAGAACGTCGACAATGATGCACTTGGCCAAAAAGGGCGTATGCGTTTTTTCCTGAATATATTCAGGAAAAAACGCATACGCCCTTTTTGGCCAACCAAGCAAGCCTGTAAATGAAATCTGCACTACAATGAAGTCTCACTGCCCCCCTGGCAAAAGGGCCATCTGAAAAAAGTGTAAAATCCAGAAAGGTAGGACAGGATATGGAGAACAGGGAGCCTTGTTATGCTGATTGGCAGGATGTAAATTGCCAGCAGCCACCCTGGAGAAGTGTATGGTGTTTCCTGAAACACGAAAGAAACAAAGCAACACAGCCTATGGCACTTCCACTTATGGTCCTATAGCTTACGGAAATTAAAATCAAAAACAGACAGCCACCCCAATATTTGAGACGGCTGTGTTCACAAGAAGCTCGTCTACAGTATCAGGTAAATATCCCAGAAAGCAAAAAATGGATAAAGAACTTGTGGCACGTACGTACAATGCAGTATCACTCAGCAATGAAATCTGTGTCATCAGGCCCGTAGCGGCATAGTGAGTGGATGCAGGTACGGTGATTCTACGTGAACTACGTCACACAGAAAAAGAAACATCATAAGATATCAGTAATACACGGAATGTAAACTTGACTACACATGAACTGAATTACAAAACAGAACAGGGTCTCAAATTTAGAAAACCAACTAGTGCTTGCTTATGGGGAAAGGTGCGTTGGGGTGCTTCATAAAACCAGAGACTGAAATTAGCACAGATAACTTTCCATAAGCCAAATATGTAATAGACAAGACCTACTCCTTGCTCAACGAAATGGACCCAACACCACATATTCAACGCCTAGGAATATACCTGACTAGGAAGAATCTTAAAACCCATGGATATATATGTCTCCGTAAGAGAATCAAGCGTGTGTACAGCGGCATAAACGCAGCAGTGAAAATCCGATAAATCCCATTATCAAAATAAATTTCAAAAAAAAATCATAAAGACAGTGAAATAGAGAGCAATTCTTAAATAATTCACTCAGGGCATGTGATGCAACCGGGATTTAACACATCTACACCCAGAGCTGGTTGAGACATAAGGCTGGACACTTCAGGCTGATAGCATTGGTGAGTTTCGGTGAGCAAATGCAGACCCTTTGAAGTCATACTGCATGGTACCCATTCCATGGGTCCCAACTCTCCAGGTTCAAGGGATTCTTCCTCCAGCTAAAACATGCATGGGAAACCAAGAGTATCGTCCACCATGTGATTGGGAAATGATTTAAAATGCATCTCAGTTTTCGTATCCTGGTCCTCGGGTTCACCATTCCAGATGCTTTACTAACACTCTCCCCGCTTGGAGAGTCAGTGCCTTTAACCTCCTCTTTGGCACAGCTTGCAATTTCTGTGCAAAATGAACAGGAATAGGGAGAACCAATGAGAGACTAGCTGTAGGTGTCTGCACGGGCAAATGTAACGCTCATTGCCCACCAGGAAGAGGAATTAAACAAAGGCTCAGTGTGCCCTGCTGGAAACAGATTAGGGCCTGAAGCAATCCTGCGGTTTTGTGCCCAGCTCACAAGAAAGCGAGTTGAAGAAAGGAGCTCAGGGGCACTGTAATTCACAAACCTGCAGAGTTATAAATGACAGCTTTCCTCCAAAAATATATTGAAGTAAGCCTGCGAAGGGGACTTGAAAGCGGGGCAGAATTTCAGGAAAACGATTGCAGGGGGTAGACTGGAATTGCCCTGAAAGCATAGGAAAAGAGGCAGAACGTCGACAATGATGCACTTGGCCAAAAAGGGCGTATGCGTTTTTTCCTGAATATATTCAGGAAAAAACGCATACGCCCTTTTTGGCCAACCAAGCAAGCCTGTAAAGGAAATCTGCACTACAATGAAGTCTCACTGCCCCCCGGGCAAGAGGGCCATCTGAAAAAAGTGTAAAATCCAGAAAGGTAGGACAGGATATGGAGAACAGGGAGCCTTGTTATGCTGATTGGCAGGATGTAAATTGCCAGCAGCCAGCCTGGAGAAGTGTATGGTGTTTCCTGAAACACATAAGAAACAAAGCAACACAGTCTATGGCACTTCCACTTATGGTCCTATAGCTTACGGAAATTAAAATCAAAAACAGACAGCCACCCCAATATTTGGGACGGCTGTGTTCACAAGAAGCTCGTCTACAGTAACAGGTAAATATCCCAGAAAGCAAAATATGGATAAAGAAGTTGTGGCACGTACGTACAATGCAATATCACTCAGCAATGAAATCTGTGTCATCAGGCCCGTAGCGGCATAGTGAGTGGATGCAGGTACGGTGATTCTACGTGAACTACGTCACACAGAAAAAGAAACATCATAAGATATCACTAATACACGGAATGTAAACTTGACTACACATGAACTGAATTACAAAACAGAACAGGGTCTCAAATTTAGAAAACCAACTAGTGCTTGCTTATGGGGAAAGGTGCGTTGGGGTGCTTCATAAAACCAGAGACTGAAATTAGCACAGATAACTTTCCATAAGCCAAATATGTAATAGACAAGACCTACTCCTTGCTCAACGAAATGGACCCAACACCACATATTCAACGCCTAGGAATATACCTGACTAGGAAGAATCTTAAAACCCATGGATATATATGTCTCCGTAAGAGAATCAAGCGTGTGTACAGCGGCATAAACGCAGCAGTGAAAATCCGATAAATCCCATTATCAAAATAAATTTCAAAAAAAAATCATAAAGACAGTGAAATAGAGAGCAATTCTTAAATAATTCACTCAGGGCATGTGATGCAACCGGGATTTAACACATCTACACCCAGAGCTGGTTGAGACATAAGGCTGGACACTTCAGGCTGATAGCATTGGTGAGTTTCGGTGAGCAAATGCAGACCCTTTGAAGTCATACTGCATGGTACCCATTCCATGGGTCCCAACTCTCCAGGTTCAAGGGATTCTTCCTCCGGCTAAAACATGCATGGGAAACCCAGAGTATCGTCCACCGTGTGATTGGGAAACGATTTAAAATGTATCTCAGTTTTCGTATCCTGGTCCTCGGGTTCACCATTCCAAATGCTTTACAAACATTCTCCCTGCTTGGAGAGTCAGTGCCTTTAACCTCCTCTTTGGCGCAGCTTGCAATTTCTGTGCAAGATGAACAGGAATAGGGAGAACGAATAAGACACTAGCTCTAGGTGTGTGCACGGGCAAATGTAACGCTCATTTCCCACCAGGAAGAGGAATTAACCAAAGGCTCAGTGTGCCCTGCTGGAAACAGATTAGGGCGTGAAGCAATCCTGCGGTTTTGTGCCCAGCTCACAAGAAAGCGAGTTGAAGAAAGGAGCTCAGGGGCACTGTAATTCACAAACCTGCAGAGTTATAAATGACAGCTTTCCTTCAAAAGTATATTGAAGTAAGCCTGCGAAGGGGACTTGAAAGTGGGGCAGAATTTCAGGAAAACGATTGCAGGGGGTAGACTGGAATTGCCCTGAAAGCATAGGAAAAGAGGCACAACGTCGACAATGATGCACTTGGCCAAAAAGGGCGTATGCTTTTTTTCCTGAATATATTCAGGAAAAAACGCATATGCCCTTTTTGGCCAACCAAGCAAGCCTGTAAAGGAAATCTGCACTACAATGAAGTCTCACTGGCCCCTGGGCAAAAGGGCCATCTGAAAAAAGTGTAAAATCCAGAAAGGTAGGACAGGATATGGAGAACAGGGAGCCTTTTAATGCTGATTGGCAGGATGTAAATTGTGAAGAGCCACCCTGGAGCAGTGTATGGTGTTTCCTGAAACACATAAGAAATAAAGCAACACAGCCTATGGCAATTGCACTTATGGTCCTATTGCTTAGGGAAATTAAAATCAAAAACAGAGAGCCACCCCAATATTTGGGACGGCTGTGTTCACAAGAAGCTCGTCTACAGTAACAGGTCAATATCCCAGAAAGCAAAATATGGATAAAGAAGTTGTGGCACGTACGTGCAATGCAATATCACTCAGCAATGAAATCTGTGTCATCAGGCCCGTAGCGGCATAGTGAGTGGATGCAGGTACGGTGATTCTACGTGAACTACGTCACACAGAAAAAGAAACATCATAAGATATCAGTAATACACGGAATGTAAACTTGACTACACATGAACTGAATTACAAAACAGAACAGGGTCTCAAATTTAGAAAACCAACTAGTGCTTGCTTATGGGGAAAGGTGCGTTGGGGTGCTTCATAAAACCAGAGACTGAAATTAGCACAGATAACTTTCCATAAGCCAAATATGTAATAGACAAGACCTACTCCTTGCTCAACGAAATGGACCCAACACCACATATTCAACGCCTAGGAATATACCTGACTAGGAAGAATCTTAAAACCCATGGATATATATGTCTCCGTAAGAGAATCAAGCGTGTGTACAGCGGCATAAACGCAGCAGTGAAAATCCGATAAATCCCATTATCAAAATAAATTTCAAAAAAAAATCATAAAGACAGTGAAATAGAGAGCAATTCTTAAATAATTCACTCAGGGCATGTGATGCAACCGGGATTTAACACATCTACAACCAGAGCTGGTTGAGACATAAGGCTGGACACTTCAGGCTGATAGCATTGGTGAGTTTCGGTGAGCAAATGCAGACCCTTTGAAGTCATACTGCATGGTACCCATTCCATGGGTCCCAACTCTCCAGGTTCAAGGGATTCTTCCTCCAGCTAAAACATGCATGGGAAACCAAGAGTATCGTCCACCATGTGATTGGGAAATGATTTAAAATGCATCTCAGTTTTCGTATCCTGGTCCTCGGGTTCACCATTCCAGATGCTTTACTAACACTCTCCCCGCTTGGAGAGTCAGTGCCTTTAACCTCCTCTTTGGCACAGCTTGCAATTTCTGTGCAAAATGAACAGGAATAGGGAGAACCAATGAGAGACTAGCTGTAGGTGTCTGCACGGGCAAATGTAACGCTCATTGCCCACCAGGAAGAGGAATTAAACAAAGGCTCAGTGTGCGCTGCTGGAAACAGATTAGGGCCTGAAGCAATCCTGCGGTTTTGTGCCCAGCTCACAAGAAAGCGAGTTGAAGAAAGGAGCTCAGGGGCACTGTAATTCACAAACCTGCAGAGTTATAAATGACAGCTTTCCTCCAAAAATATATTGAAGTAAGCCTGCGAAGGGGACTTGAAAGCGGGGCAGAATTTCAGGAAAACGATTGCAGGGGGTAGACTGGAATTGCCCTGAAAGCATAGGAAAAGAGGCAGAACGTCGACAATGATGCACTTGGCCAAAAAGGGCGTATGCGTTTTTTCCTGAATATATTCAGGAAAAAACGCATACGCCCTTTTTGGCCAACCAAGCAAGCCTGTAAATGAAATCTGCACTACAATGAAGTCTCACTGCCCCCCTGGCAAAAGGGCCATCTGAAAAAAGTGTAAAATCCAGAAAGGTAGGACAGGATATGGAGAACAGGGAGCCTTGTTATGCTGATTGGCAGGATGTAAATTGCCAGCAGCCACCCTGGAGAAGTGTATGGTGTTTCCTGAAACACGAAAGAAACAAAGCAACACAGCCTATGGCACTTCCACTTATGGTCCTATAGCTTACGGAAATTAAAATCAAAAACAGACAGCCACCCCAATATTTGAGACGGCTGTGTTCACAAGAAGCTCGTCTACAGTATCAGGTAAATATCCCAGAAAGCAAAAAATGGATAAAGAACTTGTGGCACGTACGTACAATGCAATATCACTCAGCAATGAAATCTGTGTCATCAGGCCCATAGCGGCATAGTGAGTGGATGCAGGTACGGTGATTCTACGTGAACTACGTCACACAGAAAAAGAAACATCATAAGATATCACGAATACACGGAATGTAAACTTGACTACACATGAACTGAATTACAAAATAGAAAAGGGTCTCAAATTTAGAAAACCAACTAGTGCTTGCTTATGGAGAAAGGTGCCTTGGGGTGCTGCATAAAACCAGAGACTGAAATTAGCACAGATAACTTTCCATAAGCCCAATATGTAATAGACAAGACCTACTCCTTGCTCAACGAAATGGACCCAACACCACATATTCAACGCCTAGGAATATACCTGACTAGGAAGAATCTTAAAACCCATGGATATATATGTCTCCGTAAGAGAATCAAGGGTGTGTACAGCGGCCGAAAGGCAGCAGTGAAAATCCGATAAATCCCATTATCAAAATAAATTTCGAAAACAAAACACAAAGACAGTGAAATAGAGAGCAATTCTTAAATAATTCACTCAGGGCATGTGATGCAACCGGGATTGACCACATCTACACCCAGAGCTGGTTGAGACATAAGGCTGGACACTTCAGGCTGATAGCATTGGTGAGTTTAGGTGAGCAAATGCACACCCTTTGAAGTCATACTGTATGGTACCTATTCCATGGGTCCCAACTCTTCAGGTTCAAGGGATTCTTCCTCCAGCTAAAACATGCATGTGAAACCCACAGTATGGTCCACCGTGTTATGGGGAAATGATTTAAAATGCATCTCAGTTTTCGTATCCTGGTCCTCGGGTTCACCATTCCAGATGATTTACTAACAGTCTCCCTGCTTGGAGAGTCAGTGCCTTTAACCTCCTGTTTGGCACAGCTTGCAATTTCTGTGCAAGATGAACAGGAATAGGGAGAACCAATGAGAGACTAGCTGTAGGTGTCTGCACGGGCAAATGTAACGCTCATTTCCCACCAGGAAGAGGAATTTACCAAAGGCTCAGCATGCCCTGCCCGAAACAGATTAGGGCCTGAAGCAATCCTGCGGTTTTGTGCCCAGTTCACAAGAAAGCGAGTTGAAGAAAGGAGCTCAGGGGCACTGTAATTCACAAACCTGCAGAGTTATAAATGACAGCTATCCTCCAAAAATATATTGAAGTAAGCCTGCGAAGGGGACTTGAAAGCGGGGCAGAATTTCAGGAAAACGATTGCAGGGGGTAGACTGGAATTGCCCTGAAAGCATAGGAAAAGAGGCAGAACGTCGACAATGATGCACTTGGCCAAAAAGGGCGTATGCGTTTTTTCCTGAATATATTCAGGAAAAAACGCATACGCCCTTTTTGGCCAACCAAGCAAGCCTGTAAAGGAAATCTGCACTACAATGAAGTCTCACTGCCCCCCGGGCAAGAGGGCCATCTGAAAAAATTGTAAAATCCAGAAAGGTAGGACAGGATATGGAGAACAGGGAGCCTTGTTATGCTGATTGGCAGGATGTAAATTGCCAGCAGCCAGCCTGGAGAAGTGTATGGTGTTTCCTGAAACACATAAGAAACAAAGCAACACAGTCTATGGCACTTCCACTTATGGTCCTATAGCTTACGGAAATTAAAATCAAAAACAGACAGCCACCCCAATATTTGGGACGGCTGTGTTCACAAGAAGCTCGTCTACAGTAACAGGTAAATATCCCAGAAAGCAAAATATGGATAAAGAAGTTGTGGCACGTACGTACAATGCAATATCACTCAGCAATGAAATCTGTGTCATCAGGCCCGTAGCGGCATAGTGAGTGGATGCAGGTACGGTGATTCTACGTGAACTACGTCACACAGAAAAAGAAACATCATAAGATATCACTAATACACGGAATGTAAACTTGACTACACATGAACTGAATTACAAAACAGAACAGGGTCTCAAATTTAGAAAACCAACTAGTGCTTGCTTATGGGGAAAGGTGCGTTGGGGTGCTTCATAAAACCAGAGACTGAAATTAGCACAGATAACTTTCCATAAGCCAAATATGTAATAGACAAGACCTACTCCTTGCTCAACGAAATGGACCCAACACCACATATTCAACGCCTAGGAATATACCTGACTAGGAAGAATCTTAAAACCCATGGATATATATGTCTCCGTAAGAGAATCAAGCGTGTGTACAGCGGCATAAACGCAGCAGTGAAAATCCGATAAATCCCATTATCAAAATAAATTTCAAAAAAAAATCATAAAGACAGTGAAATAGAGAGCAATTCTTAAATAATTCACTCAGGACATGTGATGCAACCGGGATTTAACACATCTACACCCAGAGCTGGTTGAGACATAAGGCTGGACACTTCAGGCTGATAGCATTGGTGAGTTTCGGTGAGCAAATGCAGACCCTTTGAAGTCATACTGCATGGTACCCATTCCATGGGTCCCAACTCTCCAGGTTCAAGGGATTCTTCCTCCAGCTAAAACATGCATGGGAAACCAAGAGTATCGTCCACCATGTGATTGGGAAATGATTTAAAATGCATCTCAGTTTTCGTATCCTGGTCCTCGGGTTCACCATTCCAGATGCTTTACTAACACTCTCCCCGCTTGGAGAGTCAGTGCCTTTAACCTCCTCTTTGGCACAGCTTGCAATTTCTGTGCAAAATGAACAGGAATAGGGAGAACCAATGAGAGACTAGCTGTAGGTGTCTGCACGGGCAAATGTAACGCTCATTGCCCACCAGGAAGAGGAATTAAACAAAGGCTCAGTGTGCGCTGCTGGAAACAGATTAGGGCCTGAAGCAATCCTGCGGTTTTGTGCCCAGCTCACAAGAAAGCGAGTTGAAGAAAGGAGCTCAGGGGCACTGTAATTCACAAACCTGCAGAGTTATAAATGACAGCTTTCCTCCAAAAATATATTGAAGTAAGCCTGCGAAGGGGACTTGAAAGCGGGGCAGAATTTCAGGAAAACGATTGCAGGGGGTAGACTGGAATTGCCCTGAAAGCATAGGAAAAGAGGCAGAACGTCGACAATGATGCACTTGGCCAAAAAGGGCGTATGCGTTTTTTCCTGAATATATTCAGGAAAAAACGCATACGCCCTTTTTGGCCAACCAAGCAAGCCTGTAAATGAAATCTGCACTACAATGAAGTCTCACTGCCCCCCTGGCAAAAGGGCCATCTGAAAAAAGTGTAAAATCCAGAAAGGTAGGACAGGATATGGAGAACAGGGAGCCTTGTTATGCTGATTGGCAGGATGTAAATTGCCAGCAGCCACCCTGGAGAAGTGTATGGTGTTTCCTGAAACACGAAAGAAACAAAGCAACACAGCCTATGGCACTTCCACTTATGGTCCTATAGCTTACGGAAATTAAAATCAAAAACAGACAGCCACCCCAATATTTGAGACGGCTGTGTTCACAAGAAGCTCGTCTACAGTATCAGGTAAATATCCCAGAAAGCAAAAAATGGATAAAGAACTTGTGGCACGTACGTACAATGCAATATCACTCAGCAATGAAATCTGTGTCATCAGGCCCATAGCGGCATAGTGAGTGGATGCAGGTACGGTGATTCTACGTGAACTACGTCACACAGAAAAAGAAACATCATAAGATATCACGAATACACGGAATGTAAACTTGACTACACATGAACTGAATTACAAAATAGAAAAGGGTCTCAAATTTAGAAAACCAACTAGTGCTTGCTTATGGGGAAAGGTGCCTTGGGGTGCTGCATAAAACCAGAGACTGAAATTAGCACAGATAACTTTCCATAAGCCCAATATGTAATAGACAAGACCTACTCCTTGCTCAACGAAATGGACCCAACACCACATATTCAACGCCTAGGAATATACCTGACTAGGAAGAATCTTAAAACCCATGGATATATATGTCTCCGTAAGAGAATCAAGGGTGTGTACAGCGGCCGAAAGGCAGCAGTGAAAATCCGATAAATCCCATTATCAAAATAAATTTCGAAAACAAAACACAAAGACAGTGAAATAGAGAGCAATTCTTAAATAATTCACTCAGGGCATGTGATGCAACCGGGATTTAACACATCTACACCCAGAGCTGGTTGAGACATAAGGCTGGACACTTCAGGCTGATAGCATTGGTGAGTTTAGGTGAGCAAATGCACACCCTTTGAAGTCATACTGTATGGTACCTATTCCATGGGTCCCAACTCTTCAGGTTCAAGGGATTCTTCCTCCAGCTAAAACATGCATGTGAAACCCACAGTATGGTCCACCGTGTTATGGGGAAATGATTTAAAATGCATCTCAGTTTTCGTATCCTGGTCCTCGGGTTCACCATTCCAGATGATTTACTAACAGTCTCCCTGCTTGGAGAGTCAGTGCCTTTAACCTCCTGTTTGGCACAGCTTGCAATTTCTGTGCAAGATGAACAGGAATAGGGAGAACCAATGAGAGACTAGCTGTAGGTGTCTGCACGGGCAAATGTAACGCTCATTTCCCACCAGGAAGAGGAATTTACCAAAGGCTCAGCATGCCCTGCCCGAAACAGATTAGGGCCTGAAGCAATCCTGCGGTTTTGTGCCCAGTTCACAAGAAAGCGAGTTGAAGAAAGGAGCTCAGGGGCACTGTAATTCACAAACCTGCAGAGTTATAAATGACAGCTATCCTCCAAAAATATATTGAAGTAAGCCTGCGAAGGGGACTTGAAAGCGGGGCAGAATTTCAGGAAAACGATTGCAGGGGGTAGACTGGAATTGCCCTGAAAGCATAGGAAAAGAGGCAGAACGTCGACAATGATGCACTTGGCCAAAAAGGGCGTATGCGTTTTTTCCTGAATATATTCAGGAAAAAACGCATACGCCCTTTTTGGCCAACCAAGCAAGCCTGTAAAGGAAATCTGCACTACAATGAAGTCTCACTGCCCCCCGGGCAAGAGGGCCATCTGAAAAAAGTGTAAAATCCAGAAAGGTAGGACAGGATATGGAGAACAGGGAGCCTTGTTATGCTGATTGGCAGGATGTAAATTGCCAGCAGCCAGCCTGGAGAAGTGTATGGTGTTTCCTGAAACACATAAGAAACAAAGCAACACAGTCTATGGCACTTCCACTTATGGTCCTATAGCTTACGGAAATTAAAATCAAAAACAGACAGCCACCCCAATATTTGGGACGGCTGTGTTCACAAGAAGCTCGTCTACAGTAACAGGTAAATATCCCAGAAAGCAAAATATGGATAAAGAAGTTGTGGCACGTACGTACAATGCAATATCACTCAGCAATGAAATCTGTGTCATCAGGCCCGTAGCGGCATAGTGAGTGGATGCAGGTACGGTGATTCTACGTGAACTACGTCACACAGAAAAAGAAACATCATAAGATATCACTAATACACGGAATGTAAACTTGACTACACATGAACTGAATTACAAAACAGAACAGGGTCTCAAATTTAGAAAACCAACTAGTGCTTGCTTATGGGGAAAGGTGCGTTGGGGTGCTTCATAAAACCAGAGACTGAAATTAGCACAGATAACTTTCCATAAGCCAAATATGTAATAGACAAGACCTACTCCTTGCTCAACGAAATGGACCCAACACCACATATTCAACGCCTAGGAATATACCTGACTAGGAAGAATCTTAAAACCCATGGATATATATGTCTCCGTAAGAGAATCAAGCGTGTGTACAGCGGCATAAACGCAGCAGTGAAAATCCGATAAATCCCATTATCAAAATAAATTTCAAAAAAAAATCATAAAGACAGTGAAATAGAGAGCAATTCTTAAATAATTCACTCAGGGCATGTGATGCAACCGGGATTTAACACATCTACACCCAGAGCTGGTTGAGACATAAGGCTGGACACTTCAGGCTGATAGCATTGGTGAGTTTCGGTGAGCAAATGCAGACCCTTTGAAGTCATACTGCATGGTACCCATTCCATGGGTCCCAACTCTCCAGGTTCAAGGGATTCTTCCTCCGGCTAAAACATGCATGGGAAACCCAGAGTATCGTCCACCGTGTGATTGGGAAACGATTTAAAATGTATCTCAGTTTTCGTATCCTGGTCCTCGGGTTCACCATTCCAAATGCTTTACAAACATTCTCCCTGCTTGGAGAGTCAGTGCCTTTAACCTCCTCTTTGGCGCAGCTTGCAATTTCTGTGCAAGATGAACAGGAATAGGGAGAACGAATAAGACACTAGCTCTAGGTGTGTGCACGGGCAAATGTAACGCTCATTTCCCACCAGGAAGAGGAATTAACCAAAGGCTCAGTGTGCCCTGCTGGAAACAGATTAGGGCGTGAAGCAATCCTGCGGTTTTGTGCCCAGCTCACAAGAAAGCGAGTTGAAGAAAGGAGCTCAGGGGCACTGTAATTCACAAACCTGCAGAGTTATAAATGACAGCTATCCTTCAAAAGTATATTGAAGTAAGCCTGCGAAGGGGACTTGAAAGTGGGGCAGAATTTCAGGAAAACGATTGCAGGGGGTAGACTGGAATTGCCCTGAAAGCATAGGAAAAGAGGCACAACGTCGACAATGATGCACTTGGCCAAAAAGTGCGTATGCTTTTTTTCCTGAATATATTCAGGAAAAAACGCATATGCTCTTTTTGGCCAACCAAGCAAGCCTGTAAAGGAAATCTGCACTACAATGAAGTCTCACTGGCCCCTGGGCAAAAGGGCCATCTGAAAAAAGTGTAAAATCCAGAAAGGTAGGACAGGATATGGAGAACAGGGAGCCTTTTAATGCTGATTGGCAGGATGTAAATTGTGAAGAGCCACCCTGGAGCAGTGTATGGTGTTTCCTGAAACACATAAGAAATAAAGCAACACAGCCTATGGCAATTGCACTTATGGTCCTATTGCTTAGGGAAATTAAAATCAAAAACAGAGAGCCACCCCAATATTTGGGACGGCTGTGTTCACAAGAAGCTCGTCTACAGTAACAGGTCAATATCCCAGAAAGCAAAATATGGATAAAGAAGTTGTGGCACGTACGTGCAATGCAATATCACTCAGCAATGAAATCTGTGTCATCAGGCCCGTAGCGGCATAGTGAGTGGATGCAGGTACGGTGATTCTACGTGAACTACGTCACACAGAAAAAGAAACATCATAAGATATCAGTAATACACGGAATGTAAACTTGACTACACATGAACTGAATTACAAAACAGAACAGGGTCTCAAATTTAGAAAACCAACTAGTGCTTGCTTATGGGGAAAGGTGCGTTGGGGTGCTTCATAAAACCAGAGACTGAAATTAGCACAGATAACTTTCCATAAGCCAAATATGTAATAGACAAGACCTACTCCTTGCTCAACGAAATGGACCCAACACCACATATTCAACGCCTAGGAATATACCTGACTAGGAAGAATCTTAAAACCCATGGATATATATGTCTCCGTAAGAGAATCAAGCGTGTGTACAGCGGCATAAACGCAGCAGTGAAAATCCGATAAATCCCATTATCAAAATAAATTTCAAAAAAAAATCATAAAGACAGTGAAATAGAGAGCAATTCTTAAATAATTCACTCAGGGCATGTGATGCAACCGGGATTTAACACATCTACACCCAGAGCTGGTTGAGACATAAGGCTGGACACTTCAGGCTGATAGCATTGGTGAGTTTCGGTGAGCAAATGCAGACCCTTTGAAGTCATACTGCATGGTACCCATTCCATGGGTCCCAACTCTCCAGGTTCAAGGGATTCTTCCTCCAGCTAAAACATGCATGGGAAACCAAGAGTATCGTCCACCATGTGATTGGGAAATGATTTAAAATGCATCTCAGTTTTCGTATCCTGGTCCTCGGGTTCACCATTCCAGATGCTTTACTAACACTCTCCCCGCTTGGAGAGTCAGTGCCTTTAACCTCCTCTTTGGCACAGCTTGCAATTTCTGTGCAAAATGAACAGGAATAGGGAGAACCAATGAGAGACTAGCTGTAGGTGTCTGCACGGGCAAATGTAACGCTCATTGCCCACCAGGAAGAGGAATTAAACAAAGGCTCAGTGTGCGCTGCTGGAAACAGATTAGGGCCTGAAGCAATCCTGCGGTTTTGTGCCCAGCTCACAAGAAAGCGAGTTGAAGAAAGGAGCTCAGGGGCACTGTAATTCACAAACCTGCAGAGTTATAAATGACAGCTTTCCTCCAAAAATATATTGAAGTAAGCCTGCGAAGGGGACTTGAAAGCGGGGCAGAATTTCAGGAAAACGATTGCAGGGGGTAGACTGGAATTGCCCTGAAAGCATAGGAAAAGAGGCAGAACGTCGACAATGATGCACTTGGCCAAAAAGGGCGTATGCGTTTTTTCCTGAATATATTCAGGAAAAAACGCATACGCCCTTTTTGGCCAACCAAGCAAGCCTGTAAATGAAATCTGCACTACAATGAAGTCTCACTGCCCCCCTGGCAAAAGGGCCATCTGAAAAAAGTGTAAAATCCAGAAAGGTAGGACAGGATATGGAGAACAGGGAGCCTTGTTATGCTGATTGGCAGGATGTAAATTGCCAGCAGCCACCCTGGAGAAGTGTATGGTGTTTCCTGAAACACGAAAGAAACAAAGCAACACAGCCTATGGCACTTCCACTTATGGTCCTATAGCTTACGGAAATTAAAATCAAAAACAGACAGCCACCCCAATATTTGAGACGGCTGTGTTCACAAGAAGCTCGTCTACAGTATCAGGTAAATATCCCAGAAAGCAAAAAATGGATAAAGAACTTGTGGCACGTACGTACAATGCAATATCACTCAGCAATGAAATCTGTGTCATCAGGCCCATAGCGGCATAGTGAGTGGATGCAGGTACGGTGATTCTACGTGAACTACGTCACACAGAAAAAGAAACATCATAAGATATCACGAATACACGGAATGTAAACTTGACTACACATGAACTGAATTACAAAATAGAAAAGGGTCTCAAATTTAGAAAACCAACTAGTGCTTGCTTATGGAGAAAGGTGCCTTGGGGTGCTGCATAAAACCAGAGACTGAAATTAGCACAGATAACTTTCCATAAGCCCAATATGTAATAGACAAGACCTACTCCTTGCTCAACGAAATGGACCCAACACCACATATTCAACGCCTAGGAATATACCTGACTAGGAAGAATCTTAAAACCCATGGATATATATGTCTCCGTAAGAGAATCAAGGGTGTGTACAGCGGCCGAAAGGCAGCAGTGAAAATCCGATAAATCCCATTATCAAAATAAATTTCGAAAACAAAACACAAAGACAGTGAAATAGAGAGCAATTCTTAAATAATTCACTCAGGGCATGTGATGCAACCGGGATTGACCACATCTACACCCAGAGCTGGTTGAGACATAAGGCTGGACACTTCAGGCTGATAGCATTGGTGAGTTTAGGTGAGCAAATGCACACCCTTTGAAGTCATACTGTATGGTACCTATTCCATGGGTCCCAACTCTTCAGGTTCAAGGGATTCTTCCTCCAGCTAAAACATGCATGTGAAACCCACAGTATGGTCCACCGTGTTATGGGGAAATGATTTAAAATGCATCTCAGTTTTCGTATCCTGGTCCTCGGGTTCACCATTCCAGATGATTTACTAACAGTCTCCCTGCTTGGAGAGTCAGTGCCTTTAACCTCCTGTTTGGCACAGCTTGCAATTTCTGTGCAAGATGAACAGGAATAGGGAGAACCAATGAGAGACTAGCTGTAGGTGTCTGCACGGGCAAATGTAACGCTCATTTCCCACCAGGAAGAGGAATTTACCAAAGGCTCAGCATGCCCTGCCCGAAACAGATTAGGGCCTGAAGCAATCCTGCGGTTTTGTGCCCAGTTCACAAGAAAGCGAGTTGAAGAAAGGAGCTCAGGGGCACTGTAATTCACAAACCTGCAGAGTTATAAATGACAGCTATCCTCCAAAAATATATTGAAGTAAGCCTGCGAAGGGGACTTGAAAGCGGGGCAGAATTTCAGGAAAACGATTGCAGGGGGTAGACTGGAATTGCCCTGAAAGCATAGGAAAAGAGGCAGAACGTCGACAATGATGCACTTGGCCAAAAAGGGCGTATGCGTTTTTTCCTGAATATATTCAGGGAAAAACGCATACGCCCTTTTTGGCCAACCAAGCAAGCCTGTAAAGGAAATCTGCACTACAATGAAGTCTCACTGCCCCCCGGGCAAGAGGGCCATCTGAAAAAAGTGTAAAATCCAGAAAGGTAGGACAGGATATGGAGAACAGGGAGCCTTGTTATGCTGATTGGCAGGATGTAAATTGCCAGCAGCCAGCCTGGAGAAGTGTATGGTGTTTCCTGAAACACATAAGAAACAAAGCAACACAGTCTATGGCACTTCCACTTATGGTCCTATAGCTTACGGAAATTAAAATCAAAAACAGACAGCCACCCCAATATTTGGGACGGCTGTGTTCACAAGAAGCTCGTCTACAGTAACAGGTAAATATCCCAGAAAGCAAAATATGGATAAAGAAGTTGTGGCACGTACGTACAATGCAATATCACTCAGCAATGAAATCTGTGTCATCAGGCCCGTAGCGGCATAGTGAGTGGATGCAGGTACGGTGATTCTACGTGAACTACGTCACACAGAAAAAGAAACATCATAAGATATCACTAATACACGGAATGTAAACTTGACTACACATGAACTGAATTACAAAACAGAACAGGGTCTCAAATTTAGAAAACCAACTAGTGCTTGCTTATGGGGAAAGGTGCGTTGGGGTGCTTCATAAAACCAGAGACTGAAATTAGCACAGATAACTTTCCATAAGCCAAATATGTAATACACAAGACCTACTCCTTGCTCAACGAAATGGACCCAACACCACATATTCAACGCCTAGGAATATACCTGACTAGGAAGAATCTTAAAACCCATGGATATATATGTCTCCGTAAGAGAATCAAGCGTGTGTACAGCGGCATAAACGCAGCAGTGAAAATCCGATAAATCCCATTATCAAAATAAATTTCAAAAAAAAATCATAAAGACAGTGAAATAGAGAGCAATTCTTAAATAATTCACTCAGGGCATGTGATGCAACCGGGATTTAACACATCTACACCCAGAGCTGGTTGAGACATAAGGCTGGACACTTCAGGCTGATAGCATTGGTGAGTTTCGGTGAGCAAATGCAGACCCTTTGAAGTCATACTGCATGGTACCCATTCCATGGGTCCCAACTCTCCAGGTTCAAGGGATTCTTCCTCCAGCTAAAACATGCATGGGAAACCAAGAGTATCGTCCACCATGTGATTGGGAAATGATTTAAAATGCATCTCAGTTTTCGTATCCTGGTCCTCGGGTTCACCATTCCAGATGCTTTACTAACACTCTCCCCACTTGGAGAGTCAGTGCCTTTAACCTCCTCTTTGGCACAGCTTGCAATTTCTGTGCAAAATGAACAGGAATAGGGAGAACCAATGAGAGACTAGCTGTAGGTGTCTGCACGGGCAAATGTAACGCTCATTGCCCACCAGGAAGAGGAATTAAACAAAGGCTCAGTGTGCCCTGCTGGAAACAGATTAGGGCCTGAAGCAATCCTGCGGTTTTGTGCCCAGCTCACAAGAAAGCGAGTTGAAGAAAGGAGCTCAGGGGCACTGTAATTCACAAACCTGCAGAGTTATAAATGACAGCTTTCCTCCAAAAATATATTGAAGTAAGCCTGCGAAGGGGACTTGAAAGCGGGGCAGAATTTCAGGAAAACGATTGCAGGGGGTAGACTGGAATTGCCCTGAAAGCATAGGAAAAGAGGCAGAACGTCGACAATGATGCACTTGGCCAAAAAGGGCGTATGCGTTTTTTCCTGAATATATTCAGGAAAAAACGCATACGCCCTTTTTGGCCAACCAAGCAAGCCTGTAAATGAAATCTGCACTACAATGAAGTCTCACTGCCCCCCTGGCAAAAGGGCCATCTGAAAAAAGTGTAATATCCAGAAAGGTAGGACAGGATATGGAGAACAGGGAGCCTTGTTATGCTGATTGGCAGGATGTAAATTGCCAGCAGCCACCCTGGAGAAGTGTATGGTGTTTCCTGAAACACGAAAGAAACAAAGCAACACAGCCTATGGCACTTCCACTTATGGTCCTATAGCTTACGGAAATTAAAATCAAAAACAGACAGCCACCCCAATATTTGAGACGGCTGTGTTCAGAAGAAGCTCGTCTACAGTATCAGGTAAATATCCCAGAAAGCAAAAAATGGATAAAGAACTTGTGGCACGTACGTACAATGCAATATCACTCAGCAATGAAATCTGTGTCATCAGGCCCATAGCGGCATAGTGAGTGGATGCAGGTACGGTGATTCTACGTGAACTACGTCACACAGAAAAAGAAACATCATAAGATATCACGAATACACGGAATGTAAACTTGACTACACATGAACTGAATTACAAAATAGAAAAGGGTCTCAAATTTAGAAAACCAACTAGTGCTTGCTTATGGGGAAAGGTGCCTTGGGGTGCTGCATAAAACCAGAGACTGAAATTAGCACAGATAACTTTCCATAAGCCCAATATGTAATAGACAAGACCTACTCCTTGCTCAACGAAATGGACCCAACACCACATATTCAACGCCTAGGAATATACCTGACTAGGAAGAATCTTAAAACCCATGGATATATATGTCTCCGTAAGAGAATCAAGGGTGTGTACAGCGGCCAAAAGGCAGCAGTGAAAATCCGATAAATCCCATTATCAAAATAAATTTCGAAAACAAAACACAAAGACAGTGAAATAGAGAGCAATTCTTAAATAATTCACTCAGGGCATGTGATGCAACCGGGATTGACCACATCTACACCCAGAGCTGGTTGAGACATAAGGCTGGACACTTCAGGCTGATAGCATTGGTGAGTTTCGGTGAGCAAATGCACACCCTTTGAAGTCATACTCTATGGTACCTATTCCATGGGTCCCAACTCTTCAGGTTCAAGGGATTCTTCCTCCAGCTAAAACATGCATGTGAAACCCACAGTATGGTCCACCGTGTTATGGGGAAATGATTTAAAATGCATCTCAGTTTTCGTATCCTGGTCCTCGGGTTCACCATTCCAGATGATTTACTAACAGTCTCCCTGCTTGGAGAGTCAGTGCCTTTAACCTCCTGTTTGGCACAGCTTGCAATTTCTGTGCAAGATGAACAGGAATAGGGAGAACCAATGAGAGACTAGCTGTAGGTGTCTGCACGGGCAAATGTAACGCTCATTTCCCACCAGGAAGAGGAATTTACCAAAGGCTCAGCATGCCCTGCCCGAAACAGATTAGGGCCTGAAGCAATCCTGCGGTTTTGTGCCCAGTTCACAAGAAAGCGAGTTGAAGAAAGGAGCTCAGGGGCACTGTAATTCACAAACCTGCAGAGTTATAAATGACAGCTATCCTCCAAAAATATATTGAAGTAAGCCTGCGAAGGGGACTTGAAAGCGGGGCAGAATTTCAGGAAAACGATTGCAGGGGGTAGACTGGAATTGCCCTGAAAGCATAGGAAAAGAGGCAGAACGTCGACAATGATGCACTTGGCCAAAAAGGGCGTATGCGTTTTTTCCTGAATATATTCAGGAAAAAACGCATACGCCCTTTTTGGCCAACCAAGCAAGCCTGTAAAGGAAATCTGCACTACAATGAAGTCTCACTGCCCCCCGGGCAAGAGGGCCATCTGAAAAAAGTGTAAAATCCAGAAAGGTAGGACAGGATATGGAGAACAGGGAGCCTTGTTATGCTGATTGGCAGGATGTAAATTGCCAGCAGCCAGCCTGGAGAAGTGTATGGTGTTTCCTGAAACACATAAGAAACAAAGCAACACAGTCTATGGCACTTCCACTTATGGTCCTATAGCTTACGGAAATTAAAATCAAAAACAGACAGCCACCCCAATATTTGGGACGGCTGTGTTCACAAGAAGCTCGTCTACAGTAACAGGTAAATATCCCAGAAAGCAAAATATGGATAAAGAAGTTGTGGCACGTACGTACAATGCAATATCACTCAGCAATGAAATCTGTGTCATCAGGCCCGTAGCGGCATAGTGAGTGGATGCAGGTACGGTGATTCTACGTGAACTACGTCACACAGAAAAAGAAACATCATAAGATATCACTAATACACGGAATGTAAACTTGACTACACATGAACTGAATTACAAAACAGAGCAGGGTCTCAAATTTAGAAAACCAACTAGTGCTTGCTTATGGGGAAAGGTGCGTTGGGGTGCTTCATAAAACCAGAGACTGAAATTAGCACAGATAACTTTCCATAAGCCAAATATGTAATAGACAAGACCTACTCCTTGCTCAACGAAATGGACCCAACACCACATATTCAACGCCTAGGAATATACCTGACTAGGAAGAATCTTAAAACCCATGGATATATATGTCTCCGTAAGAGAATCAAGCGTGTGTACAGCGGCATAAACGCAGCAGTGAAAATCCGATAAATCCCATTATCAAAATAAATTTCAAAAAAAAATCATAAAGACAGTGAAATAGAGAGCAATTCTTAAATAATTCACTCAGGGCATGTGATGCAACCGGGATTTAACACATCTACACCCAGAGCTGGTTGAGACATAAGGCTGGACACTTCAGGCTGATAGCATTGGTGAGTTTCGGTGAGCAAATGCAGACCCTTTGAAGTCATACTGCATGGTACCCATTCCATGGGTCCCAACTCTCCAGGTTCAAGGGATTCTTCCTCCAGCTAAAACATGCATGGGAAACCAAGAGTATCGTCCACCATGTGATTGGGAAATGATTTAAAATGCATCTCAGTTTTCGTATCCTGGTCCTCGGGTTCACCATTCCAGATGCTTTACTAACACTCTCCCCGCTTGGAGAGTCAGTGCCTTTAACCTCCTCTTTGGCACAGCTTGCAATTTCTGTGCAAAATGAACAGGAATAGGGAGAACCAATGAGAGACTAGCTGTAGGTGTCTGCACGGGCAAATGTAACGCTCATTGCCCACCAGGAAGAGGAATTAAACAAAGGCTCAGTGTGCCCTGCTGGAAACAGATTAGGGCCTGAAGCAATCCTGCGGTTTTGTGCCCAGCTCACAAGAAAGCGAGTTGAAGAAAGGAGCTCAGGGGCACTGTAATTCACAAACCTGCAGAGTTATAAATGACAGCTTTCCTCCAAATATATATTGAAGTAAGCCTGCGAAGGGGACTTGAAAGCGGGGCAGAATTTCAGGAAAACGATTGCAGGGGGTAGACTGGAATTGCCCTGAAAGCATAGGAAAAGAGGCAGAACGTCGACAATGATGCACTTGGCCAAAAAGGGCGTATGCGTTTTTTCCTGAATATATTCAGGAAAAAACGCATACGCCCTTTTTGGCCAACCAAGCAAGCCTGTAAATGAAATCTGCACTACAATGAAGTCTCACTGCCCCCCTGGCAAAAGGGCCATCTGAAAAAAGTGTAAAATCCAGAAAGGTAGGACAGGATATGGAGAACAGGGAGCCTTGTTATGCTGATTGGCAGGATGTAAATTGCCAGCAGCCACCCTGGAGAAGTGTATGGTGTTTCCTGAAACATGAAAGAAACAAAGCAACACAGCCTATGGCACTTCCACTTATGGTCCTATAGCTTACGGAAATTAAAATCAAAAACAGACAGCCACCCCAATATTTGAGACGGCTGTGTTCACAAGAAGCTCGTCTACAGTATCAGGTAAATATCCCAGAAAGCAAAAAATGGATAAAGAACTTGTGGCACGTACGTACAATGCAATATCACTCAGCAATGAAATCTGTGTCATCAGGCCCATAGCGGCATAGTGAGTGGATGCAGGTACGGTGATTCTACGTGAACTACGTCACACAGAAAAAGAAACATCATAAGATATCACGAATACACGGAATGTAAACTTGACTACACATGAACTGAATTACAAAATAGAAAAGGGTCTCAAATTTAGAAAACCAACTAGTGCTTGCTTATGGGGAAAGGTGCCTTGGGGTGCTGCATAAAACCAGAGACTGAAATTAGCACAGATAACTTTCCATAAGCCAAATATGTAATAGACAAGACCTACTCCTTGCTCAACGAAATGGACCCAACACCACATATTCAACGCCTAGGAATATACCTGACTAGGAAGAATCTTAAAACCCATGGATATATATGTCTCCGTAAGAGAATCAAGCGTGTGTACAGCGGCATAAACGCAGCAGTGAAAATCCGATAAATCCCATTATCAAAATAAATTTCAAAACAAAATCATAAAGACAGTGAAATAGAGAGCAATTCTTAAATAATTCACTCAGGGCATGTGATGCAACCGGGATTTAACACATCTACACCCAGAGCTGGTTGAGACATAAGGCTGGACACTTCAGGCTGATAGCATTGGTGAGTTTCGGTGAGCAAATGCAGACCCTTTGAAGTCATACTGCATGGTACCTATTCCATGGGTCCCAGCTCTCCAGGTTCAAGGGATTCTTCCTCCAGCTAAAATATGCATGGGAAACCCAGAGTATGGTCCACTGTGTGATTGGGAAATGATTTAAAATGCATCTCAGTTTTCGTATCCTGGTCCTCGGGTTCACCATTCCAGATGCTTTACTAACACTCTCCCCGCTTGGAGAGTCAGTACCTTTAACCTCCTGTTTGGCACAGCTTGCAATTTCTGTGCAAGATGAATAGAAATAGGGAGAACCAATGAGAGACTAGCTGTAGGTGTCTGCACGGGCAAATGTAAGGCTCATTTCCCACCAGGAAGCGGAATTAACCAAAGGCTCAGTGTGCCCTGCCGGAAACAGATTAGGGCCTGAAGCAATTCTGCGGTTTTGTGCCCAGCTCACAAGAAAGCGAGTTGAAGAAAGGAGCTCAGGGTCACTGTAATTCATAAACCTGCAGAGTTATAAATGACAGCTATCCTCCAAAAATATATTGAAGTAAGCATGCGAAGGGGACTTGAAAGCGGGGCAGAGTTTCAGGAAAACCATTGCAGGGGGTAGACTGGAATTGCCCTGAAAGCATAGGAAAAGAGGCAGAACGTCGACAATGATGCACTTGGCCAAAAAGGGCGTATGCGTTTTTTCCTGAATATATTCAGGAAAAAACGCATACGCCCTTTTTGGCCAACCAAGCAAGCCTGTAAAGGAAATCTGCACTACAATGAAGTCTCACTGCCCCCCGGGCAAAAGGGCCATCTGAAAAAAGTGTAAAATCCAGAAAGGTAGGACAGGATATGGAGAACAGGGAGCCTTGTTATGCTGATTGGCAGGATGTAAATTGCCAGCAGCCACCCTGGAGAAGTGTATGGTGTTTCCTGAAACACGTAAGAAACAAAGCAACACAGCCTATGGCACTTCCACTTATGGTCCCAAAGATTACGGAAATTAAAATCAAAAACAGACAGCCACCCCAATGTTTGAGACGGCTGTGTTCACAAGAAGCTCGTCTACAGTACCAGGTAAATATCCCAGAAAGCAAAAAATGGATAAAGAAGTTGTGGCACGTACGTGCAATGCAATATCACTCAGCAATGAAATCTGTGTCATCAGGTCCGTAGCGGCATAGTGAGTGGATGCAGGTACGGTGATTCTACGTGAACTACGTCACACAGAAAAAGAAACATCATAAGATATCACTAATACACGGAATGTAAACTTGACTACACATGAACTGAATTACAAAACAGAACAGGGTCTCAAATTTAGAAAACCAACTAGTGCTTGCTTATGGGAAAAGGTGCCTAGGGGTGCTGCATAAAACCAGAGACTGAAATTAGCACAGATAACTTTCCATAAGCCAAATATGTAATAGACAAGACCTACTCCTTGCTCAACGAAATGGACACAACACCACATATTCAACGCCTAGGAATATACCTGACTAGGAAGAATCTTAAAACCCATGGATATATATGTCTCCGTAAGAGAATCAAGCGTGTGTACAGCGGCCGAAACGCAGCAGTGAAAATCCGATAAATCCCATTATCAAAATAAATTTTGAAAACAAAACACAAAGATAGTGAAATAGAGAGCAATTCTTAAATAATTCACTCAGGGCATGTGATGCAACCGGGATTGACCATATCTACACCCAGAGCTGGTTGAGACATAAGGCTGGACACTTCAGGCTGATAGCATTGGTGAGTTTCGGTGAGCAAATGCAGACCCTTTGAAGTCATACTGCATGGTACCCATTCAATGGGTCCCAACACTCCAGGTCCAAGGGATTCTTCCTCCAGCTAAAACATGCATGGGAAACCCAGAGTATCGTCCACGTGTGATTGGGAAACGATTTAAAATGCATCTCAGTTTTCGTATCCTGGTCCTCGGGTTCACCATTCCAGATGCTTTACTAACACTCTCCCCGCTTGGAGAGTCATTGCCTTTAACCTCCTCTGTGGCACAGCTTGCAATTTCTGTGCAAGATGAACAGGAATAGGGAGAACCAATGAGAGACTAGCTGTAGGTGTCTGCACGGGCAAATGTAACGCTCATTGCCCACCAGGAAGAGGAATTAAACAAAGGCTCATTGTGCCCTGCTGGAAACAGATTAGGGCCTGAAGCAATCCTGCGGTTTTGTGCCCAGCTCACAAGAAAGCGAGTTGAAGAAAGGAGCTCAGGGGCACTGTAATTCACAAACCTGCAGAGTTATAAATGACAGCTATCTTCCAAAAGTATAATGAAGTAAGCCTGCGAAGGGGACTTAAAAGCGGGGCAGAATTTCAGGAAAACGATTGCAGGGGGTAGACTGGAATTGCCCTGAAAGTATAGGAAAAGAGGCAGAATGTCGACAATGATGCACTTGGCCAAAAAGGGCGTATGCGTTTTTTCCTGAATATATTCAGGAAAAAACGCATACGCCCTTTTTGGCCAAACAAGCAAGCCTGTAAAGGAAATCTGCACTAAAATGAAGTCTCACTGCCCCCCGGGCAAGAGGGCCATCTGAAAAAAGTGTAAAATCCAGAAAGGTAGGACAGGATATGGAGAACAGGGAGCCTTGTTATGCTGATTGGCAGGATGTAAATTGCCAGCAGCCACCCTGGAGAAGTGTATGGTGTTTCCTGAAAAACGTAAGAAGCAAAGCAACACAGCCTATGGCACTTCCACTTATGGTCCTATTCCTTAGGGAAATGAAAATCAAAAACAGAGAGCCACCCCAACGTTTGGGACGGCTGTGTTCCCAAGAAGCTCGTCTACAGTACCAGGTAAATATCCCAGAAAGCAAAAAATGGATAAAGAAATTGTGACACGTACGTGCAATGCAATGTCACTAAGCAATGAAATCTGTGTCATCAGGCCCGTAGCGGCATAGTGAGTGGATGCAGGTACGGTGATTCTACGTGAACTACGTCACACAGAAAAAGAAACATCATAAGATATCACTAATACACGGAATGTAAACTTGACTACACATGAACTGAATTACAAAACAGAACAGGGTCTCAAATTTAGAAAACCAACTAGTGCTTGCTTATGGGGAAAGGTGTGTTGGGGTGCTGCATAAAACCAGAGACTGAAATTAGCACAGATAACTTTCCATAAGCCAAATATGTAATAGACAAGACCTACTCCTTGCTCAACGAAATGGACCCAACACCACATATTCAACGCCTAGGAATATACCTGCCTAGGAAGAATCTTAAAACCCATGGATATATATGTCTCCGTAAGAGAATCAAGCGTGTGTACAGCGGCTGAAACGCAGCAGTGAAAATCCGATAAATCCCATTATCAAAATAAATTTCGAAAACAAAACACAAAGACAGTGAAATAGAGAGCAATTCTTAAATAATTCACTCAGGGCATGTGATGCAACCGGGATTTAACACATCTACAACCAGAGCTGGTTGAGACATAAGGCTGGACACTTCAGGCTGATAGCATTGGTGAGTTTCGGTGAGCAAATGCAGACCCTTTGAAGTCATACTGCATGGTACCCATTCCATGGGTCCCAACTCTCCAGGTTCAAGGGATTCTTCCTCCAGCTAAAACATGCATGGGAAACCCAGAGTATCGTCCACCGTGTGATTGGGAAATGATTTAAAATGCATCTCAGTTTTCGTATCCTGGTCCTCGGGTTCACCATTCCAGATGCTTTACTAACACTCTCCCCGCTTGGAGAGTCAGTGTCTTTAACCTCCTCTGTGGCACAGCTTGCAATTTCTGTGCAAGATGAACAGTAATAAGGAGAACCAATGAGAGACTAGCTGTAGGTGTCTGCACGGGCAAATGTAACGCTCATTTCCCACCAGGAAGAGGAATTAACCAAAGGCTCAGCGTGCCCTGCTGGAAACAGATTAGGGCCTGAAGCAATCCTGCGGTTTTTTGCCCAGCTCACAAGAAAGCGAGTTGAAGAAAGGACTTCAGGGGCACTGTAATTCACAAACCTGCAGAGTTATGAATGACAGCTATCCTCCAAAAATATATTGAAGTAAGCCTGCGAAGGGGACTGGAAAGAGGGGCAGAATTACAGGAAAACGATTGCAGGGGGTAGACTGGAATTGCCTTGAAAGCATAGGAAAAGAGGCACAACGTCGACAATGATGCACTTGGCCAAAAAGGGCGTATGCGTTTTTTCCTGAATATATTCAGGAATAAATGCATACGCACTTTTTGGCCAACCAAGCAAGCCTGTAAAGGAAATCTGCACTACAATGCAGTCTCACTGCCCCCCTGGCAAAACGGCCATCTGAAAATAGTGGAAAATCCAGAAAGGTATGGCAGGATATGGAGAACAGTGAGCCTTGTTATGCTGATTGGCAGGATGTAAATTGCCAGCAGCCAGCCTGGAGAAGTGTATGGTGTTTCCTGAAACACATAAGAAACAAAGCAACACAGTCTATGGCACTTCCACTTATGGTCCTATAGCTTACGGAAATTAAAATCAAAAACAGACAGCCACCCCAATATTTGGGACGGCTGTGTTCACAAGGAGCTCGTCTACAGTATCAGGTAAATATCCCAGAAAGCAAAAAATGGATAAAGAAGTTGTGGCACGTACGTACAATGCAATATCACTCAGCAATGAAATCTGTGTCATCAGGCCCATAGCGGCATACTGAGTGCATGCAGGTACGGTGATTCTACGTGAACTACGTCACACAGAAAAAGAAACATCATAAGATATCACTAATACACGGAATGTAAACTTGACTACACATGAACTGAATTACAAAACAGAACAGGGTCTCAAATTTAGAAAACCAACTAGTGCTTTTTTATGGGGAAAGGTGCGTTGGGGTGCTGCATAAAACCAGAGACTGAAATTGGCACAAATAACTTTCCATAAGCCAAATATGTAATAGAAAAACCTACTACTTGCTCAACGAAATGGACCCAACACCACATATTCAACGCCTAGGAATATACCTGAGTAGGAAGAATCTTAAAACCCATGGATATATATGTCTCCGTAAGAGAATCAAGCGGGTGTGTATATCGGCCGAAACGCAGCAGTGAAAATCCGATAAATCCCATTATCAAATTAAATTTCAAAAATAAAACACAAAGACAGTGAAATAGAGAGTAATTCTTAAATAATTCACTCAGGGCATGTGATGCAACCGGGATTGACCACATCTACACCCAGAGCTGGTTGAGACATAAGGCTGGACACTTCAGGCTGATAGCATTGGTGAGGTTCAGTGAGTAAATGCAGACCCTATGAAGTCATACTGCATGGTACCCATTCCATGGGTCCCAACACTCCAGGTTCACGGGATTCTTCCTCCAGCTAAAACATGCATGGGAAACCCAGAGTATCGTCCACCGTGTGATTGGGAAATGATTAAAAATGCATCTCAGTTTTTGTATCCTGGTCCTCGGGTTCACCATTCCAGACGCTTTACTAACACTATCCCCGCTTGGAGAGTCAGTGCATTTAACCTCCTGTTTAGCACAGCTTGCAATTTCTGTGCAAGATGAACAGGAATAAGGAGAACCAATGAGAGACTAGCTGTAGGTGTCTGCACGGGCAAATGTAACACTCATTGCCCACCAGGAAGAGGAATTAAACAAAGGCTCAGTGTGCCTTGCTGGAAACAGATTAGTGCCTGAAGCAATCCTGCGGTTTTGTGCCCAGCTCACAAGAAAGCGAGTTGAAGAAAGGAGCTCAGGGGCACTGTAATTCACAACCCTGCAGAGTTATAAATGACAGCTATCTTCCAAAAGTATATTGAAGTAAGCCTGCGAAGGGGACTTGAAAGCGGGGCAGAATTTCAGGAAAACGATTGCAGGCGGTAGACTGGAATTGCCCTGAAAGCATAGGAAAATAGGCACAACGTCGACAGTGATGCACTTGGCCAAAAAGGGCGTATGCGTTTTTTCCTGAATATATTCTGGAAAAAACGCATACGCCCTTTTTGGCCAACCAAGCAAGCCTTTAAAGAAATCTGCACTACAATGATGTCTGAGTGCCCGCCGGGCAAAAGGGCAATCTGAAAAAAGTGTAAAATCCAGAAAGGTAGGACAGGATATGGAGAACAGGGAGCCTTGTTATGCTGATTGGCAGGATGTAAATTGCCAGCAGCCACCCTGGAGAAGTGTATGGTGTTTCCTGAAACACGTAAGAAACAAACCAACACAGCCTATGGCACTTCCACTTATGGTCCTATAGCTTACGGAAATTAAAATCAAAAACAGACAGCCACCCCAATATTTGGGACGGCTGTGTTCACAAGAAGCTCGTCTACAGTATCAGGTAAATATCCCAGAAAGCAAAAAATGGATAAAGAAATTGTGGTACGTACGTACAATGCAATATCACTCAGCATTGAAATCTGTGTCATCAGGCCCGTAGCGGCATAGTGAGTGGATGCAGGTACGGTGATTCTACGTGAACTACGTCACACAGAAAAAGAAACATCATAAGATATCACTAATACACGGAATGTAAACTTGACTACACATGAACTGAATTACAAAACAGAACAGGGTCTCAAATTTAGAAAACCAACTAGTGCTTGCTTATGGGGAAAGGTGCCTTGGGGTGCTGCATAAAACCAGAGACTGAAATTAGCACAGATAACTTTCCATAAGCCAAATATGTAATAGACAAGACCTACTCCTTGCTCAACGAAATGGACCCAACACCACATATTCAACGACTAGGAATATACCTGACTAGGAAGAATCTTAAAACCCATGGATATATATGTCTAGGTAAGAGAATCAAACGTGTGTACAGCGGCCGAAACGCAGCAGTGAAAATCTGATAAATCCCATTATCAAAATAAATTTCGAAAACAAAACACAAAGACAGTGAAATAGAGAGCAATTCTTAAATAATTCACTCAGGGCATGTGATGCAACCGGGATTGACCACATCTACACCCAGAGCTGGTTGAGACATAAGGCTGGACACTTCAGGCTGATAGCATTGGTGAGTTTCGGTGAGCAAATGCAGACCCTTTGAAGTCATACTGCATGGTACCCATTCCATGGGTCCCAACTCTCCAGGTTCAAGGGATCCTTCCTCCAGCTAAAACATGCATGGGAAACCCAGCGTATCGTCCACCGTGTGATTGGGAAACGATTTAAAATGCATCTCAGTTTTCGTATCCTGGTCCTCCGGTTCACCATTCCAGATGCTTTACTAACACTCTCCCCGCTTGGAGAGTCAGTGCCTTTAACCTCCTCTTTGGCACAGCATGCAATTTCTGTGCAAGATGAACAGGAATAGGGAGAACCAATGAGAGACTAGCTGTAGGTGTCTGCACGGGCAAATGTAACGCTCATTGCCTACCAGGAAGAGGAATTAAACAAAGGCTCAGTGTGCCCTGCTGGAAACAGTTTAGGACCTGAAGCAATCCTGCGGTTTTGTGCCCAGCTCACAAGAAAGCGAGTTGAAGAAAGGAGCTCAGGGGCACTGTAATTCACAAACCTGCAGAGTTATAAATGACAGCTATCTTCCAAAAGTATATTGAAGTAAGCCTGCGAAGGGGACTTGAAATCGGGGAAGAATTTCAGGAAAACGATTGCAGGCGGTAGACTGGAACTGCCCTGAAAGCATAGGAAAATAGGCACAACGTCGACAATGATGCACTTGGCCAAAAAGGGCGTATGCGTTTTTTCCTGAATATATTCAGGAAAAAACGCATACGCCCTTTTTGGCCAACCAAGCAAGCCTGTAAGGAAATCTGCACTACAATGAAGTCTCACTGCCCCCCGGGCAAGAGGGCCATCTGAAAAAAGTGTAAAATCCAGAAAGGTAGGACAGGATATGGAGAACAGGGAGCCTTGTTATGCTGATTGGCAGGATGTAAATTGCCAGCATCCACCCTGGAGAAGTGTATGGTGTTTCCTGAAACACGTAAGAAACAAAGCAACACAGCCTATGGCATTTCCACTTATGGTCCTATAGCTTACGGAAATTAAAATCAAAAACAGACAGCCACCCCAATATTTGGGACGGCTGTGTTCACAAAAGCTCGTCTACAGTATCAGGTAAATATCCCAGAAAGCAAAAAATGGATAAAGAAGTTGTGGCACGTACGTACAATGCAATATCACTGAGCAATGAAATCTGTGTCATCAGGCCCGTAGCGGTGCGGCGAGCCGCTTCTGACCAGCAGAAAGACGAGTCACCACACGCTAGATTCTTCTCGTATCACACTTTATTGGAGTGCAGCTTGGTTATAGACAGATGGAAGGAAGACCCCGAGCTTTGTTCCCACTGGCTTTTTATAATGCACTATAACCTGTGGCAACCTGTGGTTGGCTGGTTAACTCAACCTGTGGTTGGCTGGTTAACTCAACCTGTGGTTGGCTGGTTAACTCAACAAGATATGTGCTGTTCACAATTTATTGGTTGCAATTCTGATCCTTCATTAGCATATTGGCTCGTCGTGGCGCATGTGTGGCACATAGCCTGGCACATAGCCTTGGGGCTACTCCCTGATAAGTGTTATCTGCGACATGGCAGAACAACGGCTTCCCACATCTCCCCCTTTTTGTTTTCTTAGACCCAGGAGCTGAACTCGAACAATGCCCGCACAAACGCTCACCCCATGGGATGCTCGCTGAGCAAGAGCTAGTTCGAGAAGCTGGCTCATCACCCTCCCCGTCGTGCAATGTCCATACAGACCGCGGAGTGCAGGGGCTGATGTTGCCTCGTGATTCCCATCAAAAGTGCAATGGTCATAAACCTTTTTGTGCAAGGGCAATCACTACGGGTCGTTCAAGATGGAGAGCCAGGCGCCAGGGGAGTCGCCTTGACTAATGGCCACCAATGCCTGCGTGAACAACATCTTATCTCGCTTTGTCCGAGTTCGCAAACGACATATCAACCACAGGCACACCACAAGTCCCGCCATGCAACACACTGCAAACATCCCTACATTGACCCACTCCTTAAAGAAAGTAAAGGTAGAGGACAGCCAGGTAGTAAAGTCCCCAAGCGTAACGGGGTATAGCCTAGTAGCATTTAAAGTCTTAATCTGTATCTTCTGGTTTAACAGCATCAATTCAGCCTCTCGGGACCAATTTCCTCCCAGGAAAGTGCCAATCTCCCTGCTCCGGTTCAGGGCATCTTGTCCTCCGCCTTGAGTAGGGAAAGGCTCATCAACACCATCCAGCTCAGCATCATCCCTTGAGCGCCCTGCATCGCCCTTGGGATCCTCTTCCACGACTCTTGTTAATCTTGTTGGGACCCAAATTGGATCTTGATCCTGCGGAAAAACACAAAGAGATCCCCTGGACCGCGCAACAACGCGATCCGGGCCTTTCCATCGATTGGTCAATACATCTTTCCACATCACTATACCATGTTCCTTTTGTTCATGTATAGTATGGCGTTCAGCAGAAGTTTCTTTCTCATCATGTAAATTTAAAAAATTAAGAGTAAATAAGGCAAGCGACAATTTCTGCTTCGGGGTGCAATTCTCCGCTATTCCCCCTTTTTGTTTTAAAAGCAATTCTTTAAGTGTGCGATTAGTTCGCTCTATTATACCTTGGCCTTGTGGATTGTAAGGCAGGCCCGTAACATGTTCTATTTGCATTTTTTGACAAAAGAGAGCAAAGCTCTTGGAACTATAAGCTGGGCCGTTATCTGTCTTTAGTGTAGCAGGCTTGCCCCAGGCTGCCCAGGCTTCAAGGCAATGAGTAATAACATGTTGAACCCGTTCTCCAGAGAGAGGGGTAGCATGTACCACCCTGGAATAGGTATCCACAGACACATGAACATACTGGAGCTTCCCAAAGGAGGGAACATGAGTGACATCCATTTGCCACAGCTCGTTTGGGGACAAACCTCTGGGATTCACACCAGTCTTTTGGGCCGGCAAAAATTGGGCACAAGTGGAACAAGACTTAACAATATGTCTGGCCTCGGCTCTAGTAATGAAAAACTTCTTTCTCAACACTGCAGATGATACATGATATAGCTCATGAAATTCTTGTGCTTGCTGCTTTTGATCCAAGGATAAGAAAACACGCGTTGCCATATCAACTTGTTCATTGGCTTTTGCCATTGGACCAGGCAACAGGGAATGAGCCCGTATATGGGTAACATAAAAGGGGTGTTGGCGGCGCAATATCTGAAACCTTATCCCGGCCAACAAGGATGCCACTGTGTTGGATGAGCGAATATGGGGGGTCACTGCAAGATGTTTCACTGCATTAACCACGTACAATGAATCAGAGATCAAATTAAAAGGTTCTTGAAATCGTTGAAAAACTTCCAAAACCACATGACATTCCACCACTTGAGGAGCATCAGGTCGATAGTCTATAACGACAGGATGCTGACCCTGAACCATATAAGCTCCTTTTCCGGATTTTGATCCGTCCGTATAAATGGTCAGGGCATCATTTAGTGGTCGCTCTACAGTGACCCTTGGAAAAATGACAGGTTGCTGGATAACGAATTTCAAAATTTCACTCTTGGGCAAGTGGTTATCAATAATTCCAGAAAAGGTATACATAAGTATAGACCACTCAGAGGTAGTGGCAGTTAATATTTCTATTTGATCTTTAGTATAGGGAACTACAAGTTTTTCCGGCAACATTGCAAAGGCGGAAACACATTGTTTAATACCCAAGAAGGCAACCTCAGCAACCATAGATGGATAGTGAGACAGCGTCTTCATCCCCAGAGACTTGGTATGAATCCAAAGCAAAGGCCCATCTTGCCAAAGAACACCTGTTGGAAATCCTAAGGTTGGAAGAACACACATCCAAATAGACAAGGCATTGTTATAACGCTGTAATTGTGCTTTCATAAGAGCCTGTTCCACCTTCTGAAGAGTTGTTTGGGCCTCGGGGGTCATCTGACGCGGGGAATTAAGATCAGGATTACCTTCCAATACAGCAAACAAAGGCTGTAGTTCAAAGCGAGTCAGACTCAAATACGGTCGAAGCCAATTAATATCCCCAAGCAATTTCTGAAAATCATTCAAAGTTGTTAAATGATTAGTTCTAATTTCAATTTTCTGAGGTATTATTGTGGTCTTATTTATAACGGCTCCCAAAAAACTAATAGAATCTCCCTTTTGAATTTTTTCAGGGGCCAAATATAAACCTCTAGTCTCCAAATTCATTGATAAATCTCCTAAAACCTGTTCAAGCAGTGTCATGCTAGGGGCTGACAGCAAAACATCATCCATGTAATGAATGATTTTAACATCCGGGAACTTCTCCCGTACTGGCTGTAAGGCAGTGTCAACATAAAGCTGGCACATGGTGGGGCTATTGGCCATACCCTGAGGAAGCACGACCCATTGATACCTTTTATCAGGTCTTTCATGATTAATTGAGGGTAATGTAAAGGCAAACTTCTTTTTGTCTTTCTTATTCAATGGGATAGAGAAAAAACAATCTTTTATATCAACAGCTATAACAGGCCACCCTTGCGGGATGGCTGTCAAGGCCGGTAGACCGCGCTGTATGGGTCCCATAACTTGCATTTGTTGATTTATTGCTCTTAAATCATGGAGCAAGCGCCACTTCCTTGATTTTTTCTTAATAACAAAAATAGGAGTATTCCAGGGTGATTGAGAGGGTTCCAAGTGTCCCAATTGTAATTGTTCTTCCACAAGTTGCGACGCTGCTTCCAATTTCTCCTTAGACAACGGCCACTGAGGAATCCACACGGGCATCGTGGTCTTCCATGTAATAGGAATCATAAACTCAGTGACCCCTGAGAAAAACCCAGCCCCCTGCGATTGGGGTTTCCCTGAGCTTCTATAGGAGTAGCAATACCTTGTAAATTTTTCTTTATCCCTCTGCCTGGTATAAAACCAGACCTAAGCAGCATTTGCTGTGCAGTCTCGGAATAATCATTAGTAAGTTTTAATTTCATCTGGCTTTGCACATCCCTTCCCCATAGATTAAGTGGCAATCCTTCAACCACAAAGGGTTGAAATTTCCCCCTCTGATTTTCAAAATGCCAAGTCAGTGTTTTTGAGCTAATTTGGGGTGCTTTGGCATATCCTAAACCCTGTAAGGTCTGAGAGGAGGTCTGTAAAGGCCAGGATTTTGGCCAGTAGGTGGCAGTAATAATATTGCGATCAGCCCCAGTATCAACCAGACCGGAAAATACCTTTCCTTCTATAATTAAATCCAGCATAGCTTCCAGATCCGCCTCCTCCTTGGGATTCAACTCATCCTGAGACAAATAAAGCGCTTTAAATTCATCTAAAAGTGGATACAATCCTGGCGTTGCATCCGATTTTTCTGTTTGTTTTTCTCTTGGATCCGATTTTTCTGTTTGTTTTTCTCTCCTTTTCCTAGGAGTCTTAGGCCTATCTACTGTAGTCCCTATATTTTCACTTTTCTAAACAAACAACTTATTAAAGTGAAAAAAACATACCTGGACTACTCACCGACGGTCCACTCCGTGTGTCGAGTTCTGAATCGGTCTCCCATGCGGGGTGCGAAGTTCCCGGGTTTCGGCACCACTTGCGGCGAGCCGCTTCTGACCAGCAGAAAGACGAGTCACCACACGCTAGATTCTTCTCGTATCACACTTTATTGGAGTGCAGCTTGGTTATAGACAGATGGAAGGAAGACCCCGAGCTTTGTTCCCACTGGCTTTTTATAATGCACTATAACCTGTGGCAACCTGTGGTTGGCTGGTTAACTCAACCTGTGGTTGGCTGGTTAACTCAACCTGTGGTTGGCTGGTTAACTCAACAAGATATGTGCTGTTCACAATTTATTGGTTGCAATTCTGATCCTTCATTAGCATATTGGCTCGTCGTGGCGCATGTGTGGCACATAGCCTGGCACATAGCCTTGCACATAGCCTTGGGGCTACTCCCTGATAAGTGTTATCTGCGACATGGCAGAACAACGGCTTCCCACATAGCGGCATAGTGAGTAGATGCAGTTACGGTGATTCTACGTGAACTATATCACACAGAAAAAGAAACATCATAAGATATCACTAATACACGGAATGTAAACTTGACTACACATGAACTGAATTACAAAACAGAACAGGGTCTCAAATTTAGAAAACCAACTAGTGCTTGCCTATGGGAAAAGGTGCCTTGGGGTGCTGCATAAAACCAGAGACTGAAATTAGCACAGATAACTTTCCATAAGCCAAATATGTAATAGACAAGACCTACTCCTTTCTCAACGAAATGGACCCAACACCACATATTCAACGCCTAGGAATATACCTGACTAGGAAGAATCTTAAAACCCATGGATATATATGTCTCCGTAAGAGATTCAAGCGTGTGTACAGCGGCCGAAACGCAGCAGTGAAAATCCGATAAATCCCATTATCAAAATAAATTTCGAAAACAAAACACAAAGACAGTGAAATACAGAGCAAATCTTAAATAATTCACTCAGGGCTTGTGATGCAACCGGGATTGACCACATCTACACCCAGAGCTGGTTGAGACATAAGGCTGGACACTTCAGGCTGATAGCATTGGTGAGTTTTGGTGAGCAAATGCAGAGCCTTTGAAGTCATACTGCATGGTACCAATTCCATGGGTCCCAACTCTCCAGGTTCAAGGCATTCTTCCTCCAGCTAAAACATGCATGGGAAACCCAGAGTATCGTCCACCGTGTGATTGGGAAACGATTTAAAAAGCATCTCAATTTTCGTATCCTGGTCCTCGGGTTCACCATTCCAGATGCTTTACTAACACTCTCCCCACTTGGAGAGTCAGTGCCTTTAACCTCCTGTTTGGCACAGCTTACAATTTCTGTGCAAGATGAACAGGAATATGGAGAACCAATGAGAGCCTAGCTGTAGGTGTCTGCACGGGCAAATGTAACGCTCATTGCCGACCAGGAAGAGGAATTAGACAAAGGCTCAGCGTGCCCTGCTGAAAACAGATTAGGGCCTGAAGCAATCCTGCGGTTTTGTGCCCAGCTCAAAAGAAAGCGAGTTGGAGAAAGGAGCTCAGGGGCACTGTAATTCACAAACATGCAGAGTTATAAATGACAGCTATCCTCCAAAAATATATTGAAGTAAGCCTGCGAAGGGGACTTGAAAGCGGGGCAGAATTTCAGGAAAACGATTGCAGGGGTAGACAGGAATTGCCCTGAAAGCATAGGAAAAGAGGCAGAACGTCGACAATGATGCACTTGGCCAAAAAGGGCGTATGCGTTTTTTCCTGAATATATTCAGGAAAAAACGCATACGCCCTTTTTGGCCAACCAAGCAAGCCTGTAAAGGAAATCTGCACTACAATGAAGTCTCACTGCCCCCCGGGCAAGAGGGCCATCTGAAAAAAGTGTAAAATCCAGAAAGGTAGGACAGGATATGGAGAACAGGGAGCCTTGTTATGCTGATTGGCAGGATGTAAATTGCCAACAGCCACCCAGGAGAAGTGTATGGTGTTTCCTGAAACACGTAAGAAACAAAGCAACACAGCCTATGGCACTTCCACTTATGGTCCTATAGCTTACGGAAATTAAAATCAAAAACAGACAGCCACCCCAATATTTGGGACGGCTGTGTTCACAAGAAGCTCGTCTACAGTATCAGGTAAATATCCCAGAAAGCAAAAAATGGATAAAGAAGTTGTGGCACGTACGTACAATGCAATATCACTCAGCAATGAAATCTGTGTCATCAGGCCCGTAGCGGCATAGTGAGTGGATGCAGGTAAGGTGATTCTACGTGAACTACGTCACACAGAAAAAGAAACATCATAAGATATCACTAATACACGGAATGCAAACTTGACTACGCATGAACTGAATTACAAAACAGAACAGGGTCTCAAATTTGGAAAACCAACTAGTGCTTGCTTATGGGGAAAGGTGCCTTGGGGTGCTGCATAAAACCAGAGACTGAAATTAGCTCAGATAACTTTCCATAAGCCAAATATGTAATAGACAAGACCTACTCCTTGCTCAACGAAATGGACCCAACACCACATATTCAACGCCTAGGAATATACATGACTAGGAAGAATCTTAAAACCCATGGATATATATGTCTCCGTAAGAGAATCAAGCGTGTGTACGGCGGCCGAAACGCAGCAGTGAAAATCCGATAAATCCCATTATCAAAATAAATTTCGAAAACAAAACACAAAGACAGTGAAATAGAGAGCAATTCTTAAATAATTCACTCAGGGCTTGTGATGCAACCGGGATTGACCACATCTACACCCAGAGCTGGTTGAGACATGAGGCTGGACACTTCAGGCTGATAGCATTGGTGGGTTTTGGTGAGCAAATGCAGAGCCTTTGAAGTCATACTGCATGGTACCCATTCCATGGGTCCCAACTCTCCAGGTTCAAGGCATTCTTCCTCCAGCTAAAACATGCATGGGAAACCCAGAGTATCGTCCACCGTGTGATTGGGAAACGATTTAAAAAGCATCTCAGTTTTCGTATCCTGGTCCTCGGGTTCACCATTCCAGATGCTTTACTAACACTCTCCCCACTTGGAGAGTCAGTGCCTTTAACCTCCTGTTTGGCACAGCTTACAATTTCTGTGCAAGTTGAACAGGAATATGGAGAACCAATGAGAGCCTAGCTGTAGGTGTCTGCACGGGCAAATGTAACGCTCATTTCCCACCAGGAAGTGGAATTAGACAAAGGCTCAGCGTGCCCTGCTGAAAACAGATTAGGGCCTGAAGCAATCCTGCGGTTTTGTGCCCAGCTCAAAATAAAGCGAGTTGGAGAAAGGAGCTCGGGGGCACTGTAATTCACAAACATGCAGAGTTATAAATGACAGCTATCCTCCAAAAATATATTGAAGTAAGCCTGCGAAGGGGACTTGAAAGCGGGGCAGAATTTCAGGAAAACGATTGCAGGGGGTAGACTGGAATTGCCCTGAAAGCAGATGAAAACAGGCACAACGTCCACAATGATGCACTTGGCCAGAAAGGGCGTATGCGATTTTTCCTGAATATATTCAGGAAAAAAAGCATACGCCCTTTTTGGCCAACCAAGCAAGCCTGTAAAGGAAATCTGCACTACAATGAAGTCTCACTGCCCCCCGGGCAAAAGGGCCATCTGAAAAAAGTGTAAAATCCAGAAAGTAGGACAGGATATGGAGAACAGGGAGCCTTGTTATGCTGATTGGCAGGATGTAAATTGCCAACAGCCACCCTGGAGAAGTGTATGGTGTTTCCTGAAACACGTAAGAAATAAAGCAACACAGCCTATGGCAATTACACTTATGGTCCTATTGCATAGGGAATTTAAAATGAAAAACAGAGAGCCACCCCAAAGTTTGGGACGGCTGTGTTCACAAGAAGCTCGTCTACAGTACCAGGTAAATATCCCAGAAAGCAAAAAATGGATAAAGATGTTGTGGCACGTACGTGCAATGCAATATCACTCAGCAATGAAATCTGTGTCATCAGGCCCGTAGCGGCATAGTGAGTGGATGCAGGTACGGTGATTCTACGTGAACTATGTCACACAGAAAAAGAAACATCATAAGATATCACTAATACACGGAATGTAAACTTGACTACACATGAACTGAATTACAAAACAGAACAGGGTCTCAAATTTAGAAAACCAACCAGTGCTTGCTTATGGGGAAAGGTGCCTTGGGGTGCTGCATAAAACCCGAGACTGAAATTAGCACAGATAACTTTCCATAAGCCAAATATGTAATAGACAAGACTTACTCCTTGCTCAGCGAAATGGACTCAACACCACATATTCAACGTCTAGGAATATACCTGACTAGGAAGAATCTTAAAACCCATGGATATATATGTCTCCGTAAGAGAATCAAGCGTGTGTATAGCGGCCGAAATGCAGCAGTGAAAATCCGATATATCCCATTATCAAAATAAATTTCGAAAACAAAACACAAAGACAGTGAAATAGAGAGCAATTCTTAAATAATTCACTCAGGGCATGTGATGCAACCGGGATTGACCACATCTACACCCAGAGCTGGTTGAGACATAAAGCTGGACACTTCAGGCTGATAGCATTGGTGAGTTTCGGTGAGCAAATGCAGACCCTTTGAAGTCATACTGCATGGTACCCATTCCTTGGGTCCCAACTCTCCAGGTTCAAGGGATTCTTCCTCCAGCTAAAATATGCATGGGAAACCCAGAGTATGGTCCACCGTGTGATTGGGAAAAGATTTAAAATACATCTCAGTTTTCGTATCCTGGTCCTCGGGTTCAACATTCCAGATGCTTTACTAACACTCTCCCCACTTGGAGAGTCAGTGCCTTTAACCTCCTCTTTGGCAGAGCTTGCAATTTCTGTGCAAGATGAACAGGAATAGGGAGAACCAATGAGAGACTAGCTGTAGGTGTCTGCACGGGCAAATGTAACGCTCATTGCCCACCAGGAAGAGGAATTAAACAAAGGCTCAGTGTGCCCTGCTGGAAACAGATTAGGGCCTGAAGCAATCCTGCGGTTTTGTGCCCAGCTCACAAGAAAGCGAGTTGAAGAAAGGAGCTCAGGGTCACTGTAATTCACAAACCTGCAGAGTTATAAATGACAGCTATCCTCCAAAAATATATTGAAGTAAGCCTGCGAAGGGGACTTGAAAGGGGGCAGAATTTCAGGAAAACGATAGCAGGGGGTAGAGTGGAATTGCCCTGAAAGCATAGGAAAAGAGGCACAACGTCGACAATGATGCACTTGGCCAAAAAGGGCATATGCGTTTTTTCCTGAATATATTCAGGAAAAAACGCATACGCCCTGTTTGGCCAACCAAGCAAACCTGTAAAGGAAATCTGCACTACAATGAAATCTCACTGCCGCCCAGGAAAAAGGGCCATCTGAAAAAAGTGTAAAATCCAGAAAGTTAGGACAGGATATGGAGAACAGGGAGCCTTGTTATGCTGATTGGCAGGATGTAAATTGCCAACAGCCACCATGGAGAAGTGTATGGTGTTTCCTGAAACACGTAAGAAATAAAGCAACACAGCCTATGGCAATTGCAATTATGGTCCTATTGCATAGGGAATTTAAAATGAAAAACAGAGAGCCACCCCAAAGTTTGGGACGGCTGTGTTCCCAAGAAGCTCGTCTACAGTACCAGGTAAATATCCCAGAATGCAAAAAATGGATAAAGAAGTTGTGGCACGTACGTGCAATGCAATATTACTCAGCAATGAAATCTGTGTCATCAGGCCCGTAGCGGCATAGTGAGTGGATGCAGGTACGGTGATTCTACGTGAAATACGTCACACAGAAAAAGAAACATCATAAGATATCACTAATACACGGAATGTAAACTTGACTACACATGAACTGAATTACAAAACAGAACAGGGTCTCAAATTTAGAAAACCAACCAGTGCTTGCTTATGGGGAAAGGTGCCTTGGGGTGCTGCATAAATCCAGAGACTGAAATTAGCACAGATAACATTCCATAAGCCAAATATGTAATAGACAAGACCTACTCCTTGCTCAACGAAATGGACCCAACACCACATATTCAACGCCTAGGAATATACCTGACTAGGAAGAATCTTAAAACCCATGGATATATATGTCTCCGTAAGAGAATCAAGCGTGTGTACAGCGGCCGAAACGCAGCAGTGCAAATCCGATATATCCCATTATCAAAATAAATTTCGAAAACAAAACACAAAGACAGTGAAATAGAGAGCAATTCTTAAATAATTCACTCAGGGCATGTGATGCAACCGGGATTGACCACATCTACACCCAGAGCTGGTTGAGACATAAGGCTGGACACTTCAGGCTGATAGCATTGGTGAGTTTCGGTGAGCAAATGCAGACCCTTTGAAGTCATACTGCATGGTACCCATTCCATGGGTCCCAACTCTCCAGGTTCAAGGGATTCTTCCTCCAGCTAAAACATGCATGGGAAACCCAGAGTATCGTCCACCGTGTGATTGGGAAACGATTTAAAATGCATCTCAGTTTTCGTATCCTGGTCCTCGGGTTCAACATTCCAGATGCTTTACTAACACTCTCCCCCCTAGGAGAGTCAGTGCCTTTAACCTCCTCTTTGGCACAGCTTGCAATTTCTGTGCAAGATGAACAGGAATAGGGAGAACCAATGAGAGACTAGCTGTAGGTGTCTGCACGGGCAAATGTAACGCTCATTGCCCACCAGGAAGAGGAATTAAACAAAGGCTCAGTGTTCCATGCTAGAAACAGATTAGGGACTGAAGCAATCCTGCGGTTTTGTGCCCAGCTCACAAGAAAGCGAGTTGAAGAAAGGAGCTCAGGGGCACTGTAATTCACAAACCTGCAGAGTTATAAATGACAGCTATCCTCCAAAAATATATTGAAGTAAGCCTGCGAAGGGGACTTGAAAGCGAGGCAGAGTTTCAGGAAAACCATTGCAGGGGGTAGACTGGAATTGCCCTGAAAGCATAGGAAAAGAAGCAGAACGTCGACAATGATGCACTTTGCCAAAAAGGGCGTATGCGTTTTTTCCTGAATATATTCAGGAAAAACCGCATACGCCCTTTTTGGCCAACCAAGCAAGACTGTAAATGAAATCTGCACTACAATGAAGTCTCACTGCCCCCCGGACAAGAGGGCCATCTGAAAAAAGTGTAAAATCCAGAAAGGTAGGACAGGATATGGAGAACAGGGAGCCTTGTTATGCTGATTGGCAGGATGTAAATTGCCAGCAGCCACCCTGGAGAAGTGTATGGTGTTTCCTGAAACACGTAAGAAACAAAGCAACACAGCCTATGGCACTTCCACTTATGGTCATATAGCTTACGGAAATTAAAATCAAAAACAGACAGCCACCCCAATATTTGGGACGGCTGTGTTCACAAGAAGCTCGTTTACAGTATCAGGTAAATATCCCAGAAAGCAAAAAATGGATAAAGAAGTTGTGGCACGTACGTACAATGCAATATCACTCAGCAATGAAATCTGTGTCATCAGGCCCGTAGCGGCATAGTGAGTGGATGCAGGTACGGTGATTCTACATGAACTACGTCACACAGAAAAAGAAACATCATAAGATATCACTAATACACGGAATGTAAACTTGACTACACATGAACTGAATTACAAAACAGAACAGGGTCTCAAATTTGGAAAACCAACTAGTGCTTGCTTATGGGGAAAGGTGCCTTGGGGTGCTGCATAAAACCAGAGACTGAATTTAGCACAGATAACATTCCATAAGCCAAATATGTAATAGACAAGACCTACTCCTTGCTCAACGAAATGGACTCAACACCACATATTCAACGCCTAGGAATATACCTGACTAGGAAGAATCTTAAAACCCATGGATATATATGTCTGCGTAAGAGAATCAAGGGTGTGTACAGCGGCCGAAACGCAGCAGTGAAAATCCGATAAATCCCATTATCAAAATAAATTTCGAAAACAAAACACAAAGACAGTGAAATAGAGAGCAATTCTTAAATAATTCACTCAGGGCATGTGATGCAACCGGGATTGACCACATCTACACCCAGAGCTGGTTGAGACATAAGGCTGGACACTTCAGGCTGATAGCATTGGTGAGTTTCGGTGAGCAAATGCAGACGCTTTGAAGTCATACAGCATGGTACCCATTCCATGGGTCCCAACTCTCCAGGTTCAAGGGATTCTTCCTCCAGCTAAAACATGCATGGGAAACCCAGAGTATCGTCCACCGTGTGATTGGGAAACGATTTAAAATGCATCTCAGTTTCCGTATCCTGGTCCTCGGGTTCACCATTCCAGATGCTTTACTAACACTCTCCCCGCTTGGAGAGTCAGTGCCTTTAACCTCCTCTTTGGCACAGCTTGCAATTTCTGTGCAAGATGAACAGGAATAGGGAGAACCAATGAGAGACTAGCTGTAGGTGTCTGCACGGGCAAATATAACGCTCATTGCCCACCAGGAAGAGGAATTAAACAAAGGCTCAGTGTGCCCTGCTGGAAACAGATTAGGGCCTGAAGCAATCCTGCGGTTTTGTGCCCAGCTCACAAGAAAGCGAGTTGAAGAAAGGAGCTCAGGGGCACTGTAATTCACAAACCTGCAGAGTTATAATTGACAGCTATCCTCCAAAAATATATTGAAGTAAGCCTGCGAAGGGGACTTGAAAGCGGGGAAGAATTTCAGGAAAACGATTGCAGGGGGTAGACTGGAATTGCTCTGAAAGCATAGGAAAAGAGGCACAACGTCGACAATGATGCACTTGGCCAAAAAGGGCGTATGCGTTTTTTCCTGAATATATTCAGGAAAAAACGCATACGCCCTTTTTGGCCAACCAAGCAAGCCTGTAAAGGAAATCTGCACTACAATGAAGTCTCACTGCTCCCCTGGCAAAAGGGCCATCTGAAAAAAGTGTAAAATCCAGAAAGGTAGGACAGGATATGTAGAACAGGGAGCCTTGTTATGCTGATTTGCAGGATGTAAATTGCCAGCAGCCACCCTGGAGAAGTGTATGGTGTTTCCTGAAACACGTAAGTAACAAAGCAACAGAGCCTATGGCACTTCCACTTATGGTCCTATAGCTTACGGAAATTAAAATCAAAAACAGACAGCCACCCCAATATTTGGGACGGCTGTGTTCACAAGAAGCTCGTGTACAGTATCAGGTAAATATCCCAGAAAGCAAAAAATGGATAAAGAAGTTGTGGCACGTACGTACAATTCAATATCACTCAGCAATGAAATCTGTGTCATCAGGCCCGTAGCGGCATAGTGAGTGGATGCAGGTACGGTGATTCTACGTGAACTACGTCACACAGAAAAAGAAACATCATAAGATATCACTAATACACAGAATGTAAACTTGACTACACATGAACTGAATTACAAAACAGAATAGGGTCTCAAATTTGGAAAACCAACTAGTGCTTGCTTATGGGGAAAGGTGCCTTGGGGTGCTGCATAAAACCAGAGACTGAAATTAGCACAGATAACATTCCATAAGCCAAATATGTAATAGACAAGACCTACTCCTTGCTCAACGGAATGGACTCAACACCACATATTCAACGCCTAGGAATATATCTGACTAGGAAGAATCTTAAAACCCATGGATATATATGTCTCTGTAAGAGAATCAAGCGTGTGTACAGCGGCCGAAACGCAGCAGTGAAAATCCGATATATCCCATTATCAAAATAAATTTTGAAAACAAAACACAAAGACAGTGAAATAGAGAGCAATTCTTAAATAATTCACTGAGGGCATGTGATGCAACCGGGATTGACCACATCTACACCCAGAGCTGGTTGAGACATAAGGCTGGACACTTCAGGCTGATAGCATTGGTGAGTTTCGGTGAGCAAATGCAGACGCTTTGAAGTCATACTGCATGGTACCCATTCCATGGGTCCCAACTCTCCAGGTTCAAGGGATTCTTCCTCCAGCTAAAACATGCATGGGAAACCCAGAGTATCGTCCACCGTGTGATTGAGAAACGATTTCAAATGCATCTCAGTTTCCGTATCCTGGTCCTCGGGTTCACCATTCCAGATGCTTTACTAACACTCTCCCCACTTGGAGAGTCAGTGCCTTTAACCTCCTCTTTGGCACAGCTTGCAATTTCTGTGCAAGATGAACAGGAATAGGGAGAACCAATGAGAGACTAGCTGTAGGTGTCTGCACGGGCAAATGTAACGGTCATTGCCCACCAGAAAGAGGAATTAAACAAAGGCTCAGTGTGCCCTGCTGGAAACAGATTAGGGCCTGAAGCAATCCTGCGGTTTTGTGCCCAGGTCACAAGAAAGCGAGTTGAAGAAAGGAGCTCAGGGGCACTGTAATTCACAAACCTGCAGAGTTATAAATGACAGCTATCCTCCAAAAATATATTGAAGTAAGCCTGCGAAGGGGACTTGAAAGCGAGGCAGAGTTTCAGGAAAACCATTGCAGGGGGTAGACTGGAATTGCCCTGAAAGCATAGGAAAAGAGGCAGAACGTCGCCAATGTTGCACTTGGCCAAAAAGGGCGTATGCGTTTTTTCCTGAATATATTCAAGAAAAAACGCATACGCTCTTTTTGGCCAACCAAGCAAGCCTGTAATGGATATCTGCACTACAATGAAGTCTCACTGCCCCCTGGGCAAGAGGGCCATCTGAAAAAAGTGTAAAATCCAGAAAGGTAGGACAGGATATGTAGTACAGGGAGCCTTGTTATGCTGATTGGCAGGATGTAAATTGCCAGCAGCCACCCTGGAGAAGTGTATGGTGTTTCCTGAAACACGTAAGAAATAAAGCAACACAGCCTATGGCAATTGCAATTATGGTCCTATTGCTTAGGGAAATTAAAATAAAAAAAAAGAGCCACCCAAAAGTTTGGGACGGCTGTGTTCCCAAGAAGCTCGTCTACAGTACCAGGTAAATATCCCAGAAAGCAAAAAATGGATAAAGAAGTTGTGGCACGTACGTGCAATGCAATATCACTCAGCAATGAAATCTGTGTCATCAGGCCCGTAGCGGCATAGTGAGTGGATGCAGGTACGGTGATTCTACGTGAACTACGTCACACAGAAAAAGAAACATCATAAGATATCACTAATACACGGAATGTAAACTTGACTACACATGAACTGAATTACAAAACAGAACAGGGTCTCACATTTAGAAAACCAACCAGTGCTTGCTTATGGGGAAAGGTGTCTTGGGGTGCTGCATAAATCCAGAGACTGAAATTAGCACAGATAACTTTCCATAAGCCAAATATGTAATAGACAAGACCTACTCCTTGCTCAACGAAATGGACCAAAAACCACATATTAAACGCCTAGGAATATACCTGAGTAGGAAGAATCTTAAAACCCATGGATATATATGTCTCCGTAAGAGAATCAAGCATGTGTACTGCGGCCAAAACGCAGCAGTGAAAATCCGATAAATCCCATTATCAAAATAAATTTCGAAAACAAAACACAAAGACAGTGAAATAGAGAGCAATTCTTAAATAATTCACTCAGGGCATGTGATGCAACCGGGATTGACCACATCTACACCCAGAGCTGGTTGAGACATAAGGCTGGACACTTCAGGCTGATAGCATTGGTGAGTTTCGGTGATCAAATGCAGACCCTTTGAAGTCATACTGCATGGTACCCATTCCATGGGTCCCAACTCTCCAGGTTCAAGGGATTCTTCCTCCAGCTAAAACATGCATGGGAAACCCAGAGTATCGTCCACCGTGTGATTGGGAAACGATTTAAAATGCATCTCAGATTTCGTATGCTGGTCCTCGGGTTCACCATTCCAGATGCTTTACTAACACTCTCCCCGCTTGGAGAGTCAGTGCGTTTAAACTCCTCTTTGGCACAGCTTGCAATTTCTGTGCAAGATGAACAGGAATAGGGAGAACCAATGAGAGACTAGCTGTAGGTGTCTGCACGGGCAAATGTAACGCTCATTGCCCACCAGGAAGAGGAATTAAACAAAGGCTCAGTGTGCCCTGCTGGAAACAGATTAGGGCCTGAAGCAATCCTGCGGTTTTGTGCCCAGCTCACAAGAAAGCGAGTTGAAGAAAGGAGCTCAGGGGCACTGTAATTCACAAACCTGCAGAGTTATAAATGACAACTATCCTCCAAAAATATATTGAAGTAAGCCTGCGAAGGGGACTTGAAAGCGGGGCAGAATTTCAGGAAAACGATTGCAGGGGGTAGACTGGAATTGCCCTGAAAGCATAGGAAAAGAGGCAGAACGTCGACAATGATGCACTTGGCCAAAAAGGGCGTATGCGTTTTTTCCTGAATATATTCAGGAAAAAACGCATACGCCCTTTTTGGCCAACCAAGCAAGCCTGTAAAGGAAATCTGCACTCCAATGAAGTCTCACTGCCCCCCGGGCAAAAGGGCCATCTGAAAAAAGTGTAAAATCCAGAAAGTTAGGACAGGATATGGAGAACAGGGAGCCTTGTTATGCTGATTGGCACGATGTAAATTGTGAACAGCCACCCTGGAGAAGTGTATGGTGTTTCCTGAAACACGTAAGAAATAAAGCAACACAGCCTATGGCAATTGCACTTATGGTCCTATTGCTTAGGGAAATTAAAATCAAAAACAGAGAGCCACCCCAAAGTTTGGGACGGCTGTGTTCCCAAGAAGCTCGTCTACAGTACCAGGTAAATATCCCAGAAAGCAAAAAATGGATAAAGAAGTTGTGGCACGTACATGCAAAGCAATATCTCTCAGCAATGAAATCTGTGTCATCAGGCCGGTAGCGGCATAGTGAGTGGATGCAGGTATGGTGATTCTACGTGAACTACGTCACACAGAAAAAGAAACATCATAAGATATCACTAATACATGGAATGTAAACTTGACTACACATGAACTGAATTACAAAACAGAACAGGGTCTCAAATTTAGAAAACCAACTAGTGCTTGCTTATGGGGAAAGGTGCCTTAGGGTGCTGCATAAAACCAGAGACTGAAATTAGCACAGATAACATTCCAAAAGCCAAATATGTAATAGACAAGACCTACTCCTTGCTCAACGAAATGGACTCAACACCACATATTCAACGCCTAGGAATATACCTGACTAGGAAGAATCTTAAAACCCATGGATATATATGTCTCCGTAAGAGAATCAAGCGGGTGTACAGCAGCATAAACACAGCAGTGAAAATCCGATAAATCCCATTATCAAAATAAATTTCAAAAACAAAACACAAAGACAGTGAAATAGAGAGCAATTCTTAAATAATTCACTCTGGGCATGTGATGCAACCGGGATTTAACACATCTACACCCAGAGCTGGTTGAGACATAAGGCTGGACACTTCAGGCAGATAGCATTGGTGAGTTTCGGTGAGCAAATGCAGACCCTTTGAAGTCATACTGCATGGTACCTATTCCATGGGTCCCAACTCTTCAGGTTGAAGGGATTCTTCCTCCAGCTAAAACATGCATGGGAAACCCACAGTATGGTCCACTGTGTGATTGGGAAACGATTTAAAATGCATCTCAGTTTTCGTATCCTGGTCCTCGGGTTCACAATTCCAGATGCTTTACTAAAACTCTCCCCGCTTGGAGAGTCAGTGCCTTTAACCTCCTCTTTGGCACAGCTTGCAATTTCTGTGCAAGATGAACAGGAATACGGAGAACCAATGAGAGACTAGCTGTAGGTGTCTGCACGGGCAAATGTAACGCTCATTTCCCACCAGGAAGAGGAATTAACCAAAGGCTCAGCGTGCCCTGCCGGAAAGAGATTAGGGCCTTAAGCCATCCTGCGGTTTTGTGCCCAGCTCACAAGAAAGCGAGTTGAAGAAAGGAGCTCAGGGGCACTGTAATTCACAAACCTGCAGAGTTATAAATGACAGCTATCCTCCAAAAATATATTGAAGTAAGCCTGCGAAGGGGACTTGAAAGCGGGGCAGATTTTCAGGAAAACCTTTGTAGGGCGTAGACTGGAATTGCCCTGAAAGCATAGGAAAAGAGGCAGAACGTCGACAATGATGCACTTGGCCAAAAAGGGCGTATGCGTTTTTTCCTGAATATATTCAGGAAAAAACGCATACGCCCTTTTTGGCCAACCAAGCAAGCCTGTAAAGGAAATCTGCACTACAATGAAGTCTCACTGCCCCCCGGGCAAAAGGGCCATCTGAAAAAAGTGTAAAATCCAGAAAGGTAGGACAGGATATGGAGAACAGGGGGCCTTGTTATGCTGATTGGCAGGATGTAAATTGCCAGCAGCCACCCTGGAGAAGTGTATGGTGTTTCCTGAAACACGTAAGAAACAAAGCAACACAGCCTATGGCACTTCCACTTATGGTCCTATAGCTTACGGAAATTAAAATCAAAAACAGACAGCCACCCAAATATTTGGGACGGCTGTGTTCCCAAGAAGCTCGTCTACAGTACCAGGTAAATATCCCAGAAAGCAAAAAATGGATAAAGAATTTGTGGCACGTACGGGCAATGCAACATCACTCAGCAATGAAATCTGTGTCATCAGGCCCGTAGCGTCATAGTGAGTGGATGCAGGTACGGTGATTCTACGTGAACTACGTCATGCAGAAAAAGAAACATCATAAGATATCACTAATACACGGAATGTAAACTTGACTACACATGAACTGAATTACAAAACAGAACAGGGTCTCAAATTTAGAAAACCAACTAGTGCTTGCTTATGGGGAAAGGTGCCTTAGGGTGCTGCATAAAACCAGACACTGAAATTAGCACAGATAACATTCCAAAAGCCAAATATGTAATGGACAAGACCTACTCCTTGCTCAACGAAATGGACTCAACACCACATATTCAACGCCTAGGAATATACCTGACTAGGAAGAATCTTAAAACCCATGTATATATATGTCTCCGTAAGAGAATCAAGCGTGTGTACAGCGGCATAAACACAGCGTTGAAAATCCGATAAATCCCATTATCAAAATAAATTTCAAAAACAAAACACAAAGACAGTGAAATAGAGAGCAATTCTTAAATAATTCACTCAGGGCATGTGATGCAACCGGGATTTAACACATCTACACCAAGAGCTGGTTGAGACATAAGGCTGGACACTTCAGGCTGATAGCATTGGTGAGTTTCGGTGAGCAAATGCAGACCCTTTGAAGTCATACTGCATGGTACCTATTCCATGGGTCCCAACTCTTCAGGTTCAAGGGATTCTTCCTCCAGCTAAAACATGCATGGGAAACCCACAGTATGGTCCACCGTGTGATTGGGAAACGATTTAAAATGCATCTCAGTTTTCGTATCCTGGTCCTCGGGTTCACAATTCCCGATGCTTTACTAAAACTCTCCCCGCTTGGAGAGTCAGTGCCTTTAACCTCCTCTTTGGCACAGCTTGCAATTTCTGTGCAAGATGAACAGGAATACGGAGAACCAATGAGAGACTAGCTGTAGGTGTCTGCACGGGCAAATGTAACGCTCATTTCCCACCAGGAAGAGGAATTAACCAAAGGCTCAGCGTGCCCTGCCGGAAAGAGATTAGGGCCTTAAGCAATCCTGCGGTTTTGTGCCCAGCTCACAAGAAAGCGAGTTGAAGAAAGGAGCTCAGGGGCACTGTAATTCACAAAACTGCAGATTTATAAATGACAGCTATCCTCCAAAAATATATTGAAGTAAGCCTGCGAAGGGGACTTGAAAGCGGGGCAGATTTTCAGGAAAACCATTGCAGGGCGTAGACTGGAATTGCCCTGAAAGCATAGGAAAAGAGGCAGAACGTCGACAATGATGCACTTGGCCAAAAAGGGCGTATGCGTTTTTTCCTGAATATATTCAGGAAAAAACGCATACGCCCTTTTTGGCCAACCAAGCAAGCCTGTAAAGGAAATCTGCACTACAATGAAGTCTCACTGCCCCCCGGGCAAAAGGGCCATCTGAAAAAAGTGTAAAATCCAGAAAGGTAGGACAGGATATGGAAAACAGGGAGCCTTGTTATGCTGATTGGCAGGATGTAAATTGCCAGCAGCCACCCTGGAGAAGTGTATGGTGTTTCCTGAAACACGTAAGAAACAAAGCAACACAGCCTATGGCACTTCCACTTATGGTCCTATAGCTTACGGAAATTAAAATCAAAAACAGACAGCCACCCCAATATTTGGGACGGCTGTGTTCCCAAGAAGCTCATCTACAGTACCAGGTAAATATCCCAGAAAGCAAAAAATGGATAAAGAAGTTGTGGCACGTACGGGCAATGCAATATCACTCAGCAATGAAATCTGTGTCATCAGGCCCGTAGCGGCATAGTGAGTGGATGCAGGTACGGTGATTCTACGTGAACTACGTCATACAGAAAAAGAAACATCATAAGATATCACTAATACACGGAATGTAAACTTGACTACACATGAACTGAATTACAAAACAGAACAGGGTCTCAAATTTAGAAAACCAACTAGTGCTTGCTTATGGGGAAAGGTGCCTTAGGGTGCTGCATAAAACCAGACACTGAAATTAGCACAGAAAACATTCCAAAAGCCAAATATGAAATAGACAAGACCTACTCCTTGCTCAACGAAATGGACTCAACACCACATATTCAACGCCTAGGAATATACCTGACTAGGAAGAATCTTAAAACCCATGGATATATATGTCTCCGTAAGAGAATCAAGCGTGTGTACAGCGGCATAAACACAGCAGTGAAAATCCGATAAATCCCATTATCAAAATAAATTTCAAAAACAAAACACAAAGACAGTGAAATAGAGAGCAATTCTTAAATAATTCACTCAGGGCATGTGATGCAACCGGGATTTAACACATCTACACCCAGAGCTGGTTGAGACATAAGGCTGGACACTTCAGGCGGATAGCATTGGTGAGTTTCGGTGAGCAAATGCAGACCCTTTTAAGTCATACTGCATGGTACCTATTCCATGGGTCCCAACTCTTCAGGTTGAAGGGATTCTTCCTCCAGCTAAAACATGCATGGGAAACCCACAGTATGGTCCACCGTGTGATTGTGAAACGATTTAAAATGCATCTCAGTTTTCGTATCCTGGTCCTCGGGTTCACAATTCCAGATGCTTTACTAAAACTCTCCCCGCTTGGAGAGTCAGTGCCTTTAACCTCCTCTTTGGCACAGCTTGCAATTTCTGTGCAAGATGAACAGGAATACGGAGAAGCAATGAGAGACTAGCTGTAGGTGTCTGCACGGGCAAATGTAACGCTCATTTCCCACCAGGAAGAGGAATTAACCAAAGGCTCAGCGTGCCCTGCCGTAAAGAGATTAGGGCCTTAAGCAATCCTGCGGTTTTGTGCCAAGCTCACAAGAAAGCGAGTTGAATAAAGGAGCTCAGGGGCACTGTAATTCACAAACCTGCAGAGTTATAAATGACAGCTTTCCTCCAAAAATATATTGAAGTAAGCCTGCGAAGGGGACTGGAAAGCGGGGCAGAATTTCCGAAAAACGATTGCAGGGGGTAGACTGGAATTGCCCAGAAAGCATAGGAAAAGAGGCAGAACGTCGACAATGATGCACTTGGCCAAAAAGGGCGTATGCGTTTTTTCCTGAATATATTCAGGAAAAAACGCATACGCCCTTTTTGGCCAACCAAGCAAGCCTGTAAAGGAAATCTGCACTACAATGAAGTCTCACTGCCCCCGGGGCAAAAGGGCCATCTGAAAAATGTGTAAAATCCAGAAAGGTAGGACAGGATATGGAGAACAGGGAGCCTTGTTATGCTGATTGGCAGGATGTAAATTGCCAGCAGCCACCCTGGAGAAGTGTATGGTGTTTCCTGAAACACGTAAGAAACAAAGCAACGCAGCCTATGGCACTTCCACTTATGGTCCTATAGCTTACGGAAATTAAAAACAAAAACAGCCACCCCAAAATTTGGGACGGCTGTGTTCCCAAGAACCTCGTCTACAGTACCAGGTAAATATCCCAGAAAGCAAAAATGGATAAAGAAGTTGTGGCACGTACGTGCAATGCAATATCACTCAGCAATGAAATCTGTGTCATCAGGCCCGTAGCAGCATAGTGAGTGGATGCAGGTACGGTGATTCTACGTGAACTACGTCACACAGAAAAAGAAATATCATAAGATATCACTAATACACGGAATGTAAACTTGACTACACATGAACTGAATTACAAAACAGAACAGGGTCTCAAATTTAGAAAACCAACTAGTGCTTGCTTATGGGGAAATGTGCATTGCGGTGCTGCATAAAACCAGAGACTGAAATTAGCACAGATAACTTTCCATAAGCCAAATATGTAATAGACAAGACCTACTCCTTGCTCAACGAAATGGAACCAACACCACATATTCAACGCCTAGGAATATACCTGACTAGGAAGAATCTTAAAACCCATGGATATATATGTCTCTGTAAGAGAATCAAGCGTGTGTACAGCGGCCGAAACGCAGCAGTGAAAATCCGATAAATCCCATTATCAAAATAAATTTTGAAAACAAAACACAAAGACAGTGAAATAGAGAGCAAATCTTAAATAATTCACTCAGGGCATGTGATGCAACCGGGATTGACCACATCTACCCCCAGAGCTGGTTGAGACATAAGGCTGGACACTTCAGGCTGATAGCATTGGTGAGTTTCGGTGAGCAAATGCAGACCCTTTGAAGTCATACTGCATGGTACCCTTTCCATGGGTCCCAACTCTCCAGGTTCAAGGCATTCTTCCTCCAGCTAAAACATGCATGGGAAACCCAGGGTATCGTCCACCGTGTGATTGGGAAACGATTTAAAATGCATCTCAGTTTTCGTATCCTGGTCCTCGGGTTCACCATTCCAGATGCTTTACTAACACTCTCCCCGCTTGGAGAGTCAGTGCCTTTAACCTCCTCTTTGACACAGCTGGCAATTTCTGTGCAAGATGAACAGGAATAGGGAGAACCAATGAGAGACTAGCTGTAGGTGTCTGCACGGGCCAATGTAACGTTCATTTCCCAACAGGAAGAGGAATTAAACAAAGGCTCAGTGTGCCCTGCTGGAAACAGATTAGGGCCTGAAGCAATCCTGCGGTTTTGTGCCCAGCTCACAAGAAAGCGAGTTGAAGAAAGGAGCTCAGGGGCACTGTAATTCACAAACCTGCAGAGTTATAAATGACAGCTATCCTCCAAAAATATATTGAAGTAAGCCTGCGAAGGGGACTTGAAAGCGGGGCAGAATTTCAGGAAAACGATTGCAGGGGGTAGACTGGAATTGCCCTGAAAGCATAGGAAAAGAGGCAGAACGTCGACAATGATGCACTTGGCCAAAAAGGGCGTATGCGTTTTTTCCTGAATATATTCAGGAAAAAACGCATACGCCCTTTTTGGCCAAACAAGCAAGCCTGTAAAGGAAATCTGCACTACAATGAAGTCTCACTGCCCCCCGGGCAAAAGGGCCATCTGAAAAAAGTGTAAAATCCAGAAAGGTAGGACAGGATATGGAGAACAGGGAGCCTTGTTATGCTGATTGGCAGGATGTAAATTGTGAACAGCCACCCTGGAGAAGTGTATGGTGTTTCCTGAAACACGTAAGAAATAAAGCAACACAGCCTATGGCAATTGAACTTATGGTCCTATTGCTTAGGGAAATTAAAATCAAAAACAGAGAGCCACCCCAAAGTTTGGGATGGCTGTGTTCCCAAGAAGCTCGTCTACAGTACCAGGTAAATATCCCAGAAAGCAAAAAATGGATAAAGAAGTTGCGGCACGTACTTGCAATGCAATATCTCTCAGCAATGAAATCTCTGTAATCAGGCCCGTAGCGGCATTGTGAGTGGATGCAGGTACGGTGATTCTACGTGAACTACGTCACACAGAAAAAGAAACATCATAAGATATCACTAATACACGGAATGTAAACTTGACTACACATGAACTGAATTACAAAACAGAACAGGGACTCAAATTTAGAAAACCAACTAGTGCTTGCTTATGGGGAGAGGTGCCTTAGGGTGCTGCATAAAACCAGGGACTGAAATTAGCACAGATAACATTCCATAAGCCAAATATGTAATAGACAAGACCTACACATTGCTCAACGAAATGGACTCAACACCACATATCCAACGCCTAGGAATATACCTGACTAGGAAGAATCTTAAAATCCATGGATATATATGTCTCCGTAAGAGAATGAAGCGTATGTACAGCGGCATAAACGCAGCAGTGAAAATCCGATAAATCCCATTATCAAAATAAATTTCAAAACAAAACACAAAGACAGTGAAATAGAGAGCTATTCTTAAATAATTCACTCAGGGCATGTGATGCAACCGGGATTTAACACATCTACACCCAGAGCTGGGTGAGACATAAGGCTGGACACTTCAGGCTGATAGCATTGGTGAGTTTCGGTGAGCAAATGCAGACCCTTTGAAATCATACTGCATGGTACCTATTCCATGGGTCCCAACTCTTCAGGTTCAAGGGATTCTTCCTCCAGCTAAAACATGCATGGGAAACCCACAGTATGGTTCACCGTGTGATTGGGAAACGATTTAAAATGCATCTCAGTTTTCGTATCCTGGTCCTCGGGTTAACCATTCCAGATGCTTTACTAACAATCTCCCCGCTTGGAGAGTCAGTGCCTTTAACCTCGTATTTGGCACAGCTTGCAATTTCTGTGCAAGATGAACAGGAATAGGAGAAGCAATGTGAGACTAGATGTAGGTGTCTGCACGGGCAAATGTAACGCTCATTTCCCACCAGGAAGAGGAATTAACCAAAGGCTCAGCATGCCCTGCCGGAAACAGATTAGGGCCTGAAGCAATCCTGCGGTTTTGGGCTCAGCTCACCAGAAAGCGAGTTGAAGAAAGGAGCCCAGGGGCACTGTAATTCACAAAACTGCAGAGTTATAAATGACAGCTATCCTCCAAAAATATATTGAAGTAAGCCTGCGAAGGGGACTGGAATGCGGGGCAGAATTTCCGAAAAACGATTGCAGGGGGTAGACTGGAATTGCCCAGAAAGCATAGGAAAAGAGGCAGAACGTCGACAATGATGCACTTGGCCAAAAAGGGCGTATGCGTTTTTTCCTGAATATATTCAGGAAAAAACGCATACGCCCTTTTTGGCCAACCAAGCAATCCTGTAAAGGAAATCTGCACTACAATGAAGTCTCACTGCCCCCCGGGCAAAAGGGCCATCTGAAAAAAGTGTAAAATCCAGAAAGGTAGGACAGGATATGGAGAACAGGGAGCCTTGTTATGCTGATTGGCAGGATGTAAATTGCCAGCAGCCACCCTGGAGAAGTGTATGGTGTTTCCTGAAACACGTAAGAAACAAAGCAACACAGCCTATGGCACTTCCACTTATGGTCCTATAGCTTACGGAAATTAAAATCAAAAACAGACAGCCACCCCAATATTTGGGACGGCTGTGTTCCCAAGAAGCTCGTCTACAGTACCAGGTAAATATCCCAGAAAGCAAAAATGGATAAAGAAGTTGTGGCACGTACGTGCAATGCAATATCACTCAGCAATGAAATCTGTGTCATCAGGCCCGTAGCGGCATAGTGAGTGGATACAGGTACGGTGCTTCTACGTGAACTACGTCACACAGAAAACGAAACATCATAAGATATCACTAATACACGGAATGTAAACTTGACTACACATGAACTGAATTACAAAACAGAACAGGGTCTCAAATTTAGAAAACCAACTAGTGCTTGCTTATGGGGAAAGGTGCCTTGGGGTGCTGCATAAAACCAGAGACTGAAATTAGCACAGATAACATTCCATAAGCCAAATATGTAATAGACAAGACCTACTCCTTGCTCAACGAAATGGACCCAACACCACATATTCAACGCCTAGGAATATACCTGACTAGGAAGAATCTTAAAACCCATGGATATATATGTCTCCGTAAGAGAATCAAGCGTGTGTACAGCGGCCGAAATGCAGCAGTGAAAATCCGATAAATCCGATTATCAAAATAAATTTCGAAATCAAACACAAAGACAGTGAAATAGAGAGCAACTCTTAAATAATTCACTCAGGGCATGTGATGCAACCGGGATTGACCACATCTACACCCAGAGCTGGTTGAGACATAAGGCTGGACACGTCAGGCTGATAGCATTGGTGAGTTTCGGTGAGCAAATGCAGGCCCTTTGAAGTCATACTGCATGGTACCCATTCCATGGGTCAAAACTCTCCAGGTTCAAGGCATTCTTTCTCCAGCTAAAACATGCATGGGAAACCCAGAGTATCGTCCAACGTATGATTGGGAAATGATTTAAAATGCATCTCCGTTTTCGTATCCTGGTCCTCGGGTTCACCATTCCAGATGCTTTACTAACACTCTCCCCGCTTGGAGAGTCTGTGCCTTTAACCTCCTCTTTGGCACAGCTTGCAATTTCTGTGCAAGATGAACAGGAATAGGGAGAACCAATGAGAGCCTAGCTGTAGGTGTCTGCACGGGCAAATGTAACGCTCATTGCCCACCAGGAAGAGGAATTAAACAAAGGCTCAGCGTGCCCTGCTAGAAACAGATTAGGGCCTGAAGCAATCCTGCGGTTTTGTGCCCAGCTCACAAGAAAGCGAGTTGAAGAAAGGAGCTCAGGGGCACTGTAATTCACAAACCTGCAGAGTTATAAATGACAGCTATCCTCCAAAAATATATTGAAGTAAGCCTGCGAAGGGGACTTGAAAGCGGGGCAGAATTTCAGGAAAACGATTGCAGGGGGTAGACTGGAATTACCCTGAAAGCATAGGAAATGAGGAAGAACGTCGACAATGATGCACTTGGCCAAAAAGGGCGTATGCGTTTTTTCCTGAATATATTCAGGAAAAAACGCATAGGAACTTTTTGGCCAAACAAGCAAGCCTGTAAAGGAAATCTGCACTACAATGAAGTCTCACTGCCCCCCGGGCAAAAGGGCCATCTGAAAAAAGTGTAAAATCCAGAAAGTTAGGACAGGACATGGAGAACAGGGAGCCTTGTTATGCTGATTGGCAGGATGTAAATTGCCAGCAGCCACCCTGGAGAAGTGTATGGTGTTTCCTGAAACACGTAAGAAACAAAGCAACACAGCCTATGGCACTTCCACTTATGGTCCTATATCTTACGGAAATTAAAATCAAAAACAGACAGCCACCCCAATATTTGGGACGGCTGTGTTCAGAAGAAGCTCGTCTACAGTATCAGGTAAATATCCCAGAAAGCAAAAAATGGATAAAGAAGTTGTGGCACGTACGTACAATGCAATATCACTCAGCAATGAAATCTGTGTCATCAGGCCCGTAGCGGCATAGTGAGTGGATGCAGGTACGGTGATTCTACGTGAACTACGTCACACAGAAAAAGAAACATCATAAGATATCACTAATACACGGAATGTAAACTTGACTACACATGAACTGAATTACAAAACAGAACAGGGTCTCAAATTTAGAAAACCAACTAGTGTTTGCTTATGGGAAAAGGTGCCTTGGGGTGCTGCATAAAACCAGAGACTGAAATTAGCACAGATAACTTTCCATAAGCCAAGTATGTAATACACAAGTCCTACTCCTTGCTCAACGAAATGGACCCAACACCACATATTCAACGCCTAGGAATATACCTGACAAGGAAGAATCTTAAAACCCATGGATATATATGTCTCCGTAAGAGAATCAAGCGTGTGTACAGCGGCCGAAACGCAGCAGTGAAAATCCGATAAATCCCATTATCAAAATAAATTTCGAAAACAAAACACAAAGACAGTGAAATAGAGAGCAATTCTTAAATAATTCACTCAGGGCATGTGATGCAACCGGGATTGACCACATCTACACCCAGAGCTGATTGAGACATAAGGCTGGACACTCCAGGCTGATAGCATTGGTGAGTTTCGGTGAGCAAATGCAGACCCTTTGAAGTCATACTGCATGGTACCCATTCCATGGGTCCCAACTCTCCAGGTTCAAGGCATTCTTCCTGCAGCTAAAACATGCATGGGAAACCCAGAGTATCGTCCACCGTGTGATTGGGAAACGATTTAAAATGCATCTCAGTTTTCGTATCCTGGTCCTCGGGTTCAACATTCCAGATGCTTTACTAACACTCTCCCCGCTTGGAGAGTCAGAGCCTTTAACCTCCTCTTTGGCACAGCTTGCAATTTCTGTGCAAGATGAACAGGAATAGGGAGAACCAATGAGAGACTAGCTGTAGGTGTCTGCACGGGCAAATGTAACGCTCATTGCCCACCAGGAAGAGGAATTAAACAAAGGCTCAGTGTGCCCTGGTGGAAACAGATTAAGGCCTGAAGCAATCCTGCGGTTTTGTGCCCAGCTCACAAGAAAGCGAGTTGAAGAACGAGCTCAGGGGCACTGTAATTCACAAACCTGCAGAGTTATAAATGACAGCTTTCCTCCAAAAATATATTGAAGTAAGCCTGCGAAGGGGACTTGAAAGCGGGGCAGAATTTCAGGAAAACGATTGCAGGGGGTAGACTGGAATTGCCCTGAAAGCATAGGAAAAGAGGCAGAACGTCGACAATGATGCACTTGGCCAAAAAGGGCGTATGCGTTTTTTCCTGAATATATTCAGGAAAAAACGCATACGCCCTTTTTGGCCAACCAAGCAAGCCTGTAAAGGAAATCTGCACTACAATGAAGTCTCACTGCCCCACGGGCAAGAGGGCCATCTGAAAAAAGTGTAAAATCCAGAAAGGTAGGACAGGATATGGAGAACAGGTAGCCTTGTTATGCTGATTGGCAGGATGTAAATTGCCAACAGCCACCCTGGAGAAGTGTATGGTGTTTCCTGAAAAATGTAAGAAATAAAGCAACACAGCCTATGGCAATTGCACTTATGGTCCTATTCCTTAGGGAAATTAAAATCAAAAACAGAGAGCCACCCCACAGTTTGGGACGGCTGTGTTCCCAAGAAGCTCGTCTACAGTACCAGGTAAATATCCCAGAAAGCAAAAAATGGATAAAGAAGTTGTGGCACGTACGTGCAATGCAGTATCACTCAGCAATGAAATCTGTGTCATCAGGCCCATAGCGGCATAGTGAGTGGATGCAGGTACGGTGATTCTACGTGAACTACGTCACACAGAAAAAGAAACATCATAAGATATCACTAATACACGGAATGTAAACTTGACTACACATGAACTGAATTACAAAACAGAACAGGGTCTCAAATTTAGAAAACCAACTAGTGCTTGCTTATGGGGAAAGGTGCGTTGGGGTGCTGCATAAAACCAGAGACTGAAATTAGCAGAGATAACTTTCCATAAGCCAAATATGTAATAGACAAGACCTACTCCTTGCTCAACGAAATGGACCCAACACCACATATTCAACGCCTAGGAATATACCTGACTAGGAAGAATCTTAAAACCCATGGATATATATGTCTCCGTAAGAGAATCAAGCGTGTGTACAGCGGCCGAAACGCAGCAGTGAAAATCCGATAAATCCCATTATCCAAATAAATTTCGAAAACAAAACACAAAGACAGTGAAATAGAGAGCAATTCTTAAATAATTCACTCAGGGCATGTGATGCAACCGGGATTGACCACATCTACACCCAGAGCTGGTTGAGACATAAGGCTGGACACTTCAGGCTGATAGCATTGGTGAGTTTCGATGAGCAAATGCAGACCCTTTGAAGTCATACTGCATGGTACCCATTCCATGGGTCCCAACTCTCCAGGTTCATGGGATTCTACCTCCAGCTAAAACATGCATGGGAAACCCAGAGTATCGTCCACCGTGTGATTGGGAAACGATTTAAAATGCATCTCCGTTTTCGTATCCTGGTCCTCGGGTTCACCATTCCAGATGCTTTACTAACACTCTCCCCGCTTGGAGAGTCAATGCCTTTAACCTCCTCTTTGGCACAGCTTGCAATTTCTGTGCAAGATGAACAGGAATAGGGAGAACCAATGAGAGACTAGCTGTAGGTGTCTGCACGGGCAAATGTAACGCACATTGCCCACCAGGAAGAGGAATTAAGCAAAGGCTCAGCGTGTCCTGCTGAAAACAGATTAGGGACTGAAGCAATCCTGCGGTTTTGTGCCCAGCTCACAAGAAAGCGAGTTGAAGAAAGGAGCTCAGGGGCACTGTAATTCACAAACCTGCAGAGTTATAAATGACAGCTATCCTCCAAAAATATATTGAAGTAAGCCTGCGAAGGGGACTTGAAAGCGGGGCAGAATTTCAGGAAAACGATTGCAGGGGGTAGACTGGAATTGCGCTGAAAGCATACGAAAAGAGGCAGAACGTCGACAATGATGCACTTGGCCAAAAAGTGCGTATGCGTTTTTTCCTGAATATATTCAGGAAAAAACGCATACGCCCTTTTTGGCCAACCAAGCAAGCCTGTAAAGGAAATCTGCACTACAATGAAGTCTCACTGCCCCCGGGCAAAATGGCCATCTGAAAAAAGTGTAAAATCCAGAAAGGTAGGACAGGATATGGAGAACAGGGAGCCTTGTTATGCTGATTGGCAGGATGTAAATTGCCAGCAGCCACCCTGGAGAAGTGTATGGTGTTTCCTGAAACACGTAAGAAACAAAGCAACACAGCCTATGGCACTTCCACTTATGGTCCTATAGCTTACGGAAATTAAAATCAAAAACAGACAGCCACCCCAATATTTGGGACGGCTGTGTTCACAAGAAGCTCGTCTACATTATCAGGTAAATATCCCAGAAAGCAAAAAATGGATAAAGAAGTTGTGGCACGTACGTACAATGCAATATCACTCAGCAATGAAATCTGTGTCATCAGGCCCGTAGCGGCATAGTGTGTGGATGCAGATACGGTGATTCTACGTGAACTACGTCACACAGAAAAAGAAACATCATAAGATATCACTAATACACGGAATGTAAACTTGACTACACATGAACTGAATTACAAAACAGAACAGGGTCTCAAATTTAGAAAACCAACTAGTGCTTGCTTATGGGGAAAGGTGCGTTGGGGTGCTGCATAAAACCAGAGACTGAAATTAGCAGAGATAACTTTCCATAAGCCAAATATGTAATAGACAAGACCTACTCCTTGCTCAACGAAATGGACCCAACACCACATATTCAACGCCTAGGAATATACCTGACTAGGAAGAATCTTAAAACCCATGGATATATATGTCTCCGTAAGAGAATCAAGCGTGTGTACAGCGGCCGAAACGCAGCAGTGAAAATCCGATAAATCCCATTATCCAAATAAATTTAGAAAACAAAACACAAAGACAGTGAAATAGAGAGCAATTCTTAAATAATTCACTCAGGGCATGTGATGCAACCGGGATTGACCACATCTACACCCAGAGCTGGTTGAGACATAAGGCTGGACACTTCAGGCTGATAGCATTGGTGAGTTTCGATGAGCAAATGCAGACCCTTTGAAGTCATACTGCATGGTACCCATTCCATAGGTCCCAACTCTCCAGGTTCATGGGATTCTACCTCCAGCTAAAACATGCATGGGAAACCCAGAGTATCGTCCACCGTGTGATTGGGAAACGATTTAAAATGCATCTCCGTTTTCGTATCCTGGTCCTCGGGTTCACCATTCCAGATGCTTTACTAACACTCTCCCCGCTTGGAGAGTCAATGCCTTTAACCTCCTCTTTGGCACAGCTTGCAATTTCTGTGCAAGATGAACAGGAATAGGGAGAACCAATGAGAGACTAGCTGTAGGTGTCTGCACGGGCAAATGTAACGCTCATTGCCCACCAGGAAGAGGAATTAAACAAAGGCTCAGCGTGTCCTGCTGAAAACAGATTAGGGACTGAAGCAATCCTGCGGTTTTGTGCCCAGCTCACAAGAAAGCGAGTTGAAGAAAGGAGCTCAGGGGCACTGTAATTCACAAACCTGCAGAGTTATAAATGACAGCTATCCTCCAAAAATATATTGAAGTAAGCCTGCGAAGGGGACTTGAAAGCGGGGCAGAATTTCAGGAAAACGATTGCAGGGGGTAGACTGGAATTGCGCTGAAAGCATACAAAAAGAGGCAGAACGTCGACAATGATGCACTTGGCCAAAAAGGGCGTATGCGGTTTTTCCTGAATATATTCAGGAAAAATATATCCTGAATATATTCAGGAAAAAACGTATACGCCCTTTTTGGCCAACCAAGCAAGCCTGTAAAGGAAATCTGCACTACAATGAAGTCTCACTGCCCCTGGGCAAAACGGCCATCTGAAAAAAGTGTAAAATCCAGAAAGGTAGGACAGGATATGGAGAACAGGGAGCCTTGTTATGCTGATTGGCAGGATGTAAATTGCCAGCAGCCACCCTGGAGAAGTGTATGGTGTTTCCTGAAACACGTAAGAAACAAAGCAACACAGCCTATGGCACTTCCACTTATGGTCCTATAGCTTACGGAAATTAAAATCAAAAACAGACAGCCACCCCAATATTTGGGACGGCTGTGTTCACAAGAAGCTCGTCTACATTATCAGGTAAATATCCCAGAAAGCAAAAAATGGATAAAGAAGTTGTGGCACGTACGTACAATGCAATATCACTCAGCAATGAAATCTGTGTCATCAGGCCCGTAGCGGCATAGTGTGTGGATGCAGATACGGTGATTCTACGTGAACTACGTCACACAGAAAAAGAAACATCATAAGATATCACTAATACACGGAATGTAAACTTGACTACACATGAACTGAATTACAAAACAGAACAGGGTCTCAAATTTAGAAAACCAACTAGTGCTTGCTTATAGGGAAAGGTGCGTTGGGGTGCTGCATAAAACCAGAGACTGAAATTAGCACAGATAACTTTCCATAAGCCAAATATGTAATAGACAAGACCTACTCCTTGCTCAACGAAATGGACCCAACACCACATATTCAACGCCTAGGAATATACCTGACTAGGAAGAATCTTAAAACCCATGGATATATATGTCTCCGTAAGAGAATCAAGCGTGTGTACAGCGGCCGAAACGCAGCAGTGAAAATCCGATAAATCCCATTATCAAAATAAATTTCGAAACCAAAACACAAAGACAGTGAAATAGAGAGAAATTCTTAAATAATTCACTCAGGGCATGTGATGCAACCGGGATTGACCACATCTACACCCAGAGCTGGTTGAGACATAAGGCTGGACACTTCAGGCTGATAGCATTGGTGAGTTTCGTTGAGCAAATGCAGACCCTTTGAAGTCATCCTGCATGGTACCCATTCCATGGGTCCCAACTCTCCAGGTTCAAGGGATTCTTCCTCCAGCTAAAACATGCATGGGAAACCCAGAGTACCGTCCACCGTGTGATTGGGAAACGATTTAAAATGCATCTCCGTTTTCGTATCCTGGTCCTCGGGTTCACCATTCCAGATGCTTTACTAACACTCTCCCCGCTTGGAGAGTCAGTGCCTTTAACCTCCTCTTTGGCACAGCTTGCAATTTCTGTGCAAGATGAACAGGAATAGGGAGAACCAATGAGAGACTAGCTGTAGGTGTCTGCACGGGCAAATGTAACGCTCATTGCCCACCAGGAAGAGGAATTAAACAAAGGCTCAGTGTGCCCTGCTGGAAACAGATTAGGGCCTGAAGCAATCCTGCGGTTTTGTGCCCAGTTCACAAGAAAGCGAGTTGAAGAAAGGAGCTCAGGGGCACTGTAATTCACAAACCTGCAGAGTTATAAATGACAGCTATCTCCCAAAAGTATATTGAAGTAAGCCTGCGAAGGGGACTGGAAAGCGGGGCAGAATTTCAGGAAAACGATTGCAGGGGGTAGACTGGAATTGCCCAGAAAGCATAGGAAAAGAGGCAGAACGTTGACAATGATGCACTTGGCCAAAAAGGGCGTATGCGTTTTTTCCTGAATATATTCAGGAAAAAACGCATACGCCCTTTTTGGACAACCAAGCAAGCCTGTAAAGGAAATCTGCACTACAATGAAGTCTCACTGCCCCCCGGGCAAGAGGGCCATCTGAAAAATGTGTAAAATCCAGAAAGGTAGGACAGGATATGGAGAACAGGGAGCCTTGTTATGCTGATTGGCAGGATGTAAATTGCCAACAGCCACCCTGGAGAAGTGTATGGTGTTTCCTGAAAAACGTAAGAAATAAAGCAACACAGCCTATGGCAATTGCACTTATGGTCCTATTCCTTAGGGAAATTAAAATCAAAAACAGAGAGCCACCCCACAGTTTGGGACGGCTGTGTTCCCAAGAAGCTCGTCTACAGTACCAGGTAAATATCCCAGAAAGCAAAAAATGGATAAAGAAGTTGTGGCACGTACGTGCAATGCAGTATCACTCAGCAATGAAATCTGTGTCATCAGGCCCATAGCGGCATAGTGAGTGGATGCAGGTACGGTGATTCTACGTGAACTACGTCACACAGAAAAAGAAACATCATAAGATATCACTAATACACGGAATGTAAACTTGACTACACATGAACTGAATTACAAAACAGAACAGGGTCTCAAATTTAGAAAACAAACTAGTGCTTGCTTATGGGGAAAGGTGCCTTGGGGTGCTGCATAAAACCAGAGACTGAAATTAGCACAGATAACATTCCATAAGCCAAATATGTAATAGAAAAGACCTACTCCTTGCTCAACGAAATGGACTCAACACCACATATTCAACGCCTAAGAATATACATGACTAGGAAGAATCTTAAAACCCATGGATATATATGTCTCCGTAAGAGAATCAAGCGTGTGTACAGCGGCCGAAACGCAGCAGTGAAAATCCGATAAATCCTATTATCAAAATAAATTTCGAAAACAAAACACAAAGACAGTGAAATAGAGAGCAATTCTTAAATAATTCACTCAGGGCATGTGATTCAACCGGGATTGACCACATCTACACCCAGAGCTGGTTGAGACATAAGGCTGGACACTTCAGGATGATAGCATTGGTGAGTTTCGGTGAGCAAATGCAGACACTTTGAAGTCATACTGCATGGTACCTATTCCATGGGTCCCAACACTTCAGGTTCAAGGGATTCTTCCTCCAGCTAAAACATGCATGGGAAACCCACAGTATGGTCCACCGTGTGATTGGGAAATGATTTACAATGCATCTCAGTTTTCGTATCCTGGTCCTCGGGTTCACCATTCCAGATGCTTTACTAACACTCTCCCCGCTTGGAGAGTCAGTGCCTTTAACCTCCTCTTAGGCACAGCTTGCAATTTCTGTGCAAGATGAACAGGAATAGGGAGAACCAATGAGAGACTAGCTGTAGGTGTCTGCACGGGCAAATGTAATGCTCATTTCCCACCAGGAAGAGGAATTAACCAAAGGCTCAGCGTGCCCTGCTGGTAACAGATTAGTGCCTGAAACAATCCTGTGGTTTTGTGCCCAGCTCACAAGAAAGCGAGTTGAAGAAAGGAGCTCAGTGGCACTGTAATTCACAAACCTGCAGAGTTATAAATGACAGCTATCTTCCAAAAGTATATTGAAGTAAGCCTGCGAAGGGGACTTGAAAGCGGGGCAGAATTTCAGGAAAACGATTGCAGGTGGTAGATTGGAATTGCCCTGAAAGCATAGGAAAAGAGGCACAAAGTGGACAATGATGCACTTGGCCAAAAAGGGCGTATGCGTTTTTTCCTGAATATATTCAGGAAGAAACGCATATGCACTTTTTGGCCAACCAAGCAAGACTGTAAAGGAAATCTGCACTACAATGTAGTCTCACTGCCCCCCTGGCAAAAGGGCCATCTGAAAAAAGTGTAAAATCCAGAAAGGTAAGACAGGATATGGAGAACAGGGAGCCTTGTTATGCTGATTGGGATGATGTAAATTGCCAACAGCCACCCTGGAGAAGTGTATGGTGTTTCCTGAAACACGTAAGAAATAAAGGAACACAGCTTATGGCAATTGCACTTATGGTCCTCTTGCTTAGGGAAATTAAAATCAAAATCAGAGATCCACCCCAAAATTTGGGACGGCTGTGTTCCCAAGAAGCTCGTCTACAGTACCAGGTAAATATCCCAGAAAGCAAAAAATGGATAAAGAAGTTGTGGCACGTACGTGCAATGCAATATCACTCAGCAATGAAATCTGTGTCATCAGGCCCGTAGCGGCATAGTGAGTGGATGCAGGTACGGTGATTCTACGTGAACTACATCACACAGAAATAGAAACATCATAAGATATCACTAATACACGGAGTGTAAATTTAACTACACATGAACTGAATTACAAAAGAGAACAGGGTCTCAAATTTTGAAAACCAACTAGTGCTTGCTTATGGGGAAATGTGCGTTGGGATGCTGCATAAATCCAGAGACTGAAATTAGCACAGATAACTTTCCATAAGCCAAATATGTAATAGACAAGACCTACTCCTTGCTCAACGCAATGGACTCAACACCACATATTCAACGCCTAGGAATATACCTGACTAGGAAGAATCTTAAAACCCATGGATTTATATGTCTCCCTAAGAGAATCCAGTGTGTGTACAGCGACATAAACGCAGCAGGGAAAATCTGATAAATCCTATTATCAAAATAAATTTCAAAAACAAAACACAAAGACAGTGAAATAGAGAGCAATTCTTAAACAATTCACTCAGGGCCTCTGATGCAACCGGGATTGACCACATCTACACCCACAGCTGGTTGAGACATAAGGCTGGACACTTCAGGCTGATAGCATTGGTGAGTTTCGGTGAGCAAATGCAGACCCTTTGAAGTCATACTGCATGGTACCCATTCCATGGGTCCCAACTCTCCAGGTTCAAGAGATTCTTCCTCCAGCTAAAACATGCATGGGAAACCCAGAGTATCGTCCACCGTGTGATTGGGAAATGATTTAAAATGCATCTCAGTTTTCGTATCCTGGTCCTCGGGTTCACCATTCCAGATGCTTTACTAACACTCTCCCCGCTTGGAGAGTCAGTGCCTTTAACCTCCTCTTTGGCACAGCTTGCAATTTCTGTGCAAGATGAACAGGAATAGGGAGAACCAATGAGAGACTAGCTGTAGTTGTCTGCACGGGCAAATGTAATGCTCATTTCCCACCAGGAATAGGAATTAACCAAAGGCTCAGCGTGCCCTGCTGGAAAGAGATTAGTGCCTGAAGCAATCCTGCGTTTTTGTGCCCAGCTCACAAGAAAGCGAGTTGAAGAAAGGAGCTCAGGGGCACTGTAATTCACAAACCTGCAGAGTTATAAATGACAGCTATCCTCCAAAAATATATTGAAGTAAGCCTGCAAAGGGGACTTGAAAGCGGGGCAGAAATTCAGGAAAACGATTGAAGGGTTAAACTGGAATTGCACTTAAAGAATAGGAAAAGAGGCAGAACGTCGATAATGATGCACTTGTCCAAAAAGTGCGGTTGCTTTTTTCCTTAAATATATTAAGGAAAAAACGCATACGCACTTTTTGGCCAACCAAGCAAGCTTGTAAATAAACCTGCACTACAATGAAGTCTCAGTGCCCCCCAGGGCAAAAGGGCCATTTAAAAAAATTGTAAAATCCAGAAACGGAGGACAGGCAATGGAAAACAGGGATCCTTATTATGCTGATGCATATGATGTAAATTGCCGACAGCCATTCTGGAGAAGTGTTATGTGTTTCCTGTAACACGTAAGAAACAAAGCAACACAGCCTATGGCACTTCCACTTATGGTCCTACAGCTTAGGGAAATTAAAATCAAAAACACCCAGCCACCTCAAAGTTTGGGACCTCTCTGTTCACAAGAACCTCGTTTACAGTACAAGGTAAATATCTCAGAGAGCAAACAATGGATAAAGAAGTTGTGGTACGTACGTACAATGGAATATCACTCAGCAATGAAATCTGTGTCATCAGGCCCATAACGGCATAGTGAGTGGATTCAGGTATGGTGATTCTACGTGAAATAAGTCACACATAAAAAGAAACATCATAAAATATCACTAATACACAGTATGTAAACTTGACTATACATGAACTGAATTACAAAACAGAACAGTCTCAAATTTAGAAAACCAACTTGTGCTTTCTTATGGAGAAAGGTGCGTTGGCGTGCTGCATAAAACCAGAGACTGAAATTAGCACAGATACCGTTCCATAAGCCAAATATGTAATAGACAAGACCTACTCCTTGCTCAACGAAATGGACTCAACACCACATATTCAACGCCTAGGAATATACCTGACTAGGAAGAATCTTAAAACCCGTGGATATTTATGTCTCCGTAAGAGAATCAAGAGTGTGTACAGCGGCATTAACGCAGCAGTGAAAATCCGATAAATCCCAGTGTCAAAAAAAAATTTCAAAAACAAAACACAATGACAGTGAAATAGAGAGCAATTGTTAAATAACTCACACATGGCATGTGATGCAACCTGGTTTACCACATCTACACCCAGAGCTGGGTGAGAGATAAGGCTGGACCCTTTGGGCTGATAGCATTGGTGAGGTTCAGTGAGCAAATGCAGACCCTTTGATGTCATACTGCCTGGTACCCATTCCATGGTTCCCAACTCTCCAGGTTCTAGGGATTCTTCCTTCTGCTAAAATTTGCATGGGAAACCCAGAGTATGCTCCACCGTGTGACTGGGAAACCTTTTTACATGCATGTCTGTTTTCGTCCCCTGGTACTCAGGTTCACCATTCCAGACCCTTTTCTTACACTCTCCCCATTTGGAGAGTCAGTGTCTTTAACCTCCTGTTTGGCACTGTTTGCAATTTCTGCGCAAGATGAACAGGAATACGGAGAACCAATGGGAGACTATCTGTAGGTGTGTGCACGGGCAAATATTTTTTTTAACATCTTTATTGGGGTATAATTGCTTTACAATGGTGTGTTAGTTTTTGCTTTATAACAAAGTGAATCAGCCATACATATACATATGCTCCCTGTGTCTTCCCTCTTGTGTCTCCCTCCCTCCCTCTCTCCCCCTTCCACCCCTCCAGGCTGTCCCAACGCCCCGAGCTAATATCCCTGTGACTTGCGGCTGCTTCCCCCTTGCTATCTACCTTACTACATTTGTTAGTGTGTATATGTCCATGACTCTCTCTCGCCCTGTCAGAACTCACCATTCCCCCTCCCCATATCCTCAATTCCGTTCTCCAGTAGGTCTGCGCCTCTATTCCTGTCTTATCCCTAGGTTCTTCATGACATTTTTTTCCTTTAAATTCCATATATATGTGTTAGCATACGCTATTTGTCTTTTTCTTTCTGACTTACTTCACTCTGTATGACAGACTCTAGGTCTATCCATCTCATTACAAATAACTCAGTTTCATTTCTTTTTAAGGCTGAGTAATATTCCATTGTGTATATGTGCCACATCTTCTTTATCCATTCGTCCGATGATGGGCGCTTAGGTTCTTTCCATCTCCGGGCTATTGTAAATAGAGCTGCAATGAACATTTTGGTACATGACTCTTTTTGAATTTTGGTTTTCTCAGGGTATATGCCCAGTATGCACGGGCAATTTTAACACTCATTTCCCAACAGGAAAAGGAATTAACCAAAGGCTCTGCATGCTGTGCTGGAACAAGATTAGGGCCTGAAGCAATCCTGCGGTTTTGTGGCCAGCTCACAAGAAAGCGAGTTGAGGAAAGGAGCTCAGGGGCACTGTCATTCACATACCTGCAGACTTATAAATGACAGAAATCGTACAAAAATATATTGAATTAAGGCTGCGAAGAGGACTTGAAAGTGGGGCAGAATTGCTGGAATCCGATTTCAGGAGGTAGACGTGAATTGCTCTGAAAGCATAAGAGAAGTGGCAGAACCTCGTCAATGAAGCACTTGGCCAAAAAGGGCATATGCATTTTTTCCAGGGCCATCATTCACGGGAGTAGGAGGCTCCCAGCATGCTCCAGTGGCCAACAGAGGGCCCACGTCGCCAAGGCGATGTGAGCTAGCCAGGCAGGAGTGACCTGACATCAGAGGGCTCACCTCACAGAATGGTAGGGAACCCAGCCAGGATCAGACTCTCCCCAGAGGGCCCACATCACCAAGGTGATGGGAACCAGGCAGGAGTGTCCTCACACCCGTGGGGCCACATCATCAAAAGTTGAGGTACCCAGCACATGTGGCCTCAAACCAGAGGACCCACATCACCATGGGTTTCGGAGTGAGGCAGGCAGGATTAACCTCACAACACATGTCCCATTGTATACAAAAGGTGTGGAAACCAGCAGTTGGATCTTCCTAGCAGGCGGCCCAGAGCACTGAGGCTATGAGATCCAGGCCGGCATGAACTCACAACAGAGGGCCCTCATTGTGATTCTGTAAGCAACCCAGCCGTTGTGACCTCAGAGCAGAAGGCCCACATCCCCATGGGGAAGGGAAACAAGCAGGAGTGTCATCGCAAGAGTGGGCACACATGAAAAAATGTAGGGAGCCCAGCAATTAGTGCCTGATGCCAGAGGGCCCTCATCACCGAGGGGCGGTGGCTCCCAGCCAGCTCTGACTGCTACCAGCAGGGCGACGTCGCCAATGCGGAGTGCGACAACCAGGCAGGAGTGACCTCAGAGCAGAGGGTCAACCTCACAGAAGTGTGAAGAACCAAAGAGGATCAGATTCTCACCAGAGGGCCCACATCACCAAGGGAATGGGAACCAGGCAGGAGTGTCCTCACACTAGTGGGGCCACATCACCGAAAAGTGAGGGACCCAGCACACGTGGCCTCAAACCAGAGGACACACATCACAAGGGAGCTGGGATTGAGGCAGGCAGGAGGAGCCTCAAAACAGAGGGACCATAGAATTAAAGAGGTGAAGAATCCCGCAGTTGGAACCTCCCAGCAGGCGGCCAGGAGCAGCGAGACTATGGGATCCAGGCCGGAGTGATCTCACACCAGAGGGCCGTCATCATGAAACTGTGAGCAACCTAGGCGTTGGGATCTCAGAGCAGAAGGCCCACATTCCCATGGGGTTGGGAACCTGTCAGAAGTGTACTCGCACCACAGGGCACACATCAGAGAATTTAGGGAACCCAGGAGTTAGGGCCTGACGCCAGAGGGCCCTCATTACCAAGGGGAGGAGACTCCAATCAGGCACCAACACCCAACTGAGGTCCCACGTCGCCAAGGTGACGTGTGACAGCCAGGTAGGAGTGACCTCACCGCAGAGGGCCTACCTCACAGAAGGGTGAGGAACACAGCCAGGATAAGACTCTCACCAGAGGGCCCACATCACCAAGGTGATCAGAACCAGGCAGGAGAGTCTTCACACCAGTGTGGCCACATCATAGAAAGGTGAGGAACCCAGCACATGTGGCCTAAACAAGAAGACCCACATCTCCAAGGGGCTCGGAATGAGGCAGGCAGGAGTAGCCTCACAACACAGGGCCCATAGAATAAAAAAGCTGAGGAATCCAGCAATGGGAACCTCCCAGCAGGCGGCCAAGAGCACCAAGTCTATGCGATTCAGGCCGCAGTAAACTCACAGCAGAGGGTCCACATCATGAAAATGCGAGCAACCCAGCCATTTGGACCTCAGAGCAGAAGGTCCACATCCCCAAGGTGTTGGGAGCATGGCAGGAGTGTCCTCGCACCACTTAGCACATATCAGAAAATGTGGGTACCCAGCAGTTAGGGCCTGACGCCAGAGGGCCCTCATCACTGAGGGGAGGAGGCTCCCAGCATGTTCCAACTACCACAAGAGGGCCCACGTCGCCAAGGCGGGGTGTGCCAGCCAGGCAGGAGTGACCTCACAGCAGACGGCCCACCTCAAAGAAGTGTGAGGAACCCAACCAGGATCAGACTCTCACCAGAGGGCCCATATCACCAAGGGGACGGGAACCAGGCACGAGTGTCCTCACACCAGTGGGGCCACATCACTAAAAGATGAGGAAACTGGCACATGTGGCCACAAACCAGAGGACCTATATCACCAAGGGGCTGGGAGTGACACAGGCAGGAGGAGCCTCCCAACACAGGGCCCAAAGAATAAAAAAGGTGAGGAACCCAGCAGTTGGAACTTCCCAGCAGGCGGCCCAGAGTACAGAGGCTATGGGATCTAGGAATGAGTGAACTAACACCAGAGAGCTAACATAAGGAAACTGTGAGCAACCCAGTCGTTGGAACCTCAGAGCAGAAGGCCCATATCGCCATGGGGATGGGAACATTTCACGAGTGTCCTGGCATCACTGGGCTCACATCAGAAAACCTGGGGAGCCCAGCAGTTAGAGCCTGACGCCAGAGGGACCTCATCACCGAGGACAGGAGTCTCCAAAAGGATCGAACTGCCACCAGAGGGCCGACGTCACCAAGGCAATGGGAGCAAGCCAGGCAGGAGTTACCTCAGAGCACAGGGCCCACCTCACAGAACGGTAAGGAACCCAGCCAGGATCAGACTCTCACCAGAGGGGCCACATCACCAAGGGGCTGGGAAACAGGCACGAGTGTCCTCACACCATTGGGGCCACATCATCGAAAGGTGAGGGACCCAGCACACGTGGCCTCACACCAGAGGACACACATCACAACGGGGCTGGGATTGAGGCAGGCAGGAGGAGCCTCAAAACAGAGGGCCCATAGAATAAAAAAGGTGAGGAATCCCGCAGTTGGAACCTCCCAGCAGGCGCCCAGGAGCAGCAAGCCTATGGGATCTAGGCCGGAATGAACGCACATCAGAGGGCCCTCATCATGAAACTGTGAGCACCCCAGCCTTTGGGACCTCAGAGCAGAAGGCCCAAATTCCCATGTGGTTGGGAACCTGACAGGAGTGTACTCGCACCACAGGTCGCACATCTGCAAATTTTGGGAGCCCAGGAGTTAGGGTCTGACGCAAGAGGGCCCTCATTACCGAGGGACAGAGACTCGCAGCAGACACCAACTCCCAACTGAGGGCCCACGTCACCAAGGTGATGTGTGCCAGCCAGGCAGGAGTGACCTCACCGCAGAGGGCCTACCTCACAGAAGGGTGAGGAAACCAGCCAGGATAAGACTCTCACCAGAGGGCCCACATCACCAAGGGGATCGGAACCAGGCAGGAGGGTCCTCACACAAGTGTGGCCACATTATAGAAAGGTGAGGAACCCAGAACATGTGGCCTAAAACAGGGGACCCACATCTCCAAGGGGCTAGGAGTGAGGCAAGCAGGAGTATCCTCACAAAACAGAGCCCACAGAATAAAAGTTGTGAGGAATCCAGCAGTTGGAACCGGCCAGTAGGCCGCCCAGAGCACAGAGTCTATGGGATCCAGGCCACAGCAAACTCACAGCAGAGGTCCCACATCATGAAACTGTGAGCAACCCAGCGGATGGGACCTCAGAGCAGAAGGCCCACATCCCTATGGGGATGGGAACCTGACAGGAGTGTCCTCGGCCCACTTCCACGAATCAGAAAATGTGGGAACCCAGCAGTTAGGACCTGAGGCCAGAGGACCCTCATCACCGAGGGGAGGAGGCTCCCAGCAGGCTCCAACTGCCACCATAAGGCCGATGTCACCAAGGAGGGGTGTGCCAACCAGGCAGGAGTGACCTCAGAGCAGAAAGCCCACCTCACAGAAGTGTGAGGAACCCAACAAGGATCAGACTGTCACCAGAGGGCCAACATCACCAAGGGAATGGGAACCAGGCAGGAGTGTCCTCACACCAGTGGGGCTACATCACCATAATTTGAGGGACCCAGCACACGTGGCCTCAAACCTGAGGACACACATCACCAAGGGGCTGGGAGTGAGGCAGGCCAGAGGATCCTCAAAACAGAGGGACCATAGAATAAAAAAGGTGAGGAATCCCACAGTTGGAACCTCCAGCAGGCAGCCAGGAGCAGCGAGGCTATGGGATCTAGGCAGGAGTGAACTCACACCAGAGGGCCCTCATCATGAAACTGTGAGCAACACAGCCGTTGGGACCTCAGAGCAGAAGGCTCACATCCCCATGGGGATGGGAACCTGGCAGGAGTGTCCTTGCACCACTTAGCACGAATCAGAAAATGTGGGAACCCAGCAGTTAGGGCCTGAGGCCAGAGGGCCCTCATCACCGAGGGGAGGAGGCTCCCAGCAGGCTCCAACTGCCACCATATGGTCAACGTTGCCAAGGCGGGGTGTGCCAGCCAGGCAGGAGTGACCTCAGAGCAGAGGGCCCACCTCACAGAAGGGTGAGGAACCTAACCAGGATCAGACTCTCACCAGAGGGCCAACATCACCAAGGTGATGGGAACCAGGCAAGACTGTCCTAACACCAGTGGGGCCAACATCACCAAGGGAATGGGAACCAGGCAAGAGTGTCCTCACACCAGTGTGGCCACATTATAGAAAGGTGAGGAACACAGCACATGTGGCCTCAAACAAGGGGACACACATCACGAAGGGGCTGGGAGTGAGGCATGCAGGAGGAGACGCACAACCGAGGGCCCATAGAATAAAAAAGGTGAGGAATCGAGAAGTTGGAAACTCCAAGCTGGAGGCCCAGAGCACTGACACTATGGGATACAGGCCAGAGTGAACACACAGCAAAGGGCCCACATCATGAAACTGTGAGCAACCCAGCAGTTGGGACCACAGAACAGAAGTCCCACATGCCCATGGGGATGGGAACCTGGCAGGAGTGACTCGCACCACTGGGCACACATCAGAAAATGTGTGGAGCCCAGCACTTAGGGCCTGACACCAGAAGGCCCTCATCACTGAGGGGAGGAGACCCCAGCACGCTCCAACTGCCACCAGAGGGTCCACGTCGCCAAGGCGACGTGCGCCAGCCAGGCAGGATTGACCTCACAGCAGAGAGCCCACATCATGAAAGTGTGAGCAACCCAGCCGTTAGGACCTCAGAACAGAAGGCCCACACGCTCATGAGGATGGAAACCTGGCAGGAGTGCCCTCGTACCACTTAGCACGTATCAGAAAATGTGGGAACCCCGCCATTAGGGTCTGACGCCAGAGGGCCTCATCACCGCGGGAAGGAGGCTCCCAGCAGGCTCCAACTGCCACCAGGGTGCCGAAGTCAACAAGGCGGGTTGTGCCAGCCAGGCAGGAGTGACCTCAGAGAAGAGGGCTCACCTCACGGATGTGTGAGGAACCCAACCAGGATCAGAGTCTCACCAGAGGACCCACATCACCAAAGGGATGGGAACCAGGCAGGAGTGTCCACACACCAGTGGGGCCACATCATCAAAAGATGAGGAACCCATCACATATGGCCTCAAACCTGAGGACATACATCACCATGTGGCTGGGAGTGAGGCAGGTATCTGGAGGGGCACATTTAACTCTAATTTCCCACCAGGAAGAGGAATTAACCAAAGGCTCAGAGTGCCGTGCCGGACCCTGATTATGGCCTGAAGCAAACCTGCAGTTTTGTGGCCAGCTTACAAGGAAGCGAGTTAAGAAAGGAGCTCAGGGGCACTGTAATTCACAAACCTGCAGAGATAAATGACAGCTATTGGCAAAAATATATCGAAGTAAGTCTGCAAAGAGGACTTGAAAACGAGGCAGAATTGCAGGAATCATATTTCAAGAGGTAGATTGGAATTGCATTTAAAGCATATGAAAAGCGGCAGATCTTTGACAGTGATGCACATGGACAAAAAGTGCGTATACATTTTTCCTGAATATATTCAGGAAAAAACGCATATGAACATTTTGGCCAACCAAGCACTCCAGCAATGGAAATCCACACTACAATGAAGTCACATTTCCCATTCGTCAAAAAGGCCATCTGAATAAAGTGTAAAAACCAGAAACACAGGACAGGCCATGGAGAACAGGGAGCCGTGTTATGCTGATGGGCGGGATGTAAATTGCCAACAGACACTCTGGAGATGTTCATGGTGTATCCTGAAACATCTAAAAAACAAAGCTACAGAGCCTAGGGCACTTCCACTTTTGGCCCTATAGCTTAGGAAAATTAAAATCAACAAGACACAGCCAACACAAAATTTAGGGCTGCTGTGTTTACAAGAACCTCGAGTCCAGTACAAATTAAATATCCCAGAAAGAAAAAAATGGATAAAGAAGTTGTGCTACTTACGTACAATGGAATATCACTCAGCAGTGAAATCAATGTCATCAGGCCTGTAGCAGCAAATTGAGTGGATTTAATTATGATGATTCTAAGAGAAATATGTCACACAAAGAAAGATAATTATCATAAGATATCACTAATAGAGGGAGTGTAAACTTGGCTACACATAAACTGAATTACAAAACCGAACAGAGTCTCACATTTAGATAAAAACCTTATGCTTGCTTAAGGGGAAAGTTGAGTTGGGCTGCTGTATAAAAACAGATTGAAATTAGCACACATACCATTCCATAAGCCAAATACGTAATAAACAAGACCTACTCTTTGCTCAACGAAATAGACTCATCCATGGTGTATCACCTCACACCTATTAGAATGGGCATCATCAGAAAATCTACAAACAACAAATGCTGGAAACGGTGTGGAGATAAGGAATCCTCTTCCACTATTGTTGGGAACGTAAATTGATACAGTCACTGTGGAGAACATTATGGAGTTTCTTATAAAACTAAGAATAGAATTACCATATGATACAGCAATCCCTCTACTGGGCATATACCCAGACAAAACCATAAATCAAAAAGAGACATTCACCACAATGTTCATTGCATCACTATTTACACTATCCAGGAAATGGAAGCAACCTAAATGCCCACAGACAGACGAATGCATAAAGATGTGGTACATATATAAAATGGAATATTACTAAGCCATAAAAAGGAATGAAATTGGGACATTTGTAGAGACGTTGATGGATCTAGAGACTGTCATACAGACTGAAGTAAGTCAGAAAGAGAAAAACAAATCTTGTATATTAATGCATATATGTGGAACCTAGAAAAATTGTACAGATGAACCGTTTTGCAAGGCAGAAATAGAGCAACACATGTATACAACAAACGTATGGACAACAAGGGGGGAAAGCTGTTGGGGATGGTGGTGGGAGGAGTTGAGATATTGGGATTGGTATGTATACATTTATATGTATAAAGTAGATAACCAAAAACAACCTGCTGTATAAAAATATAAAATTAAATTCAAAATAAAAAAATAAAATTAAAAAAAGTAAAACAGAAAAAATATTCTTCCCTTCACATACATGTATTTATATGAATAAATTATTTCCATGCTTATATCTGTAAATACACAAAAGAGGAATAAAATCTACCTTGAACCAAAAACGAAAAAAAGATAAAAAAGAACAGAACCCACCAGTTACACAGAGGAAAACCGTTTCAGGGCACTTGCTCCAATTGCAAACAATTCTGAAGTTGGTCAGTGGTGGGGAATCATCTCCCACTCAGCCAGCATGCTCCTCGCAACAAGCGTCCTCACTGCAAAGCTGGGGGACCGTGCCGAGGTATCTGTGAGTAAACGTGGGCCGAGCCCCAGGCCAGCTGCTGCTGAAATGTTCCCACCCTTCCAAGGCTAAACACCTGAATATGTACAAGGACTTGAAAACCTAGAGGAAGGGCCATGGAGCCACATGAGGGACAGCATGCCAGCCGACTTGGTGCCTGCAGGCCAGCCAGGATGGTCCTGGCCCTGGGTGCTCTTCTGGAAGCTCTCCATTTCCCTGCCTGAGATACCCCTGCTGTCCCGGCCCCCACTGCTTTCTTCCTTCCTCACCTGTGCCCAGGGAGAAATTCCAGCGGCAGGTGTGGGTGACACATCCTCTTCTTTAGCAGGTAGCATCTTGGCAACTGCTGCAGAAAGTCCAGCAGAGCCCCACTCACACTGGGACACCCACAAAGCCGTGGCTTCTCACTCCCTCCCACCAGCCCAGCCCCGAGACTGCTGACAGGGCAGAGAAAATGGCGTCAGGCACAGCTGCAGGAGCTCTTGCTGCCTGGAGCGGTGTTTATATTGATCTCAACCCAGGCACACCTGGGGAGGGCTGGCCGGCACGGTCAGGCTTCCCAAGCCAGCCAATAATCACCCCTCAGGGGCTCACAGTTGCTGAAAATGGAACTTGCTGAATTGGCCAGGTCCAAGGAACAGGTGTGGGCTCCTGAGAGTCAGGATAGACAAGGGGCTGCAGCTCTGGCTTGTTTTCTAATTATATTATCTGGCCCATGAGTGGGAGACAACTTCAAGAAAACCCTCTCCTAATGAGAGGAACCCAGGAGTCAGGGAGAGGAGGGGTGGGTGGTGGTTGGAGACAGAGGCCTGGTGCCCCGGGTGCAGTGGAAGTCTCTGGAAGATCAGGTGGAGGAGGCCGCACAGAGTGATGCCCAGGGTCACAGACCTGTCAGAGCTGCTGTTTGTTAGTTCAAGTCCTGCTCTGAGGTGCTCTGTGTCAGATCTGAGCGACAGGTGAGCTGGGAGTGCTCTGCAATGAGGGCTATGTGAACGGTTCCTGTGTGACCAGCCCTGCCAAGGTACCTGCAAGGGTAGCTCTGTATCCTGGGAGGGGCCTGACCACGGGAGCCCCATGGACTGCAGAGGACCTGCCCAGGGAATCCCATATCCTGGGAGGGGCCTGAACACGAGAGCCCCGTGGGCTGGGGTGGGGGTAGGGTACCTGCCCAGGTGAGCTCCATATCCTGGGATTGGCCTGACCTCGAGAGCCCCATGGGCTGCTGGAGTCCTGGTAAAGGATGTCAGGACAGTCAGTGAAGCCACTGAGGATATACCTCCAGTAGTTCCTAAATCCTACACCCTGCTGGTCATTCTACCAACCACCAGGACTTGGTATTCTGTATTAGTCTTCACTGATGCCTTCTTTTGTATTCCATTAGTCCCAGAGTCACAAGAAATTTTGGCTTGTGAGTGACAGGACTCAACATACAACTAAAACAATACTTCCAGGCTGTCTTGCCCCAAGGGTTCAAAAATTCCCACACCATCTTTGGGGAAAGCTCAGCTAAAGACCTAAAAGTTCTACCTCTGGAAAAGGAAACACTCCTTCAATATTCAGACGACATTCTGATCGCCAGCCCTACTAAGGAGGCCTCAGAACTACCAAGCCAATAAAGGATAGAAGTTGTCCACGAAAAAGCTCAAGTATCACAGACTACGGTGACCTGCCTGGGCTTCATTCTCACAGAAGGTCGGAGAAGCCCATCCCAGGAAAGGGAAGAAACAATTTACAGCCTTACCCCTTTCTGAAACTAGAAGACAGCTTAGGGGTTCCTGGGGAAGCCAGGGTTTCCTGCCTCTGGATCCCTAACTACAGTCTACTAGCTGGGCCTCTATATGAAACACTGAAAGGAAAAGATGATGATCCTTTTGAATAGAATCCAGAAGTGGCCTTTCAAGAATGGAAAGAGCAGTCAATTCAGACCCTTGCCCTGGGACTCCCTAATTTAGCTAAACCCTTTGACCTTTACATTCCTGGTGAAAGGTGAATCGCCATTGGAGTATTAGTGCAAAAACTGGGACCACTTGAAATGGAACAATGCAAGAATGCCATCCAGGTAGGATAAACTATGGTCACCAAGGGGCTTGGCCCACCGCCACATCTGGCCAAGATACTGGTGGTATCTGAAAACCTGGAAATCAGCAGCCCAAAAGGCCACCTCCCTTCTAAGGGAAACGGACCCCACGTGGTGATCCTAACCCCCAACCATGCCCTGAAGTTGCAGGGTTTGCTCCGTGGGCACACTGACCTCGATTGAGGAGGCCCTCCAACTCCAACCTCCAGAGAGATAACCGGGGGCAACGGGGCACCATGACGACCCGTGTGACCATCACTTGACCTGGAGTTTCTCTCATAAAACAACAAGAGTGTGTCCCAAAAGAGTAGACTACTGCTTTCAGTACTTACTGTACCCAGAGGGGAGCTAATAATCTTGGCGGGGGAACCGTATATCATGATGTCACCATAGAAAAGCCTACAGACACCCTGATGATGGTGGCCAATAAGACCGGCTGGACTCCTGTTTACTTCCAAAGGCTCTTGACTCAGTGACCATCATGATCCTTCATCACCACTGACCCTGGACTGTCTGGGAGCTGAGCGGGCAGGATCCTGACACCTGGTGCTGTTTTTACGTTAATTCAGGGGCCTAATGGAAGAAAGCGCAGACTGTTGGTCAGAGCATCTAGGCTGGCAGAAACGGTCAGTCAGAGCATCTAGGCTGGCAGAAACGGTCAGCCTAAGGTGGCCAAACAAATGTGGGGCGGAGTGAAACTGGACCTCACAGCGCCACTGCACATCTCCTTTCTGGACCCTTAAAGGTCATTAGAATCTATAACACTTCCAATACTGGTGCTCAGGTGGACGAGCAGGGAGGCAGGAGGCCTGGGGACAATCAACGTCACCTGGAGGCTGCTGGGGAGAAGTTCTGACCCTCGCCCACGGGTATGAAGCCTCCTAACTCAGCACTCAGCAGTTACAGAAGAAGGGTCTGCACCCGCAGCACTCCAAGAATGAGGAAAGGGACAAAAGGCAGAAGAGAAGTTTGTCCCAGGCAAAGCCCCTTAAAAATGCCTGGGAGATAAAAATAGAATCTGGGCAATAAAATAAAGTCTAACCATTTTTATCCTTTGTGCTTTGTCTAATTTCAGGTGCTCCTAGTGTCCCGCAGACAGAGGTTCCACACCCGGCACTTCAGACCAGATTTCCTAGAGCAGAATGGCTCGATGACACTTCAGCTCCTGGGGCCCAGTTCAGACTCCGTGACATAGAGCCTGAGCTGCAGCCAACCAGGTCCTCGAGAGCTCAGCCCCCTCCCTCCCAGTGACTCTGACAGGATCTCTACACAGCAGCCCAGCCCACAGCCCACAGGGTAGCACCTCTCCATTCTCTGATCAAAATATAAAGTTTCCTTTGCTTTTGAACCAAACTCAGTCTCGATCTATTGGCTCCAATGACACTGGGCAGGGGGACACTTGTTGGCGTCCACTCTGGAGGATCAGTAACAGAAATTGAGAACATTGTAACTTCAATGAACAGATGTGTGAGCCAAACTGTAATTAACATAGAACAGTGTATAAGGCTCGGGTAAAATAAGATGTTTCTAACACTTCCATTTGATATTTCCATCACTTTCTTATAAGCAAGTTCAGTGAAAAGGTTTGTCTTCTTTGTCAGGTCAATATTAGAGAAACAAAGTGATTTCTTTCCAAGGATGTACATCTAATAATCTTGGTTAAAGCTTCAATCTTGTTTTAAATGCTTTTGCATTGAAAATGATACCTCTCTTTCAGCTCCCCCATTTCTGAGAAGCATAAAATCTTATAATTTATTATTACCAAAGGGAAATGGTAGGAGGAGGGATAAATTAACAGTTTGGGATTAACACATACACACTGCTATGTATGAAATCATCAGCAAGGAACTACTGTATAGCACAGGGAACTACACTCAATATTTTGCAATAACCTATAAGGGGAAATGATCTGAAAAAGAATAGATATTTTTATTGACATCATCCATCAATGACAGTAAAAATGGAATCTAAGGGAAGACAGTGGTGAGTGCTTCTGACCCTGAAGACTTCAATCATCTAAAGTTTGGACTCTGCCTACTTCCCAAGGCCCTTAATGAACATATGTGTAGCCGTAGCTTAAAAAATTCCCCAGTTTGGGTTGCGGACAGACACTGATATTTAAAATCCCCTGGTGTTCTCCTCACATGAATGGGACCCTTCCTACACCTAAAACATGCCTGTCACACCCAGAGGATGGTATACCGTCTGATCGGGAAAAGTTTGGAAAAGGCATCTCATCTCCTCATCTCTTGGTGCTAGGGTTCACCACTCCAGCGTCTTTACTAACAGTCTCCCCACTTGGAGATGTCAGCACTGTCAACATCCTGTTGCATACAGTTTGGAATTTGTCCAGAGGATGAAGCAGAAGGAGGAGGAACAATGAGAGACAAGTCCTAGGTGTTCGGACAGGCACATGCCACTCTAATTTCCAATCAGGAAGACGAATTGACCAAAGGCTAGGGTTGCCCATGGAAACAGAATAGGGCTTGAGGAATCCTGATGCTTTGTGGCCAGTTCCCATAAACACAAGTTGGAAAATGGAACTCAGGGGCACTAAAATTCACGAAACTGCAGAGTTGAAAATATCTATCACTGAAAAATGTCTTGAGGAAAGTCAGAGAAAAGGACTTGTAAGCAACGGAGAATGGCAGGAAAGGGATTGGAAGAGGTAGAAAGGACTCGCCATTAAGCACAAGCAAAGGGGCTGAACATTGCCAACATTGCAGTTGGCCAAAAAGGGTGTATGTGTCTTTTTCTGTATATATTCAAGAAAAGGGCATACACTTTTTTAGCCAACCAAACAGGTGGGCAGTGGAAATCAATACTACAAAACATATCACTTTGCATCTGTCAGAAGAGCCGTCCTCATAAAGTGTAAACACCAGAAATGCAGGACAGGGCAAGGAGAAAAGGGAGCCCTGTGAGTCTTATAGTGGAAATGTATATTGCAAACGGTCACTCTGGATAAGTCTATTGTGTTTACTAAAGCATCTAAAAAATGAGCTACCGAGCACAGGGCACTTGCACTCATGGACGTATATCTTGGGAAAAACAAAAATCGAGAGGACACAGGCACCCCAATGTTTACCACCTCTCTGTTTAAAAGATCCTCGACTAGGTTATAACTTAAATGTATCTGCAGAGAAAAAACGGACAGAGATGTGGTGATTATGTAGAGTGGAATATTACTCAGCCTGGAAATCAATGAAATACGGCCAGTTATAACAATTCCAGAGGAGTTACGTGTGATCATTCGAAGTCACATAATTCAAAAAGAAAAAGACATAAGATATCACTAATACATGGAATGTTAACATGGCTACACATGAACTGAATTACAAAAGAGAAGAGGGTTTCAAATTAAGAAAACCAACTTATGCTTCCTTAAGGGGAAAGGTGAGTTGGGGTGCTACATAAAACCAGAGATTAAAATTAGCACAGATACCATTCCATAAGCCAAATATGTAATAGTCAAGACCTACTCCTTGCTCAACGAAATGGACTCAACACGCCATATTCAATGCCTAAGAATATACCGGATTAGTAAGAATCTTAAAACCCATGGGCTTATATGTCTCCGTAAGAGAAACAAGCGCGTGTACAGCAGCATAAACGAAGCAGTGAAAATGCGATAAATCCCATTATTAAAATAAATTTCAAAAACAAAACACAATGACAGTGAAATAGAGAGCAATTCTTAAATAATTCACTCAGGGCATGTGATGCAACCTGGATTTACCACATCTACACCCAGAGCTGGTTGAGACATAAGGCTGGACACTTCAGGCTGATAGCATTGGTGAGTTTCAGTAAACAAATGCAGATCCTTTGAAGTCATACTGCATGGTACCCATTCCAAGGGTCCCAACTCTCCAGGTTCAAGGGATTCTTTCTTCAGCTAAAACATGCGTGGGAAACGCCGAGTATGGTCCACCGTGTGATTGGGAAACGACTTAAAATGCATCTCAGTTTTCGTATCCTGGTCCTCGGGTTCACCATTCCAGAGGGTTTACTAACACTCTCCCCGCTTGGAGAGTCAGTGCCTTTAACCTCCTGTTTGGCACAGCTTGCAATTTCTGCGCAAGATGAACAGGAATAGGGAGAACCAATGAGAGACTAGCTATAGGTATTTGCACGGTCAAATGTAAGGCTCATTTCCCACCAGGAAGAGGAATTAACCAAAGGCTCAGCGTGCCCTGCCGGAAACAGATTAGGGCCTGAAGCAATCCTGCGGTTTTGTGCCCAGCTCACAAGAAAGCGAGTTGAAGAAAGGAGCTCAGGGTCACTGTAATTCACAAACCTGCAGAGTTATAAATGACAGCTATCCTCCAAAAATATATTGAAGTAAGCCTGCGAAGGGGACGTGAAAGCGGGGCAGAATTTCAGGAAAACGATTGCAGGGGGTAGACTGGATTTGCCCAGAAAGCATAGGAAAAGAGGCAGAACGTCGACAATGGTGCACTTGGCCAAAAAGTGCGTATGAATTTTTTCCTGAATATATTCAGGAAAAAACGCATACGCCCTTTTTCGCAAACCAAGCAAGCCTGTAAAGGAAATCTGCACTACAATGAAGTCTAACTGCCCCCTGGGCAAAAGGGCCATCTGAAAAAAGTGTAAAATCCAGAAAGTTAGGAAAGGATATGGAGAACAGGGAGCTTGGTTATGCTGATTGGCAGGATGTAAATTGCCAACAGCCATCCTGGAGAAGTGTATGGTGTTTCCTGAAATCCATAAGAAACAAAGCAACACAGCCTATGGCACTTCCACTTATGGTCCCAAAGATTACGGAAATTAAATTCAAAAACAGACAGCCACCCCAATGTTTGGGACGGCTGTGTTCACAAGAAGCTCATCTGCAGTACCAGGTAAATATCCCAGAAAGCAAAAAATGGATAAAGAAGTTGTGGCACGTATGTGCAATGCAATATCACTCAGCAATGAAATCTGTGTCATCAGGCCCGTAGCGGCATAGTGAGTGGATGCAGGTACGGTGATTCTACGTGAACTACGTCACACAGAAAAAGAAACATCATAAGATATCACTAATACACGGAATGTAAACTTGACTACACATGAACAGAATTACAAAACAGAACAGGGTCTCAAATTTAGAAAACCAACTAGTGCTTGCTTATGGGGAAAGGTGCGTTGGGGTGCTTCATAAAACCAGAGACTGAAATTAGCACAGATAACATTCCATAAGCCGAATATGTAATAGACAAGACCTACTCCTTGCTCAACGGAATGGACGCAACACCACATATTCAACGCCTAGGAATATACCTGACTAGGAAGAATCTTAAAACCCATGGATTTATACGTCTCCGTAAGAGAACCAAGCGTGTGTACAGCGCCATAAACGCACCAGTGAAAATCCGATAAATCCCATTATCAAAATAAATTTCAAAAACAAAACACAAAGACAGTGAAATAGAGAGCAATTCTTAAATAATTCACTCAGGGCATGTGATGCAACCGGGATTGACCACAACTACACCCAGAGCTGGTTGAGACATAAGGCTGGACACTTCAGGCTGATAGCATTGGTGAGTTTCGGTGAGCAAATGCAGACCCTTTGAAGTCATACTGCATGGTACCCATTCCTTGGGTCCCAACTCTCCAGGTTCAAAGGATTCTTCCTCTGGCTAAAACATGCATGAGAAACCCAGAGTATCGTCCACCGTGTGATTGGGAAACAATTTAAAATGCATCTCAGTTTTTGTATCCTTGTCCTCGGGTTCACCATTCCAGATGCTTTACTAACAATCTCCCCGCTTGGAGAGTCAGTGCCTTTAACCTCGTATTTGGCACAGCTTGCAATTTCTGTGCAAGATGAACAGGAATAGGAGAAGCAATGAGAGACTAGATGTAGGTGTCTGCACGGGCAAATATAACGCTCATTTACCACCAGGAAGAGGAATTAACCAAAGGCTCAGCGTGCCCTGCCGGAAACAGATTAGGGCCTGAAGCAATCCTGCGGTTTTGGGCCCAGCTCACAAGAAAGCGAATTGAAGAAAGGAGTTCAGGGGCACTGTAATTCACAAACCTGCAGAGTTATAAATGACAGCTATCCTCCAAAAATATATTGAAGTAAGCCTGCGAAGGGGACTGGAAGGCGGGCCAAAATTTTAGGAAAACGATTGCAGGGGGTAGACTGGAATTGCCTTGAAAGCATAGGAAAAGAGGCAAAACGTCGACAATGATGCACTTGGCCAAAAAGGGCATATGCGTTTTTTCCTGAATATATTCAGGAAAAAATGCATACGCACTTCTTGGCCAACGAAGCAAGCCTGTAAAGGAAATCTACACTACAATGAAATCTCCCTGCCCCCCCGGGCAAAAGGGCCATCTGAAAAAAGTGTAAAATCCAGAAAGGTAGGACAGGATATGGAGAACAGGGAGCCTTGTTATGCTGATTGGCAGGATGTAAATTGTGAACAGCCACCCTGGAGAAGTGTATGGTGTTTCCTGAAACAGGTAAGAAATAAAGCAACACAGCCTATGGCAATTGCACTTATGGTCCTATTGCTTAGGGAAATTAAAATCAAAAACTGAGAGCCACCCCAAAGTTTGGGACGGCTGTGTTCCCAAGAAGCTCGTCTACAGTACCAGGTAAATATCCCAGAAAGCAGAAAATGGATAAAGAAGTTGTGGCACGTACGTGCAATGCAATATCACTCAGCAATGAAATCTGTGTCATCAGGCCCGTAGCGGCATAGTGAGTGGATGCAGGTACGGTGATTCTACGTGAACTACGTCACACAGAAAAAGAAACATCATAAGATATCACTAATACACGGAATGTAAACTTGACTACACATGAACTGAATTACAAAACAGAACAGGGTCTCAAATTTAGAAAACCAACTAGTCCTTTTTTATGGGGAAAGGTGCCTTGGGGTGCTGCATAAAACCAGAGACTGAAATTAGCACAGATAACTTTCCATAAGCCAAATATGTAATAGACAAGACCTACTCCTTGCTCAACGAAATGGACCCAACACCACATATTCAATGCCTAGGAATATACCTGACTAGGAAGAATCTTAAAACCCATTGATTTATATGTCTCCGTAAGAGAATCAAGCGTGTGTACAGCGGACAAACGCAGCAGTGAAAATCCGATAAATCCCATTATCAAAATAAATTTCGAAAACAAAACACAAAGACAGTGAAATAGAGAGCAATTCTTAAATAATTCACTCAGGGCATGTGATGCAACCGGGATTGACCACATCTACACCCAGAGCTGGTTGAGACATAAGGCTGGACACTTCAGGCTGATAGCATTGGTGAGTTTCGGTGAGCAAATGCACACCCTTTCAAGTCATACTGCATGGTACCCATTCCATGGGTCCCAACTCTCCAGGTTCAAGGGATTCTTCCTCCAGCTAAAACATGCATGGGAAACCAAGAGTATCGTCCACCGTGTGATTGGGAAACGATTTAAAATGCATCTCAGTTTTCGTATCCTGGTCCTCGGTTTCACCAAACCAGATGCTTTACTAACACTCTACCCGCTTAGAGAGTCAGTGCCTTTAACCTCCTCTTTGGCACAGCTTGCAATTTCTGTGCAAGATGAACAGGAATAGGGAGAACCAATGAGAGACTAGCTGTAGGTGTCTGCACGGGCATATGTAATGCTCATTGCCCACCAGGAAGAGGAATTAAACAAAGGCTCAGTGTGCCCTGCTGGAAACAGATTAGGGCCTGAAGCAATCCTGCGGTTTTGTGCCCAGCTCACAAGAAAGCGAGTTGAAGAAAGGAGCTCAGGGGCACTGTAATTCACAAACCTGCAGAGTTATAATTGACAGCTATCCTCCAAAATTATATTGAAGTAAGCCTGCGAAGGGGACTTGAAAGCGGGGCAGAATTTCAGGAAAACGATTGCAGGGGGTAGACTGGAATTGCCCTGAAAGCATAGGAAAAGAGGCAGAACGTCAACAATGATGCACTTGGCCAAAAAGGGCGTATGCGTTTTTTCCTGAATATATTCAGGAAAAAACGCATACGCCCTTTTTGGCCAACCAAGCAAGCCTGTAAAGGAAATCTGCACTACAATGAAGTCTCACTGCCCCTCGGACAAAAGGGCCATCTGAAATAAGTGTAAAATCCAGAAAGGTAGGACAGGATATGGAGAACAGGAAGCCTTGTTAAGCTGATTGGCAGGATGTAAATTGCCAGCAGCCACCCTGGAGAAGTGTATGGTGTTTCCTGAAACACGTAAGAAACAAAGCAACACAGCCTATGGCACTTCCACTTATGGTCCTGTAGGTTACGGAAATTAAAATCAAAAACAGACAGCCACCCCAATATTTGGGACAGCTGTGTTCAGAAGAAGCGCGTCTACATTATCAGGTAAATATCCAAGAAAGCAAAAAATGGATAAAGAAGTTGTGGCACGTACGTACAATGCAATATCACTCAGCAATGAAATCTGTGTCATCAGGCCCATAGGGGCATAGTGAGTGGATGCGGGTACGGTGACTCTACGTGAACTACGTCACACAGAAAAAGAAACATCATAAGATATCACTAATACACGGAATGTAAACTTGACTACACATGAACTGAATTACAAAACAGAACAGGGTCTCAAATTTAGAAAACCAACTAGTGCTTGCTTATGGAGAAAGGTGCCTTGGGGTGCTGCATAAAACCAGAGACTGAAATTAGCACAGCTAACTTTCCATAAGCCAAATATGTAATAGACAAGACCTACTCCTTGCTCAACGAAATGGACCCAAGACCACATATTCAACGCCTAGGAATATACCTGACTAGGAAGAATCTTAAAACCCATGGATATATATGTCTCCGTAAGAGAATCAAGCGTGTGTACAGCGGCCGAAACGCAGCAGTGAAAATCCGATAAATCCCATTATCCAAATAAATTTCGAAAACAAAACACAAAGACAGTGAAATAGAGAGCAATTCTTAAATAATTCACTCAGGGCATGTGATGCAACCGGGATTGACCACATCAACACCCAGAGCTGTTTGAGACATAAGGCTGGACACTTCAGGCTGATAGCATTGGTGAGTTTCGGTGAGCAAATGCAGACCCTTTTATGTCATACTGCATGGTACCCATTCCATGGGTCCCAACTCTCCAGGTTCAAGGCATTCTTCCTCCAGCTAAAACATGCATGGGAAACCCAGAGTATCGTCCACCATGTGATTGGGAAACGATTTAAAATGCATCTCAGTTTTCGTATCCTGGTCCTCGGGTTCACCATTCCAGATGCTTTACTAACACTCTCCCCGCTTGGAGAGTCAGTGCCTTTAACCTCGTCTTTGGCACAGCTTGCAATTTCTGTGCAAGATGAAGAGGAATAGGGAGAACCAATGAGAGACTAGCTGTAGGTGTCTGCACGGGCAAATGTAACCCTCATTGCCCACCAGGAAGAGGAATTAAACAAAGGCTCAGTGTGCCCTGCTGGAAACAGAGTAGGGCCTTAAGCAATCCTGTAGTTTTGTGCCCAGCTCACAAGAAAGCGAGTTGAAGAATGGAGCTCAGGGGCACTGTAATTCACAAACCTGCAGAGTTATAAATGACAGCTATCTTCCAAAAGTATATTGAAGTAAGCCTGCGAAGGGGACTTGAAAGCGGGGCAGAATTTCAGGAAAACGATTGCAGGGGGTAGACTGGAATTGCCCTGAAAGCATAGGAAAAGAGGCACAACGTCGACAATGATGCACTTGGCCAAAAAGTGCGTATGTGTTTTTTCCTGAATATATTCAGGAAAAAACGCATACGCACTTTTTGGCCAACCAAGCAAGCCTGTAAAGCAATCTGCACTACAATGAAATCTCACTGCCCTCCGGGCAAAAGTGCCATCTGAAAAAAGTGTAAAACCCAGAAAGGAAGGACAGGATATGGAGAACAGGCAGCCTTGTTATGCTGATTGGCAGGATGTAAATTTTGAACAGCCACCCTGGAGAAGTGTATGGTGTTTCCTGAAACACGTAAGAAATAAAGCAACACAGCCTATGGCAATTGCACTTATTGTCCTATTCCTTAGGGAAATTAAAATCAAAAACAGAGAGCCACCCCAAAGTTTGGGACGGCTCTGTTCACAAGCAGCTCGTCTATAGGACCAGGTAAATATCCCAGAAAGCAAAAAATGGATAAAGAAGTTGTGGCACGTACGTGCAATGCAGTATCACTCAGCAATGAAATCTGTGTCATCAGGCCCGTAGCGGCATAGTGAGTGGATGCAGGTACGGTGATTCTACGTGAACTACGTCACACAGAAAAAGAAACATCATAAGATATCACTAATACACGGAATGTAAACTTGACTACACATGAACTGAATTACAAAACAGAACAGGGTCTCAAATTTAGAAAACCAACTAGTGCTTGCTTATGGGGAAAGGTGCGTTGGCGTGCTGCATAAAACCAGAGACTGAAATTAGCACAGATACCGTTCCATAAGCCAAATATGTAATAGACAAGACCTACTCCTTGCTCAACGAAATGGACCCAACACCACATATTCAACGCCTAGGAATATACCTGACTAGGAAGAATCTTAAAACCCATGGATATATATGTCTCCGTAAGAGAATCAAGGGTGTGTACAGCGGCCGAAAGGCAGCAGTGAAAATCCGATAAATCCCATTATCAAAATAAATTTCGAAAACAAAACACAAAGACAGTGAAATAGAGAGCAATTCTTAAATAATTCACTCAGGGCATGTGATGCAACCGGGATTGACCACATCTACACCCAGAGCTGGTTGAGACATAAGGCTGGACACTTCAGGCTGATAGCATTGGTGAGTTTAGGTGAGCAAATGCACACCCTTTGAAGTCATACTGTATGGTACCTATTCCATGGGTCCCAACTCTTCAGGTTCAAGGGATTCTTCCTCCAGCTAAAACATGCATGTGAAACCCACAGTATGGTCCACCGTGTTATGGGGAAATGATTTAAAATGCATCTCAGTTTTCGTATCCTGGTCCTCGGGTTCACCATTCCAGATGATTTACTAACAGTCTCCCTGCTTGGAGAGTCAGTGCCTTTAACCTCCTGTTTGGCACAGCTTGCAATTTCTGTGCAAGATGAACAGGAATAGGGAGAACCAATGAGAGACTAGCTGTAGGTGTCTGCACGGGCAAATGTAACGCTCATTTCCCACCAGGAAGAGGAATTTACCAAAGGCTCAGCATGCCCTGCCCGAAACAGATTAGGGCCTGAAGCAATCCTGCGGTTTTGTGCCCAGTTCACAAGAAAGCGAGTTGAAGAAAGGAGCTCAGGGGCACTGTAATTCACAAACCTGCAGAGTTATAAATGACAGCTATCCTCCAAAAATATATTGAAGTAAGCCTGCGAAGGGGACTTGAAAGCGGGGCAGAATTTCAGGAAAACGATTGCAGGGGGTAGACTGGAATTGCCCTGAAAGCATAGGAAAAGAGGCAGAACGTCGACAATGATGCACTTGGCCAAAAAGGGCGTATGCGTTTTTTCCTGAATATATTCAGGAAAAAACGCATACGCCCTTTTTGGCCAACCAAGCAAGCCTGTAAAGGAAATCTGCACTACAATGAAGTCTCACTGCCCCCCGGGCAAGAGGGCCATCTGAAAAAAGTGTAAAATCCAGAAAGGTAGGACAGGATATGGAGAACAGGGAGCCTTGTTATGCTGATTGGCAGGATGTAAATTGCCAGCAGCCAGCCTGGAGAAGTGTATGGTGTTTCCTGAAACACATAAGAAACAAAGCAACACAGTCTATGGCACTTCCACTTATGGTCCTATAGCTTACGGAAATTAAAATCAAAAACAGACAGCCACCCCAATATTTGGGACGGCTGTGTTCACAAGAAGCTCGTCTACAGTAACAGGTAAATATCCCAGAAAGCAAAATATGGATAAAGAAGTTGTGGCACGTACGTACAATGCAATATCACTCAGCAATGAAATCTGTGTCATCAGGCCCGTAGCGGCATAGTGAGTGGATGCAGGTACGGTGATTCTACGTGAACTACGTCACACAGAAAAAGAAACATCATAAGATATCACTAATACACGGAATGTAAACTTGACTACACATGAACTGAATCACAAAACAGAACAGGGTCTCAAATTTAGAAAACCAACTAGTGCTTGCTTATGGGGAAAGGTGCGTTGGGGTGCTTCATAAAACCAGAGACTGAAATTAGCACAGATAACTTTCCATAAGCCAAATATGTAATAGACAAGACCTACTCCTTGCTCAACGAAATGGACCCAACACCACATATTCAACGCCTAGGAATATACCTGACTAGGAAGAATCTTAAAACCCATGGATATATATGTCTCCGTAAGAGAATCAAGCGTGTGTACAGCGGCATAAACGCAGCAGTGAAAATCCGATAAATCCCATTATCAAAATAAATTTCAAAAAAAAATCATAAAGACAGTGAAATAGAGAGCAATTCTTAAATAATTCACTCAGGGCATGTGATGCAACCGGGATTTAACACATCTACACCCAGAGCTGGTTGAGACATAAGGCTGGACACTTCAGGCTGATAGCATTGGTGAGTTTCGGTGAGCAAATGCAGACCCTTTGAAGTCATACTGCATGGTACCCATTCCATGGGTCCCAACTCTCCAGGTTCAAGGGATTCTTCCTCCAGCTAAAACATGCATGGGAAACCAAGAGTATCGTCCACCATGTGATTGGGAAATGATTTAAAATGCATCTCAGTTTTCGTATCCTGGTCCTCGGGTTCACCATTCCAGATGCTTTACTAACACTCTCCCCGCTTGGAGAGTCAGTGCCTTTAACCTCCTCTTTGGCACAGCTTGCAATTTCTGTGCAAAATGAACAGGAATAGGGAGAACCAATGAGAGACTAGCTGTAGGTGTCTGCACGGGCAAATGTAACGCTCATTGCCCACCAGGAAGAGGAATTAAACAAAGGCTCAGTGTGCCCTGCTGGAAACAGATTAGGGCCTGAAGCAATCCTGCGGTTTTGTGCCCAGCTCACAAGAAAGCGAGTTGAAGAAAGGAGCTCAGGGGCACTGTAATTCACAAACCTGCAGAGTTATAAATGACAGCTTTCCTCCAAAAATATATTGAAGTAAGCCTGCGAAGGGGACTTGAAAGCGGGGCAGAATTTCAGGAAAACGATTGCAGGGGGTAGACTGGAATTGCCCTGAAAGCATAGGAAAAGAGGCAGAACGTCGACAATGATGCACTTGGCCAAAAAGGGCGTATGCGTTTTTTCCTGAATATATTCAGGAAAAAACGCATACGCCCTTTTTGGCCAACCAAGCAAGCCTGTAAATGAAATCTGCACTACAATGAAGTCTCACTGCCCCCCTGGCAAAAGGGCCATCTGAAAAAAGTGTAAAATCCAGAAAGGTAGGACAGGATATGGAGAACAGGGAGCCTTGTTATGCTGATTGGCAGGATGTAAATTGCCAGCAGCCACCCTGGAGAAGTGTATGGTGTTTCCTGAAACACGAAAGAAACAAAGCAACACAGCCTATGGCACTTCCACTTATGGTCCTATAGCTTACGGAAATTAAAATCAAAAACAGACAGCCACCCCAATATTTGAGACGGCTGTGTTCACAAGAAGCTCGTCTACAGTATCAGGTAAATATTCCAGAAAGCAAAAAATGGATAAAGAACTTGTGGCACGTACGTACAATGCAATATCACTCAGCAATGAAATCTGTGTCATCAGGCCCGTAGCGGCATAGTGAGTGGATGCAGGTACGGTGATTCTACGTGAACTACGTCACACAGAAAAAGAAACATCATAAGATATCACGAATACACGGAATGTAAACTTGACTACACATGAACTGAATTACAAAATAGAAAAGGGTCTCAAATTTAGAAAACCAACTAGTGCTTGCTTATGGGGAAAGGTGCCTTGGGGTGCTGCATAAAACCAGAGACTGAAATTAGCACAGATAACTTTCCATAAGCCCAATATGTAATAGACAAGACCTACTCCTTGCTCAACGAAATGGACCCCACACCACATATTCAACGCCTAGGAATATACCTGACTAGGAAGAATCTTAAAACCCATGGATATATATGTCTCCGTAAGAGAATCAAGGGTGTGTACAGCGGCCGAAAGGCAGCAGTGAAAATCCGATAAATCCCATTATCAAAATAAATTTCGAAAACAAAACACGAAGACAGTGAAATAGAGAGCAATTCTTAAATAATTCACTCAGGGCATGTGATGCAACCGGGATTGACCACATCTACACCCAGAGCTGGTTGAGACATAAGGCTGGACACTTCAGGCTGATAGCATTGGTGAGTTTAGGTGAGCAAATGCACACCCTTTGAAGTCATACTGTATGGTACCTATTCCATGGGTCCCAACTCTTCAGGTTCAAGGGATTCTTCCTCCAGCTAAAACATGCATGTGAAACCCACAGTATGGTCCACCGTGTTATGGGGAAATGATTTAAAATGCATCTCAGTTTTCGTATCCTGGTCCTCGGGTTCACCATTCCAGATGATTTACTAACAGTCTCCCTGCTTGGAGAGTCAGTGCCTTTAACCTCCTGTTTGGCACACCTTGCAATTTCTGTGCAAGATGAACAGGAATAGGGAGAACCAATGAGAGACTAGCTGTAGGTGTCTGCACGGGCAAATGTAACGCTCATTTCCCACCAGGAAGAGGAATTTACCAAAGGCTCAGCATGCCCTGCCCGAAACAGATTAGGGCCTGAAGCAATCCTGCGGTTTTGTGCCCAGTTCACAAGAAAGCGAGTTGAAGAAAGGAGCTCAGGGGCACTGTAATTCACAAACCTGCAGAGTTACAAATGACAGCTATCCTCCAAAAATATATTGAAGTAAGCCTGCGAAGGGGACTTGAAAGCGGGGCAGAATTTCAGGAAAACGATTGCAGGGGGTAGACTGGAATTGCCCTGAAAGCATAGGAAAAGAGGCAGAACGTCGACAATGATGCACTTGGCCAAAAAGGGCGTATGCGTTTTTTCCTGAATATATTCAGGAAAAAACGCATACGCCCTTTTTGGCCAACCAAGAAAGCCTGTAAAGGAAATCTGCACTACAATGAAGTCTCACTGTCCCCCGGGCAAAAGGGCCATCTGAAAAAAGTGTAAAATCCAGAAAGGTAGGACAGTATATGGAGAACAGGGAGCCTTGTTATGCTGATTGGCAGGATGTAAATTGCCAGCAGCCAGCCTGGAGAAGTGTATGGTGTTTCCTGAAACACATAAGAAACAAAGCAACACAGTCTATGGCACTTCCACTTATGGTCCTATAGCTTACGGAAATTAAAATCAAAAACAGACAGCCACCCCAATATTTGGGACGGCTGTGTTCACAAGAAGCTCGTCTACAGTAACAGGTAAATATCCCAGAAAGCAAAATATGGATAAAGAAGTTGTGGCACGTACGTACAATGCAATATCACTCAGCAATGAAATCTGTGTCATCAGGCCCGTAGCGGCATAGTGAGTGGATGCAGGTATGGTGATTCTACGTGAACTACGTCACACAGAAAAAGAAACATCATAAGATATCACTAATACACGGAATGTAAACTTGACTACACATGAACTGAATTACAAAACAGAACAGTGTCTCAAATTTAGAAAACCAACTAGTGCTTGCTTATGGGAAAAGGTGCGTTGGGGTGCTTCATAAACCAGAGACTGAAATTAGCACAGATAACTTTCCATAAGCCAAATATGTAATAGACAAGACCTACTCCTTGCTCAACGAAATGGACCCAACACCACATATTCAACGCCTAGGAATATACCTGACTAGGAAGAATCTTAAAACCCATGGATATATATGTCTCCGTAAGAGAATCAAGCGTGTGTACAGCGGCATAAACGCAGCAGTGAAAATCCGATAAATCCCATTATCAAAATAAATTTCCAAAAAAAAATCATAAAGACAGTGAAATAGAGAGCAATTCTTAAATAATTCACTCAGGGCATGTGATGCAACCGGGATTTAACACATCTACACCCAGAGCTGGTTGAGACATAAGGCTGGACACTTCAGGCTGATAGCATTGGTGAGTTTTGGTGAGCAAATGCAGACCCTTTCAAGTCATACTGCATGGTACCCATTCCATGGGTCCCAACTCTCCAGGTTCAAGGGATTCTTCCTCCAGCTAAAACATGCATGGGAAACCAAGAGTATCGTCCACCATGTGATTGGGAAATGATTTAAAATGCATCTCAGTTTTCGTATCCTGGTCCTCGGGTTCACCATTCCAGATGCTTTACTAACACTCTCCCCGCTTGGAGAGTCAGTGCCTTTAACCTCCTCTTTGGCACAGCTTGCAATTTCTGTGCAAAATGAACAGGAATAGGGAGAACCAATGAGAGACTAGCTGTAGGTGTCTGCACGGGCAAATGTAACACTCATTGCCCACCAGGAAGAGCAATTAAACAAAGGCTCAGTGTGCCCTGCTGGAAACAGATTAGGGCCTGAAGCAATCCTGCGGTTTTGTGCCCAGCTCACAAGAAAGCGAGTTGAAGAAAGGAGCTCAGGGGCACTGTAATTCACAAACCTGCAGAGTTACAAATGACAGCTATCCTCCAAAAATATATTGAAGTAAGCCTGCGAAGGGGACTTGAAAGCGGGGCAGAATTTCAGGAAAACGATTGCAGGGGGTAGACTGGAATTGCCCTGAAAGCATAGGAAAAGAGGCAGAACGTCGACAATGATGCACTTGGCCAAAAAGGGCGTATGCGTTTTTTCCTGAATATATTCAGGGAAAAACGCATACGCCCTTTTTGGCCAACCAAGCAAGCCTGTAAAGGAAATCTGCACTACAATGAAGTCTCACTGCCCCCCGGGCAAGAGGGCCATCTGAAAAAAGTGTAAAATCCAGAAAGGTAGGACAGGATATGGAGAACAGGGAGCCTTGTTATGCTGATTGGCAGGATGTAAATTGCCAGCAGCCAGCCTGGAGAAGTGTATGGTGTTTCCTGAAACACATAAGAAACAAAGCAACACAGTCTATGGCACTTCCACTTATGGTCCTATAGCTTACGGAAATTAAAATCAAAAACAGACAGCCACCCCAATATTTGGGACGGCTGTGTTCACAAGAAGCTCGTCTACAGTAACAGGTAAATATCCCAGAAAGCAAAATATGGATAAAGAAGTTGTGGCACGTACGTACAATGCAATATCACTCAGCAATGAAATCTGTGTCATCAGGCCCGTAGCGGCATAGTGAGTGGATGCAGGTATGGTGATTCTACGTGAACTACGTCACACAGAAAAAGAAACATCATAAGATATCACTAATACACGGAATGTAAACTTGACTACACATGAACTGAATTACAAAACAGAACAGGGTCTCAAATTTAGAAAACCAACTAGTGCTTGCTTATGGGGAAAGGTGCGTTGGGGTGCTTCATAAACCAGAGACTGAAATTAGCACAGATAACTTTCCATAAGCCAAATATGTAATAGACAAGACCTACTCCTTGCTCAACGAAATGGACCCAACACCACATATTCAACGCCTAGGAATATACCTGACTAGGAAGAATCTTAAAACCCATGGATATATATGTCTCCGTAAGAGAATCAAGCGTGTGTACAGCGGCATAAACGCAGCAGTGAAAATCCGATAAATCCCATTATCAAAATAAATTTCAAAAAAAAATCATAAAGACAGTGAAATAGAGAGCAATTCTTAAATAATTCACTCAGGGCATGTGATGCAACCGGGATTTAACACATCTACACCCAGAGCTGGTTGAGACATAAGGCTGGACACTTCAGGCTGATAGCATTGGTGAGTTTCGGTGAGCAAATGCAGACCCTTTGAAGTCATACTGCATGGTACCCATTCCATGGGTCCCAACTCTCCAGGTTCAAGGGATTCTTCCTCCAGCTAAAACATGCATGGGAAACCAAGAGTATCGTCCACCATGTGATTGGGAAATGATTTAAAATGCATCTCAGTTTTCGTATCCTGGTCCTCGGGTTCACCATTCCAGATGCTTTACTAACACTCTCCCCGCTTGGAGAGTCAGTGCCTTTAACCTCCTCTTTGGCACAGCTTGCAATTTCTGTGCAAAATGAACAGGAATAGGGAGAACCAATGAGAGACTAGCTGTAGGTGTCTGCACGGGCAAATGTAACGCTCATTGCCCACCAGGAAGAGGAATTAAACAAAGGCTCAGTGTGCCCTGCTGGAAACAGATTAGGGCCTGAAGCAATCCTGCGGTTTTGTGCCCAGCTCACAAGAAAGCGAGTTGAAGAAAGGAGCTCAGGGGCACTGTAATTCACAAACCTGCAGAGTTATAAATGACAGCTTTCCTCCAAAAATATATTGAAGTAAGCCTGCGAAGGGGACTTGAAAGCGGGGCAGAATTTCAGGAAAACGATTGCAGGGGGTAGACTGGAATTGCCCTGAAAGCATAGGAAAAGAGGCAGAACGTCGACAATGATGCACTTGGCCAAAAAGGGCGTATGCGTTTTTTCCTGAATATATTCAGGAAAAAACGCATACGCCCTTTTTGGCCAACCAAGCAAGCCTGTAAATGAAATCTGCACTACAATGAAGTCTCACTGCCCCCCTGGCAAAAGGGCCATCTGAAAAAAGTGTAAAATCCAGAAAGGTAGGACAGGATATGGAGAACAGGGAGCCTTGTTATGCTGATTGGCAGGAGGTAAATTGCCAGCAGCCACCCTGGAGAAGTGTATGGTGTTTCCTGAAACACGAAAGAAACAAAGCAACACAGCCTATGGCACTTCCACTTATGGTCCTATAGCTTACGGAAATTAAAATCAAAAACAGACAGCCACCCCAATATTTGAGACGGCTGTGTTCACAAGAAGCTCGTCTACAGTATCAGGTAAATATCCCAGAAAGCAAAAAATGGATAAAGAACTTGTGGCACGTACGTACAATGCAATATCACTCAGCAATGAAATCTGTGTCATCAGGCCCATAGCGGCATAGTGAGTGGATGCAGGTACGGTGATTCTACGTGAACTACGTCACACAGAAAAAGAAACATCATAAGATATCACGAATACACGGAATGTAAACTTGACGACACATGAACTGAATTACAAAATAGAAAAGGGTCTCAAATTTAGAAAACCAACTAGTGCTTGCTTATGGGGAAAGGTGCCTTGGGGTGCTGCATAAAACCAGAGACTGAAATTAGCACAGATAACTTTCCATAAGCCCAATATGTAATAGACAAGACCTACTCCTTGCTCAACGAAATGGACCCCACACCACATATTCAACGCCTAGGAATATACCTGACTAGGAAGAATCTTAAAACCCATGGATATATATGTCTCCGTAAGAGAATCAAGGGTGTGTACAGCGGCCGAAAGGCAGCAGTGAAAATCCGATAAATCCCATTATCAAAATAAATTTCGAAAACAAAACAGAAAGACAGTGAAATAGAGAGCAATTCTTAAATAATTCACTCAGGGCATGTGATGCAACCGGGATTGACCACATCTACACCCAGAGCTGGTTGAGACATAAGGCTGGACACTTCAGGCTGATAGCATTGGTGAGTTTAGGTGAGCAAATGCACACCCTTTGAAGTCATACTGTATGGTACCTATTCCATGGGTCCCAACTCTTCAGGTTCAAGGGATTCTTCCTCCAGCTAAAACATGCATGTGAAACCCACAGTATGGTCCACCGTGTTATGGGGAAATGATTTAAAATGCATCTCAGTTTTCGTATCCTGGTCCTCGGGTTCACCATTCCAGATGATTTACTAACAGTCTCCCTGCTTGGAGAGTCAGTGCCTTTAACCTCCTGTTTGGCACAGCTTGCAATTTCTGTGCAAGATGAACAGGAATAGGGAGAACCAATGAGAGACTAGCTGTAGGTGTCTGCACGGGCAAATGTAACGCTCATTTCCTACCAGGAAGAGGAATTTACCAAAGGCTCAGCATGCCCTGCCCGAAACAGATTAGGGCCTGAAGCAATCCTGCGGTTTAGTGCCCAGTTCACAAGAAAGCGAGTTGAAGAAAGGAGCTCAGGGGCACTGTAATTCACAAACCTGCAGAGTTATAAATGACAGCTATCCTCCAAAAATATATTGAAGTAAGCCTGCGAAGGGGACTTGAAAGCGGGGCAGAATTTCAGGAAAACGATTGCAGGGGGTAGACTGGAATTGCCCTGAAAGCATAGGAAAAGAGGCAGAACGTCGACAATGATGCACTTGGCCAAAAAGGGCGTATGCGTTTTTTCCTGAATATATTCAGGAAAAAACGCATACGCCCTTTTTGGCCAACCAAGCAAGCCTGTAAAGGAAATCTGCACTACAATGAAGTCTCACTGCCCCCCGGGCAAGAGGGCCATCTGAAAAAAGTGTAAAATCCAGAAAGGTAGGACAGGATATGGAGAACAGGGAGCCTTGTTATGCTGATTGGCAGGATGTAAATTGCCAGCAGCCAGCCTGGAGAAGTGTATGGTGTTTCCTGAAACACGAAAGAAACAAAGCAACACAGTCTATGGCACTTCCACTTATGGTCCTATAGCTTACGGAAATTAAAATCAAAAACAGACAGCCACCCCAATATTTGGGACGGCTGTGTTCACAAGAAGCTCGTCTACAGTAACAGGTAAATATCCCAGAAAGCAAAATATGGATAAAGAAGTTGTGGCACGTACGTACAATGCAATATCACTCAGCAATGAAATCTGTGTCATCAGGCCCGTAGCGGCATAGTGAGTGGATGCAGGTACGGTGATTCTACGTGAACTACGTCACACAGAAAAAGAAACATCATAAGATATCACTAATACACGGAATGTAAACTTGACTACACATGAACTGAATTACAAAACAGAACAGGGTCTCAAATTTAGAAAACCAACTAGTGCTTGCTTATGGGGAAAGGTGCGTTGGGGTGCTTCATAAAACCAGAGACTGAAATTAGCACAGATAACTTTCCATAAGCCAAATATGTAATAGACAAGACCTACTCCTTGCTCAACGAAATGGACCCAACACCACATATTCAACGCCTAGGAATATACCTGACTAGGAAGAATCTTAAAACCCATGGATATATATGTCTCCGTAAGAGAATCAAGCGTGTGTACAGCGGCATAAACGCAGCAGTGAAAATCCGATAAATCCCATTATCAAAATAAATTTCAAAAAAAAATCATAAAGACAGTGAAATAGAGAGCAATTCTTAAATAATTCACTCAGGGCATGTGATGCAACCGGGATTTAACACATCTACACCCAGAGCTGGTTGAGACATAAGGCTGGACACTTCAGGCTGATAGCATTGGTGAGTTTCGGTGAGCAAATGCAGACCCTTTGAAGTCATACTGCATGGTACCCATTCCATGGGTCCCAACTCTCCAGGTTCAAGGGATTCTTCCTCCAGCTAAAACATGCATGGGAAACCAAGAGTATCGTCCACCATGTGATTGGGAAATGATTTAAAATGCATCTCAGTTTTCGTATCCTGGTCCTCGGGTTCACCATTCCAGATGCTTTACTAACACTCTCCCCGCTTGGAGAGTCAGTGCCTTTAACCTCCTCTTTGGCACAGCTTGCAATTTCTGTGCAAAATGAACAGGAATAGGGAGAACCAATGAGAGACTAGCTGTAGGTGTCTGCACGGGCAAATGTAACGCTCATTGCCCACCAGGAAGAGGAATTAAACAAAGGCTCAGTGTGCCCTGCTGGAAACAGATTAGGGCCTGAAGCAATCCTGCGGTTTTGTGCCCAGCTCACAAGAAAGCGAGTTGAAGAAAGGAGCTCAGGGGCACTGTAATTCACAAACCTGCAGAGTTATAAATGACAGCTTTCCTCCAAAAATATATTGAAGTAAGCCTGCGAAGGGGACTTGAAAGCGGGGCAGAATTTCAGGAAAACGATTGCAGGGGGTAGACTGGAATTGCCCTGAAAGCATAGGAAAAGAGGCAGAACGTCGACAATGATGCACTTGGCCAAAAAGGGCGTATGCGTTTTTTCCTGAATATATTCAGGAAAAAACGCATACGCCCTTTTTGGCCAACCAAGCAAGCCTGTAAATGAAATCTGCACTACAATGAAGTCTCACTGCCCCCCTGGCAAAAGGGCCATCTGAAAAAAGTGTAAAATCCAGAAAGGTAGGACAGGATATGGAGAACAGGGAGCCTTGTTATGCTGATTGGCAGGATGTAAATTGCCAGCAGCCACCCTGGAGAAGTGTATGGTGTTTCCTGAAACACGAAAGAAACAAAGCAACACAGCCTATGGCACTTCCACTTATGGTCCTATAGCTTACGGAAATTAAAATCAAAAACAGACAGCCACCCCAATATTTGAGACGGCTGTGTTCACAAGAAGCTCGTCTACAGTATCAGGTAAATATCCCAGAAAGCAAAAAATGGATAAAGAACTTGTGGCACGTACGTACAATGCAATATCACTCAGCAATGAAATCTGTGTCATCAGGCCCATAGCGGCATAGTGAGTGGATGCAGGTACGGTGATTCTACGTGAACTACGTCACACAGAAAAAGAAACATCATAAGATATCACGAATACACGGAATGTAAACTTGACTACACATGAACTGAATTACAAAATAGAAAAGGGTCTCAAATTTAGAAAACCAACTAGTGCTTGCTTATGGGGAAAGGTGCCTTGGGGTGCTGCATAAAACCAGAGACTGAAATTAGCACAGATAACTTTCCATAAGCCCAATATGTAATAGACAAGACCTACTCCTTGCTCAACGAAATGGACCCCACACCACATATTCAACGCCTAGGAATATACCTGACTAGGAAGAATCTTAAAACCCATGGATATATATGTCTCCGTAAGAGAATCAAGGGTGTGTACAGCGGCCGAAAGGCAGCAGTGAAAATCCGATAAATCCCATTATCAAAATAAATTTCGAAAACAAAACACAAAGACAGTGAAATAGAGAGCAATTCTTAAATAATTCACTCAGGGCATGTGATGCAACCGGGATTGACCACATCTACACCCAGAGCTGGTTGAGACATAAGGCTGGACACTTCAGGCTGATAGCATTGGTGAGTTTAGGTGAGCAAATGCACACCCTTTGAAGTCATACTGTATGGTACCTATTCCATGGGTCCCAACTCTTCAGGTTCAAGGGATTCTTCCTCCAGCTAAAACATGCATGTGAAACCCACAGTATGGTCCACCGTGTTATGGGGAAATGATTTAAAATGCATCTCAGTTTTCGTATCCTGGTCCTCGGGTTCACCATTCCAGATGATTTACTAACAGTCTCCCTGCTTGGAGAGTCAGTGCCTTTAACCTCCTGTTTGGCACAGCTTGCAATTTCTGTGCAAGATGAACAGGAATAGGGAGAACCAATGAGAGACTAGCTGTAGGTGTCTGCACGGGCAAATGTAACGCTCATTTCCCACCAGGAAGAGGAATTTACCAAAGGCTCAGCATGCCCTGCCCGAAACAGATTAGGGCCTGAAGCAATCCTGCGGTTTTGTGCCCAGTTCACAAGAAAGCGAGTTGAAGAAAGGAGCTCAGGGGCACTGTAATTCACAAACCTGCAGAGTTATAAATGACAGCTATCCTCCAAAAATATATTGAAGTAAGCCTGCGAAGGGGACTTGAAAGCGGGGCAGAATTTCAGGAAAACGATTGCAGGGGGTAGACTGGAATTGCCCTGAAAGCATAGGAAAAGAGGCAGAACGTCGACAATGATGCACTTGGCCAAAAAGGGCGTATGCGTTTTTTCCTGAATATATTCAGGAAAAAACGCATACGCCCTTTTTGGCCAACCAAGCAAGCCTGTAAAGGAAATCTGCACTACAATGAAGTCTCACTGCCCCCCGGGCAAGAGGGCCATCTGAAAAAAGTGTAAAATCCAGAAAGGTAGGACAGGATATGGAGAACAGGGAGCCTTGTTATGCTGATTGGCAGGATGTAAATTGCCAGCAGCCAGCCTGGAGAAGTGTATGGTGTTTCCTGAAACACATAAGAAACAAAGCAACACAGTCTATGGCACTTCCACTTATGGTCCTATAGCTTACGGAAATTAAAATCAAAAACAGACAGCCACCCCAATATTTGGGACGGCTGTGTTCACAAGAAGCTCGTCTACAGTAACAGGTAAATATCCCAGAAAGCAAAATATGGATAAAGAAGTTGTGGCACGTACGTACAATGCAATATCACTCAGCAATGAAATCTGTGTCATCAGGCCCGTAGCGGCATAGTGAGTGGATGCAGGTACGGTGATTCTACGTGAACTACGTCACACAGAAAAAGAAACATCATAAGATATCACTAATACACGGAATGTAAACTTGACTACACATGAACTGAATTACAAAACAGAACAGGGTCTCAAATTTAGAAAACCAACTAGTGCTTGCTTATGGGGAAAGGTGCGTTGGGGTGCTTCATAAAACCAGAGACTGAAATTAGCACAGATAACTTTCCATAAGCCAAATATGTAATAGACAAGACCTACTCCTTGCTCAACGAAATGGACCCAACACCACATATTCAACGCCTAGGAATATACCTGACTAGGAAGAATCTTAAAACCCATGGATATATATGTCTCCGTAAGAGAATCAAGCGTGTGTACAGCGGCATAAACGCAGCAGTGAAAATCCGATAAATCCCATTATCAAAATAAATTTCAAAAAAAAATCATAAAGACAGTGAAATAGAGAGCAATTCTTAAATAATTCACTCAGGGCATGTGATGCAACCGGGATTTAACACATCTACACCCAGAGCTGGTTGAGACATAAGGCTGGACACTTCAGGCTGATAGCATTGGTGAGTTTCGGTGAGCAAATGCAGACCCTTTGAAGTCATACTGCATGGTACCCATTCCATGGGTCCCAACTCTCCAGGTTCAAGGGATTCTTCCTCCAGCTAAAACATGCATGGGAAACCAAGAGTATCGTCCACCATGTGATTGGGAAATGATTTAAAATGCATCTCAGTTTTCGTATCCTGGTCCTCGGGTTCACCATTCCAGATGCTTTACTAACACTCTCCCCGCTTGGAGAGTCAGTGCCTTTAACCTCCTCTTTGGCACAGCTTGCAATTTCTGTGCAAAATGAACAGGAATAGGGAGAACCAATGAGAGACTAGCTGTAGGTGTCTGCACGGGCAAATGTAACGCTCATTGCCCACCAGGAAGAGGAATTAAACAAAGGCTCAGTGTGCCCTGCTGGAAACAGATTAGGGCCTGAAGCAATCCTGCGGTTTTGTGCCCAGCTCACAAGAAAGCGAGTTGAAGAAAGGAGCTCAGGGGCACTGTAATTCACAAACCTGCAGAGTTATAAATGACAGCTTTCCTCCAAAAATATATTGAAGTAAGCCTGCGAAGGGGACTTGAAAGCGGGGCAGAATTTCAGGAAAACGATTGCAGGGGGTAGACTGGAATTGCCCTGAAAGCATAGGAAAAGAGGCAGAACGTCGACAATGATGCACTTGGCCAAAAAGGGCGTATGCGTTTTTTCCTGAATATATTCAGGAAAAAACGCATACGCCCTTTTTGGCCAACCAAGCAAGCCTGTAAATGAAATCTGCACTACAATGAAGTCTCACTGCCCCCCTGGCAAAAGGGCCATCTGAAAAAAGTGTAAAATCCAGAAAGGTAGGACAGGATATGGAGAACAGGGAGCCTTGTTATGCTGATTGGCAGGATGTAAATTGCCAGCAGCCACCCTGGAGAAGTGTATGGTGTTTCCTGAAACACGAAAGAAACAAAGCAACACAGCCTATGGCACTTCCACTTATGGTCCTATAGCTTACGGAAATTAAAATCAAAAACAGACAGCCACCCCAATATTTGAGACGGCTGTGTTCACAAGAAGCTCGTCTACAGTATCAGGTAAATATCCCAGAAAGCAAAAAATGGATAAAGAACTTGTGGCACGTACGTACAATGCAATATCACTCAGCAATGAAATCTGTGTCATCAGGCCCATAGCGGCATAGTGAGTGGATGCAGGTACGGTGATTCTACGTGAACTACGTCACACAGAAAAAGAAACATCATAAGATATCACGAATACACGGAATGTAAACTTGACTACACATGAACTGAATTACAAAATAGAAAAGGGTCTCAAATTTAGAAAACCAACTAGTGCTTGCTTATGGGGAAAGGTGCCTTGGGGTGCTGCATAAAACCAGAGACTGAAATTAGCACAGATAACTTTCCATAAGCCCAATATGTAATAGACAAGACCTACTCCTTGCTCAACGAAATGGACCCAACACCACATATTCAACGCCTAGGAATATACCTGACTAGGAAGAATCTTAAAACCCATGGATATATATGTCTCCGTAAGAGAATCAAGGGTGTGTACAGCGGCCGAAAGGCAGCAGTGAAAATCCGATAAATCCCATTATCAAAATAAATTTCGAAAACAAAACACAAAGACAGTGAAATAGAGAGCAATTCTTAAATAATTCACTCAGGGCATGTGATGCAACCGGGATTGACCACATCTACACCCAGAGCTGGTTGAGACATAAGGCTGGACACTTCAGGCTGATAGCATTGGTGAGTTTAGGTGAGCAAATGCACACCCTTTGAAGTCATACTGTATGGTACCTATTCCATGGGTCCCAACTCTTCAGGTTCAAGGGATTCTTCCTCCAGCTAAAACATGCATGTGAAACCCACAGTATGGTCCACCGTGTTATGGGGAAATGATTTAAAATGCATCTCAGTTTTCGTATCCTGGTCCTCGGGTTCACCATTCCAGATGATTTACTAACAGTCTCCCTGCTTGGAGAGTCAGTGCCTTTAACCTCCTGTTTGGCACAGCTTGCAATTTCTGTGCAAGATGAACAGGAATAGGGAGAACCAATGAGAGACTAGCTGTAGGTGTCTGCACGGGCAAATGTAACGCTCATTTCCCACCAGGAAGAGGAATTTACCAAAGGCTCAGCATGCCCTGCCCGAAACAGATTAGGGCCTGAAGCAATCCTGCGGTTTTGTGCCCAGTTCACAAGAAAGCGAGTTGAAGAAAGGAGCTCAGGGGCACTGTAATTCACAAACCTGCAGAGTTATAAATGACAGCTATCCTCCAAAAATATATTGAAGTAAGCCTGCGAAGGGGACTTGAAAGCGGGGCAGAATTTCAGGAAAACGATTGCAGGGGGTAGACTGGAATTGCCCTGAAAGCATAGGAAAAGAGGCAGAACGTCGACAATGATGCACTTGGCCAAAAAGGGCGTATGCGTTTTTTCCTGAATATATTCAGGAAAAAACGCATACGCCCTTTTTGGCCAACCAAGCAAGCCTGTAAAGGAAATCTGCACTACAATGAAGTCTCACTGCCCCCCGGGCAAGAGGGCCATCTGAAAAAAGTGTAAAATCCAGAAAGGTAGGACAGGATATGGAGAACAGGGAGCCTTGTTATGCTGATTGGCAGGATGTAAATTGCCAGCAGCCAGCCTGGAGAAGTGTATGGTGTTTCCTGAAACACATAAGAAACAAAGCAACACAGTCTATGGCACTTCCACTTATGGTCCTATAGCTTACGGAAATTAAAATCAAAAACAGACAGCCACCCCAATATTTGGGACGGCTGTGTTCACAAGAAGCTCGTCTACAGTAACAGGTAAATATCCCAGAAAGCAAAATATGGATAAAGAAGTTGTGGCACGTACGTACAATGCAATATCACTCAGCAATGAAATCTGTGTCATCAGGCCCGTAGCGGCATAGTGAGTGGATGCAGGTACGGTGATTCTACGTGAACTACGTCACACAGAAAAAGAAACATCATAAGATATCACTAATACACGGAATGTAAACTTGACTACACATGAACTGAATTACAAAACAGAACAGGGTCTCAAATTTAGAAAACCAACTAGTGCTTGCTTATGGGGAAAGGTGCGTTGGGGTGCTTCATAAAACCAGAGACTGAAATTAGCACAGATAACTTTCCATAAGCCAAATATGTAATAGACAAGACCTACTCCTTGCTCAACGAAATGGACCCAACACCACATATTCAACGCCTAGGAATATACCTGACTAGGAAGAATCTTAAAACCCATGGATATATATGTCTCCGTAAGAGAATCAAGCGTGTGTACAGCGGCATAAACGCAGCAGTGAAAATCCGATAAATCCCATTATCAAAATAAATTTCAAAAAAAAATCATAAAGACAGTGAAATAGAGAGCAATTCTTAAATAATTCACTCAGGGCATGTGATGCAACCGGGATTTAACACATCTACACCCAGAGCTGGTTGAGACATAAGGCTGGACACTTCAGGCTGATAGCATTGGTGAGTTTCGGTGAGCAAATGCAGACCCTTTGAAGTCATACTGCATGGTACCCATTCCATGGGTCCCAACACTCCAGGTTCAAGGGATTCTTCCTCCAGCTAAAACATGCATGGGAAACCAAGAGTATCGTCCACCATGTGATTGGGAAATGATTTAAAATGCATCTCAGTTTTCGTATCCTGGTCCTCGGGTTCACCATTCCAGATGCTTTACTAACACTCTCCCCGCTTGGAGAGTCAGTGCCTTTAACCTCCTCTTTGGCACAGCTTGCAATTTCTGTGCAAAATGAACAGGAATAGGGAGAACCAATGAGAGACTAGCTGTAGGTGTCTGCACGGGCAAATGTAACGCTCATTGCCCACCAGGAAGAGGAATTAAACAAAGGCTCAGTGTGCCCTGCTGGAAACAGATTAGGGCCTGAAGCAATCCTGCGGTTTTGTGCCCAGCTCACAAGAAAGCGAGTTGAAGAAAGGAGCTCAGGGGCACTGTAATTCACAAACCTGCAGAGTTATAAATGACAGCTATCCTCCAAAAATATATTGAAGTAAGCCTGCGAAGGGGACTTGAAAGCGGGGCAGAATTTCAGGAAAACGATTGCAGGGGGTAGACTGGAATTGCCCTGAAAGCATAGGAAAAGAGGCAGAACGTCGACAATGATGCACTTGGCCAAAAAGGGCGTATGCGTTTTTTCCTGAATATATTCAGGAAAAAACGCATACGCCCTTTTTGGCCAACCAAGCAAGCCTGTAAAGGAAATCTGCACTACAATGAAGTCTCACTGCCCCCCGGGCAAGAGGGCCATCTGAAAAAAGTGTAAAATCCAGAAAGGTAGGACAGGATATGGAGAACAGGGAGCCTTGTTATGCTGATTGGCAGGATGTAAATTGCCAGCAGCCAGCCTGGAGAAGTGTATGGTGTTTCCTGAAACACATAAGAAACAAAGCAACACAGTCTATGGCACTTCCACTTATGGTCCTATAGCTTACGGAAATTAAAATCAAAAACAGACAGCCACCCCAATATTTGGGACGGCTGTGTTCACAAGAAGCTCGTCTACAGTAACAGGTAAATATCCCAGAAAGCAAAATATGGATAAAGAAGTTGTGGCACGTACGTACAATGCAATATCACTCAGCAATGAAATCTGTGTCATCAGGCCCGTAGCGGCATAGTGAGTGGATGCAGGTACGGTGATTCTACGTGAACTACGTCACACAGAAAAAGAAACATCATAAGATATCACTAATACACGGAATGTAAACTTGACTACACATGAACTGAATTACAAAACAGAACAGGGTCTCAAATTTAGAAAACCAACTAGTGCTTGCTTATGGGGAAAGGTGCGTTGGGGTGCTTCATAAAACCAGAGACTGAAATTAGCACAGATAACTTTCCATAAGCCAAATATGTAATAGACAAGACCTACTCCTTGCTCAACGAAATGGACCCAACACCACATATTCAACGCCTAGGAATATACCTGACTAGGAAGAATCTTAAAACCCATGGATATATATGTCTCCGTAAGAGAATCAAGCGTGTGTACAGCGGCATAAACGCAGCAGTGAAAATCCGATAAATCCCATTATCAAAATAAATTTCAAAAAAAAATCATAAAGACAGTGAAATAGAGAGCAATTCTTAAATAATTCACTCAGGGCATGTGATGCAACCGGGATTTAACACATCTACACCCAGAGCTGGTTGAGACATAAGGCTGGACACTTCAGGCTGATAGCATTGGTGAGTTTCGGTGAGCAAATGCAGACCCTTTGAAGTCATACTGCATGGTACCCATTCCATGGGTCCCAACTCTCCAGGTTCAAGGGATTCTTCCTCCAGCTAAAACATGCATGGGAAACAAGAGTATCGTCCACCATGTGATTGGGAAATGATTTAAAATGCATCTCAGTTTTCGTATCCTGGTCCTCGGGTTCACCATTCCAGATGCTTTACTAACACTCTCCCCGCTTGGAGAGTCAGTGCCTTTAACCTCCTCTTTGGCACAGCTTGCAATTTCTGTGCAAAATGAACAGGAATAGGGAGAACCAATGAGAGACTAGCTGTAGGTGTCTGCACGGGCAAATGTAACGCTCATTGCCCACCAGGAAGAGGAATTAAACAAAGGCTCAGTGTGCCCTGCTGGAAACAGATTAGGGCCTGAAGCAATCCTGCGGTTTTGTGCCCAGCTCACAAGAAAGCGAGTTGAAGAAAGGAGCTCAGGGGCACTGTAATTCACAAACCTGCAGAGTTATAAATGACAGCTTTCCTCCAAAAATATATTGAAGTAAGCCTGCGAAGGGGACTTGAAAGCGGGGCAGAATTTCAGGAAAACGATTGCAGGGGGTAGACTGGAATTGCCCTGAAAGCATAGGAAAAGAGGCAGAACGTCGACAATGATGCACTTGGCCAAAAAGGGCGTATGCGTTTTTTCCTGAATATATTCAGGAAAAAACGCATACGCCCTTTTTGGCCAACCAAGCAAGCCTGTAAATGAAATCTGCACTACAATGAAGTCTCACTGCCCCCCTGGCAAAAGGGCCATCTGAAAAAAGTGTAAAATCCAGAAAGGTAGGACAGGATATGGAGAACAGGGAGCCTTGTTATGCTGATTGGCAGGATGTAAATTGCCAGCAACCACCCTGGAGAAGTGTATGGTGTTTCCTGAAACACGAAAGAAACAAAGCAACACAGCCTATGGCACTTCCACTTATGGTCCTATAGCTTACGGAAATTAAAATCAAAAACAGACAGCCACCCCAATATTTGAGACGGCTGTGTTCACAAGAAGCTCGTCTACAGTATCAGGTAAATATCCCAGAAAGCAAAAAATGGATAAAGAACTTGTGGCACGTACGTACAATGCAATATCACTCAGCAATGAAATCTGTGTCATCAGGCCCATAGCGGCATAGTGAGTGGATGCAGGTACGGTGATTCTACGTGAACTACGTCACACAGAAAAAGAAATATCATAAGATATCACGAATACACGGAATGTAAACTTGACTACACATGAACTGAATTACAAAACAGAACAGGGCCTCAAATTTAGAAAACCAACTAGTGCTTGCTTATGGGGAAAGGTGCCTTGGGGTGCTGCATAAAACCAGAGACTGAAATTAGCACAGATAACTTTCCATAAGCCCAATATGTAATAGACAAGACCTACTCCTTGCTCAACGAAATGGACCCCACACCACATATTCAACGCCTAGGAATATACCTGACTAGGAAGAATCTTAAAACCCATGGATATATATGTCTCCGTAAGAGAATCAAGCGTGTGTACAGCGGCCGAAAGGCAGCAGTGAAAATCCGATAAATCCCATTATCAAAATAAATTTCGAAAACAAAACACAAAGACAGTGAAATAGAGAGCAATTCTTAAATAATTCACTCAGGGCATGTGATGCAACCGGGATTAACCACATCTACACCCAGAGCTGGTTGAGACATAAGGCTGGACACTTCAGGCTGATAGCATTGGTGAGTTTAGGTGAGCAAATGCACACCCTTTGAAGTCATACTGTATGGTACCTATTCCATGGGTCCCAACTCTTCAGGTTCAAGGGATTCTTCCTCCAGCTAAAACATGCATGTGAAACCCACAGTATGGTCCACCGTGTTATGGGGAAATGATTTAAAATGCATCTCAGTTTTCGTATCCTGGTCCTCGGGTTCACCATTCCAGATGATTTACTAACAGTCTCCCTGCTTGGAGAGTCAGTGCCTTTAACCTCCTGTTTGGCACAGCTTGCAATTTCTGTGCAAGATGAACAGGAATAGGGAGAACCAATGAGAGACTAGCTGTAGGTGTCTGCACGGGCAAATGTAACGCTCATTGCCCACCAGGAAGAGGAATTTACCAAAGGCTCAGCATGCCCTGCCCGAAACAGATTAGGGCCTGAAGCAATCCTGCGGTTTTGTGCCCAGTTCACAAGAAAGCGAGTTGAAGAAAGGAGCTCAGGGGCACTGTAATTCACAAACCTGCAGAGTTATAAATGACAGCTATCCTCCAAAAATATATTGAAGTAAGCCTGCGAAGGGGACTTGAAAGCGGGGCAGAATTTCAGGAAAACGATTGCAGGGGGTAGACTGGAATTGCCCTGAAAGCATAGGAAAAGAGGCAGAACGTCGACAATGATGCACTTGGCCAAAAAGGGCGTATGCGTTTTTTCCTGAATATATTCAGGAAAAAACGCATACGCCCTTTTTGGCCAACCAAGCAAGCCTGTAAAGGAAATCTGCACTACAATGAAGTCTCACTGCCCCCCGGGCAAGAGGGCCATCTGAAAAAAGTGTAAAATCCAGAAAGGTAGGACAGGATATGGAGAACAGGGAGCCTTGTTATGCTGATTGGCAGGATGTAAATTGCCAGCAGCCAGCCTGGAGAAGTGTATGGTGTTTCCTGAAACACATAAGAAACAAAGCAACACAGTCTATGGCACTTCCACTTATGGTCCTATAGCTTACGGAAATTAAAATCAAAAACAGACAGCCACCCCAATATTTGGGACGGCTGTGTTCACAAGAAGCTCGTCTACAGTAACAGGTAAATATCCCAGAAAGCAAAATATGGATAAAGAAGTTGTGGCACGTACGTACAATGCAATATCACTCAGCAATGAAATCTGTGTCATCAGGCCCGTAGCGGCATAGTGAGTGGATGCAGGTACGGTGATTCTACGTGAACTACGTCACACAGAAAAAGAAACATCATAAGATATCACTAATACACGGAATGTAAACTTGACTACACATGAACTGAATTACAAAACAGAACAGGGTCTCAAATTTAGAAAACCAACAAGTGCTTGCTTATGGGGAAAGGTGCGTTGGGGTGCTTCATAAAACCAGAGACTGAAATTAGCACAGATAACTTTCCATAAGCCAAATATGTAATAGACAAGACCTACTCCTTGCTCAACGAAATGGACCCAACACCACATATTCAACGCCTAGGAATATACCTGACTAGGAAGAATCTTAAAACCCATGGATATATATGTCTCCGTAAGAGAATCAAGCGTGTGTACAGCGGCATAAACGCAGCAGTGAAAATCCGATAAATCCCATTATCAAAATAAATTTCAAAAAAAAATCATAAAGACAGTGAAATAGAGAGCAATTCTTAAATAATTCACTCAGGGCATGTGATGCAACCGGGATTTAACACATCTACACCCAGAGCTGGTTGAGACATAAGGCTGGACACTTCAGGCTGATAGCATTGGTGAGTTTCGGTGAGCAAATGCAGACCCTTTGAAGTCATACTGCATGGTACCCATTTCATGGGTCCCAACTCTCCAGGTTCAAGGGATTCTTCCTCCAGCTAAAACATGCATGGGAAACCAAGAGTATCGTCCACCATGTGATTGGGAAATGATTTAAAATGCATCTCAGTTTTCGTATCCTGGTCCTCGGGTTCACCATTCCAGATGCTTTACTAACACTCTCCCCGCTTGGAGAGTCAGTGCCTTTAACCTCCTGTTTGGCACAGCTTGCAATTTCTGTGCAAAATGAACAGGAATAGGGAGAACCAATCAGAGACTAGCTGTAGGTGTCTGCACGGGCAAATGTAACGCTCATTGCCCACCAGGAAGAGGAATTAAACAAAGGCTCAGTGTGCCCTGCTGGAAACAGATTAGGGCCTGAAGCAATCCTGCGGTTTTGTGCCCAGCTCACAAGAAAGCGAGTTGAAGAAAGGAGCTCAGGGGCACTGTAATTCACAAACCTGCAGAGTTATAAATGACAGCTTTCCTCCAAAAATATATTGAAGTAAGCCTGCGAAGGGGACTTGAAAGCGGGGCAGAATTTCAGGAAAACGATTGCAGGGGGTAGACTGGTATTGCCCTGAAAGCATAGGAAAAGAGGCAGAACGTCGACAATGATGCACTTGGCCAAAAAGGGCGTATGCGTTTTTTCCTGAATATATTCAGGAAAAAACGCATACGCCCTTTTTGGCCAACCAAGCAAGCCTGTCAATGAAATCTGCACTACAATGAAGTCTCACTGCCCCCCTGGCAAAAGGGCCATCTGAAAAAAGTGTAAAATCCAGAAAGGTAGGACAGGATATGGAGAACAGGGAGCCTTGTTATGCTGATTGGCAGGATGTAAATTGCCAGCAGCCACCCTGGAGAAGTGTATGGTGTTTCCTGAAACACGAAAGAAACAAAGCAACACAGCCTATGGCACTTCCACTTATGGTCCTATAGCTTACGGAAATTAAAATCAAAAACAGACAGCCACCCCAATATTTGAGACGGCTGTGTTCACAAGAAGCTCGTCTACAGTATCAGGTAAATATCCCAGAAAGCAAAAAATGGATAAAGAACTTGTGGCACGTACGTACAATGCAATATCACTCAGCAATGAAATCTGTGTCATCAGGCCCATAGCGGCATAGTGAGTGGATGCAGGTACGGTGATTCTACGTGAACTACGTCACACAGAAAAAGAATCATCATAAGATATCACGAATACACGGAATGTAAACTTGACTACACATGAACTGAATTACAAAATAGAAAAGGGTCTCAAATTTAGAAAACCAACTAGTGCTTGCTTATGGGGAAAGGTGCCTTGGGGTGCTGCATAAAACCAGAGACTGAAATTAGCACAGATAACTTTCCATAAGCCCAATATGTAATAGACAAGACCTACTCCTTGCTCAACGAAATGGACCCAACACCACATATTCAACGCCTAGGAATATACCTGACTAGGAAGAATCTTAAAACCCATGGATATATATGTCTCCGTAAGAGAATCAAGGGTGTGTACAGCGGCCGAAAGGCAGCAGTGAAAATCCGATAAATCCCATTATCAAAATAAATTTCGAAAACAAAACACAAAGACAGTGAAATAGAGAGCAATTCTTAAATAATTCACTCAGGGCATGTGATGCAACCGGGATTGACCACATCTACACCCAGAGCTGGTTGAGACATAAGGCTGGACACTTCAGGCTGATAGCATTGGTGAGTTTAGGTGAGCAAATGCACACCCTTTGAAGTCATACTGTATGGTACCTATTCCATGGGTCCCAACTCTTCAGGTTCAAGGGATTCTTCCTCCAGCTAAAACATGCATGTGAAACCCACAGTATGGTCCACCGTGTTATGGGGAAATGATTTAAAATGCATCTCAGTTTTCGTATCCTGGTCCTCGGGTTCACCATTCCAGATGATTTACTAACAGTCTCCCTGCTTGGAGAGTCAGTGCCTTTAACCTCCTGTTTGGCACAGCTTGCAATTTCTGTGCAAGATGAACAGGAATAGGGAGAACCAATGAGAGACTAGCTGTAGGTGTCTGCACGGGCAAATGTAACGCTCATTTCCCACCAGGAAGAGGAATTTACCAAAGGCTCAGCATGCCCTGCCCGAAACAGATTAGGGCCTGAAGCAATCCTGCGGTTTTGTGCCCAGTTCACAAGAAAGCGAGTTGAAGAAAGGAGCTCAGGGGCACTGTAATTCACAAACCTGCAGAGTTATAAATGACAGCTATCCTCCAAAAATATATTGAAGTAAGCCTGCGAAGGGGACTTGAAAGCGGGGCAGAATTTCAGGAAAACGATTGCAGGGGGTAGACTGGAATTGCCCTGAAAGCATAGGAAAAGAGGCAGAACGTCGACAATGATGCACTTGGCCAAAAAGGGCGTATGCGTTTTTTCCTGAATATATTCAGGAAAAAACGCATACGCCCTTTTTGGCCAACCAAGCAAGCCTGTAAAGGAAATCTGCACTACAATGAAGTCTCACTGCCCCCCGGGCAAGAGGGCCATCTGAAAAAAGTGTAAAATCCAGAAAGGTAGGACAGGATATGGAGAACAGGGAGCCTTGTTATGCTGATTGGCAGGATGTAAATTGCCAGCAGCCAGCCTGGAGAAGTGTATGGTGTTTCCTGAAACACATAAGAAACAAAGCAACACAGTCTATGGCACTTCCACTTATGGTCCTATAGCTTACGGAAATTAAAATCAAAAACAGACAGCCACCCCAATATTTGGGACGGCTGTGTTCACAAGAAGCTCGTCTACAGTAACAGGTAAATATCCCAGAAAGCAAAATATGGATAAAGAAGTTGTGGCACGTACGTACAATGCAATATCACTCAGCAATGAAATCTGTGTCATCAGGCCCGTAGCGGCATAGTGAGTGGATGCAGGTACGGTGATTCTACGTGAACTACGTCACACAGAAAAAGAAACATCATAAGATATCACTAATACACGGAATGTAAACTTGACTACACATGAACTGAATTACAAAACAGAACAGGGTCTCAAATTTAGAAAACCAACTAGTGCTTGCTTATGGGGAAAGGTGCGTTGGGGTGCTTCATAAAACCAGAGACTGAAATTAGCACAGATAACTTTCCATAAGCCAAATATGTAATAGACAAGACCTACTCCTTGCTCAACGAAATGGACCCAACACCACATATTCAACGCCTAGGAATATACCTGACTAGGAAGAATCTTAAAACCCATGGATATATATGTCCCTGTAAGAGAATCAAGCGTGTGTACAGCGGCATAAACGCAGCAGTGAAAATCCGATAAATCCCATTATCAAAATAAATTTCAAAAAAAAATCATAAAGACAGTGAAATAGAGAGCACTTCTTAAATAATTCACTCAGGTCATGTGATGCAACAGGGATTTAACACATCTACACCCAGAGCTTGTTGAGACATAAGGCTGGACACTTCAGGCTGATAGCATTGGTGAGTTTCGGTGAGCAAATGCAGACCCTTTGAAGTCATACTGCATGGTACCCATTCCATGGGTCCCAACTCTCCAGGCTCAAGGGATTCTTCCTCCAGCTAAAACATGCATGGGAAACCAAGAGTATCGTCCACCATGTGATTGGGAAATGATTTAAAATGCATCTCAGTTTTCGTATCCTGGTCCTCGGGTTCACCATTCCAGATGCTTTACTAACACTCTCCCCGCTTGGAGAGTCAGTGCCTTTAACCTCCTCTTTGGCACAGCTTGCAATTTCTGTGCAAAATGAACAGGAATAGGGAGAACCAATGAGAGACTAGCTGTAGGTGTCTGCACGGGCAAATGTAACGCTCATTGCCCACCAGGAAGAGGAATTAAACAAAGGCTCAGTGTGCCCTGCTGGAAACAGATTAGGGCCTGAAGCAATCCTGCGGTTTTGTGCCCAGCTCACAAGAAAGCGAGTTGAAGAAAGGAGCTCAGGGGCACTGTAATTCACAAACCTGCAGAGTTATAAATGACAGCTATCCTCCAAAAATATATTGAAGTAAGCCTGCGAAGGGGACTTGAAAGCGGGGCAGAATTTCAGGAAAACGATTGCAGGGGGTAGACTGGAATTGCCCTGAAAGCATAGGAAAAGAGGCAGAACGTCGACAATGATGCACTTGGCCAAAAAGGGCGTATGCGTTTTTTCCTGAATATATTCAGGAAAAAACGCATACGCCCTTTTTGGCCAACCAAGCAAGCCTGTCAATGAAATCTGCACTACAATGAAGTCTCACTGCCCCCCTGGCAAAAGGGCCATCTGAAAAAAGTGTAAAATCCAGAAAGGTAGGACAGGATATGGAGAACAGGGAGCCTTGTTATGCTGATTGGCAGGATGTAAATTGCCAGCAGCCACCCTGGAGAAGTGTATGGTGTTTCCTGAAACACGAAAGAAACAAAGCAACACAGCCTATGGCACTTCCACTTATGGTCCTATAGCTTACGGAAATTAAAATCAAAAACAGACAGCCACCCCAATATTTGAGACGGCTGTGTTCACAAGAAGCTCGTCTACAGTATCAGGTAAATATCCCAGAAAGCAAAAAATGGATAAAGAACTTGTGGCACGTACGTACAATGCAATATCACTCAGCAATGAAATCTGTGTCATCAGGCCCATAGCGGCATAGTGAGTGGAAGCAGGTACGGTGATTCTACGTGAACTACGTCACACAGAAAAAGAAACATCATAAGATATCACGAATACACGGAATGTAAACTTGACGACACATGAACTGAATTACAAAATAGAAAAGGGTCTCAAATTTAGAAAACCAACTAGTGCTTGCTTATGGGGAAAGGTGCCTTGGGGTGCTGCATAAAACCAGAGACTGAAATTAGCACAGATAACTTTCCATAAGCCCAATATGTAATAGACAAGACCTACTCCTTGCTCAACGAAATGGACCCAACACCACATATTCAACGCCTAGGAATATACCTGACTAGGAAGAATCTTAAAACCCATGGATATATATGTCTCCGTAAGAGAATCAAGGGTGTGTACAGCGGCCGAAAGGCAGCAGTGAAAATCCGATAAATCCCATTATCAAAATAAATTTCGAAAACAAAACACAAAGACAGTGAAATAGAGAGCAATTCTTAAATAATTCACTCAGGGCATGTGATGCAACCGGGATTGACCACATCTACACCCAGAGCTGGTTGAGACATAAGGCTGGACACTTCAGGCTGATAGCATTGGTGAGTTTAGGTGAGCAAATGCACACCCTTTGAAGTCATACTGTATGGTACCTATTCCATGGGTCCCAACTCTTCAGGTTCAAGGGATTCTTCCTCCAGCTAAAACATGGATGTGAAACCCACAGTATGGTCCACCGTGTTATGGGGAAATGATTTAAAATGCATCTCAGTTTTCGTATCCTGGTCCTCGGGTTCACCATTCCAGATGATTTACTAACAGTCTCCCTGCTTGGAGAGTCAGTGCCTTTAACCTCCTGTTTGGCACAGCTTGCAATTTCTGTGCAAGATGAACAGGAATAGGGAGAACCAATGAGAGACTAGCTGTAGGTGTCTGCACGGGCAAATGTAACGCTCATTTCCCACCAGGAAGAGGAATTTACCAAAGGCTCAGCATGCCCTGCCCGAAACAGATTAGGGCCTGAAGCAATCCTGCGGTTTTGTGCCCAGTTCACAAGAAAGCGAGTTGAAGAAAGGAGCTCAGGGGCACTGTAATTCACAAACCTGCAGAGTTATAAATGACAGCTATCCTCCAAAAATATATTGAAGTAAGCCTGCGAAGGGGACTTGAAAGCGGGGCAGAATTTCAGGAAAACGATTGCAGGGGGTAGACTGGAATTGCCCTGAAAGCATAGGAAAAGAGGCAGAACGTCGACAATGATGCACTTGGCCAAAAAGGGCGTATGCGTTTTTTCCTGAATATATTCAGGAAAAAACGCATACGCCCTTTTTGGCCAACCAAGCAAGCCTGTAAAGGAAATCTGCACTACAATGAAGTCTCACTGCCCCCCGGGCAAGAGGGCCATCTGAAAAAAGTGTAAAATCCAGAAAGGTAGGACAGGATATGGAGAACAGGGAGCCTTGTTATGCTGATTGGCAGGATGTAAATTGCCAGCAGCCAGCCTGGAGAAGTGTATGGTGTTTCCTGAAACACATAAGAAACAAAGCAACACAGTCTATGGCACTTCCACTTATGGTCCTATAGCTTACGGAAATTAAAATCAAAAACAGACAGCCACCCCAATATTTGGGACGGCTGTGTTCACAAGAAGCTCGTCTACAGTAACAGGTAAATATCCCAGAAAGCAAAATATGGATAAAGAAGTTGTGGCACGTACGTACAATGCAATATCACTCAGCAATGAAATCTGTGTCATCAGGCCCGTAGCGGCATAGTGAGTGGATGCAGGTACGGTGATTCTACATGAACTACGTCACACAGAAAAAGAAACATCATAAGATATCACTAATACACGGAATGTAAACTTGACTACACATGAACTGAATTACAAAACAGAACAGGGTCTCAAATTTAGAAAACCAACTAGTGCTTGCTTATGGGGAAAGGTGCGTTGGGGTGCTTCATAAAACCAGAGACTGAAATTAGCACAGATAACTTTCCATAAGCCAAATATGTAATAGACAAGACCTACTCCTTGCTCAACGAAATGGACCCAACACCACATATTCAACGCCTAGGAATATACCTGACTAGGAAGAATCTTAAAACCCATGGATATATATGTCTCCGTAAGAGAATCAAGCGTGTGTACAGCGGCATAAACGCAGCAGTGAAAATCCGATAAATCCCATTATCAAAATAAATTTCAAAAAAAAATCATAAAGACAGTGAAATAGAGAGCAATTCTTAAATAATTCACTCAGGGCATGTGATGCAACCGGGATTTAACACATCTACACCCAGAGCTGGTTGAGACATAAGGCTGGACACTTCAGGCTGATAGCATTGGTGAGTTTCGGTGAGCAAATGCAGACCCTTTGAAGTCATACTGCATGGTACCCATTCCATGGGTCCCAACTCTCCAGGTTCAAGGGATTCTTCCTCCAGCTAAAACATGCATGGGAAACCAAGAGTATCGTCCACCATGTGATTGGGAAATGATTTAAAATGCATCTCAGTTTTCGTATCCTGGTCCTCGGGTTCACCATTCCAGATGCTTTACTAACACTCTCCCTGCTTGGAGAGTCAGTGCCTTTAACCTCCTCTTTGGCACAGCTTGCAATTTCTGTGCAAAATGAACAGGAATAGGGAGAACCAATGAGAGACTAGCTGTAGGTGTCTGCACGGGCAAATGTAACGCTCATTGCCCACCAGGAAGAGGAATTAAACAAAGGCTCAGTGTGCCCTGCTGGAAACAGATTAGGGCCTGAAGCAATCCTGCGGTTTTGTGCCCAGCTCTCAAGAAAGCGAGTTGAAATAAGGAGCTCAGGGGCACTGTAATTCACAAACCTGCAGAGTTATAAATGACAGCTTTCCTCCAAAAATATATTGAAGTAAGCCTGCGAAGGGGACTTGAAAGCGGGGCAGAATTTCAGGAAAACGATTGCAGGGGGTAGACTGGAATTGCCCTGAAAGCATAGGAAAAGAGGCAGAACGTCGACAATGATGCACTTGGCCAAAAAGGGCGTATGCGTTTTTTCCTGAATATATTCAGGAAAAAACGCATACGCCCTTTTTGGCCAACCAAGAAAGCCTGTAAAGGAAATCTGCACTACAATGAAGTCTCACTGCCCCCCGGGCAAGAGGGCCATCTGAAAAAAGTGTAAAATCCAGAAAGGTAGGACAGGATATGGAGAACAGGGAGCCTTGTTATGCTGATTGGCAGGATGTAAATTGCCAGCAGCCAGCCTGGAGAAGTGTATGGTGTTTCCTGAAACACGAAAGAAACAAAGCAACACAGCCTATGGCACTTCCACTTTTGGTCCTATAGCTTACGGAAATTAAAATCAAAAACAGACAGCCACCCCAATATTTGAGACGGCTGTGTTCACAAGAAGCTCGTCTACAGTATCAGGTAAATATCCCAGAAAGCAAAAAATGGATAAAGAACTTGTGGCACGTACGTACAATGCAATATCACTCAGCAATGAATTCTGTGTCATCAGGCCCATAGCGGCATAGTGAGTGGATGCAGGTACGGTGATTCTACGTGAACTACGTCACACAGAAAAAGAAACATCATAAGATATCACGAATACACGGAATGTAAACTTGACTACACATGAACTGAATTACAAAATAGAAAAGGGTCTCAAATTTAGAAAACCAACTAGTGCTTGCTTATGGGGAAAGGTGCCTTGGGGTGCTGCATAAAACCAGAGACTGAAATTAGCACAGATAACTTTCCATAAGCCCAATATGTAATAGACAAGACCTACTCCTTGCTCAACGAAATGGACCCCACACCACATATTCAACGCCTAGGAATATACCTGACTAGGAAGAATCTTAAAACCCATGGATATATATGTCTCCGTAAGAGAATCAAGGGTGTGTACAGCGGCCGAAAGGCAGCAGTGAAAATCCGATAAATCCCATTATCAAAATAAATTTCGAAAACAAAACACAAAGACAGTGAAATAGAGAGCAATTCTTAAATAATTCACTCAGGGCATGTGATGCAACCGGGATTGACCACATCTACACCCAGAGCTGGTTGAGACATAAGGCTGGACACTTCAGGCTGATAGCATTGGTGAGTTTAGGTGAGCAAATGCACACCCTTTGAAGTCATACTGTATGGTACCTATTCCATGGGTCCCAACTCTTCAGGTTCAAGGGATTCTTCCTCCAGCTAAAACATGCATGTGAAACCCACAGTATGGTCCACCGTGTTATGGGGAAATGATTTAAAATGCATCTCAGTTTTCGTATCCTGGTCCTCGGGTTCACCATTCCAGATGATTTACTAACAGTCTCCCTGCTTGGAGAGTCAGTGCCTTTAACCTCCTGTTTGGCACAGCTTGCAATTTCTGTGCAAGATGAACAGGAATAGGGAGAACCAATGAGAGACTAGCTGTAGGTGTCTGCACGGGCAAATGTAACGCTCATTTCCCACCAGGAAGAGGAATTTACCAAAGGCTCAGCATGCCCTGCCCGAAACAGATTAGGGCCTGAAGCAATCCTGCGGTTTTGTGCCCAGTTCACAAGAAAGCGAGTTGAAGAAAGGAGCTCAGGGGCACTGTAATTCACAAACCTGCAGAGTTATAAATGACAGCTATCCTCCAAAAATATATTGAAGTAAGCCTGCGAAGGGGACTTGAAAGCGGGGCAGAATTTCAGGAAAACGATTGCAGGGGGTAGACTGGAATTGCCCTGAAAGCATAGGAAAAGAGGCAGAACGTCGACAATGATGCACTTGGCCAAAAAGGGCATATGCGTTTTTTCCTGAATATATTCAGGAAAAAACGCATACGCCCTTTTTGGCCAACCAAGAAAGCCTGTAAAGGAAATCTGCACTACAATGAAGTCTCACTGCCCCCCGGGCAAGAGGGCCATCTGAAAAAAGTGTAAAATCCAGAAAGGTAGGACAGTATATGGAGAACAGGGAGCCTTGTTATGCTGATTGGCAGGATGTAAATTGCCAGTAGCCTGCCTGGAGAAGTGTATGGTGTTTCCTGAAACACATAAGAAACAAAGCAACACAGTCTATGGCACTTCCACTTATGGTCCTATAGCTTACGGAAATTAAAATCAAAAACAGACAGCCACCCCAATATTTGGGACGGCTGTGTTCACAAGAAGCTCGTCTACAGTAACAGGTAAATATCCCAGAAAGCAAAATATGGATAAAGAAGTTGTGGCACGTACGTACAATGCAATATCACTCAGCAATGAAATCTGTGTCATCAGGCCCGTAGCGGCATAGTGAGTGGATGCAGGTACGGTGATTCTACGTGAACTACGTCACACAGAAAAAGAAACATCATAAGATATCACTAATACACGGAATGTAAACTTGACTACACATGAACTGAATTACAAAACAGAACAGGGTCTCAAATTTAGAAAACCAACTAGTGCTTGCTTATGGGGAAAGGTGCGTTGGGGTGCTTCATAAACCAGAGACTGAAATTAGCACAGATAACTTTCCATAAGCCAAATATGTAATAGACAAGACCTACTCCTTGCTCAACGAAATGGACCCAACACCACATATTCAACGCCTAGGAATATACCTGACTAGGAAGAATCTTAAAACCCATGGATATATATGTCTCCGTAAGAGAATCAAGCGTGTGTACAGCGGCATAAACGCAGCAGTGAAAATCCGATAAATCCCATTATCAAAATAAATTTCAAAAAAAAATCATAAAGACAGTGAAATAGAGAGCAATTCTTAAATAATTCACTCAGGGCATGTGATGCAACCGGGATTTAACACATCTACACCCAGAGCTGGTTGAGACATAAGGCTGGACACTTCAGGCTGATAGCATTGGTGAGTTTCGGTGAGCAAATGCAGACCCTTTGAAGTCATACTGCATGGTACCCATTCCATGGGTCCCAACTCTCCAGGTTCAAGGGATTCTTCCTCCAGCTAAAACATGCATGGGAAACCAAGAGTATCGTCCACCATGTGATTGGGAAATGATTTAAAATGCATCTCAGTTTTCGTATCCTGGTCCTCGGGTTCACCATTCCAGATGCTTTACTAACACTCTCCCCGCTTGGAGAGTCAGTGCCTTTAACCTCCTCTTTGGCACAGCTTGCAATTTCTGTGCAAAATGAACAGGAATAGGGAGAACCAATGAGAGACTAGCTGTAGGTGTCTGCACGGGCAAATGTAACGCTCATTGCCCACCAGGAAGAGGAATTAAACAAAGGCTCAGTGTGCCCTGCTGGAAACAGATTAGGGCCTGAAGCAATCCTGCGGTTTTGTGCCCAGCTCACAAGAAAGCGAGTTGAAGAAAGGAGCTCAGGGGCACTGTAATTCACAAACCTGCAGAGTTATAAATGACAGCTATCCTCCAAAAATATATTGAAGTAAGCCTGCGAAGGGGACTTGAAAGCGGGGCAGAATTTCAGGAAAACGATTGCAGGGGGTAGACTGGAATTGCCCTGAAAGCATAGGAAAAGAGGCAGAACGTCGACAATGATGCACTTGGCCAAAAAGGGCGTATGCGTTTTTTCCTGAATATATTCAGGAAAAAACGCATACGCCCTTTTTGGCCAACCAAGCAAGCCTGTAAATGAAATCTGCACTACAATGAAGTCTCACTGCCCCCCTGGCAAAAGGGCCATCTGAAAAAAGTGTAAAATCCAGAAAGGTAGGACAGGATATGGAGAACAGGGAGCCTTGTTATGCTGATTGGCAGGATGTAAATTGCCAGCAGCCACCCTGGAGAAGTGTATGGTGTTTCCTGAAACACGAAAGAAACAAAGCAACACAGCCTATGGCACTTCCACTTATGGTCCTATAGCTTACGGAAATTAAAATCAAAAACAGACAGCCACCCCAATATTTGAGACGGCTGTATTCACAAGAAGCTCGTCTACAGTATCAGGTAAATATCCCAGAAAGCAAAAAATGGATAAAGAACTTGTGGCACGTACGTACAATGCAATATCACTCAGCAATGAAATCTGTGTCATCAGGCCCATAGCGGCATAGTGAGTGGATGCAGGTACGGTGATTCTACGTGAACTACGTCACACAGAAAAAGAAACATCATAAGATATCACGAATACACGGAATGTAAACTTGACTACACATGAACTGAATTACAAAATAGAAAAGGGTCTCAAATTTAGAAAACCAACTAGTGCTTGCTTATGGGGAAAGGTGCCTTGGGGTGCTGCATAAAACCAGAGACTGAAATTAGCACAGATAACTTTCCATAAGCCCAATATGTAATAGACAAGACCTACTCCTTGCTCAACGAAATGGACCCAACACCACATATTCAACGCCTAGGAATATACCTGACTAGGAAGAATCTTAAAACCCATGGATATATATGTCTCCGTAAGAGAATCAAGGGTGTGTACAGCGGCCGAAAGGCAGCAGTGAAAATCCGATAAATCCCATTATCAAAATAAATTTCGAAAACAAAACACAAAGACAGTGAAATAGAGAGCAATTCTTAAATAATTCACTCAGGGCATGTGATGCAACCGGGATTGACCACATCTACACCCAGAGCTGGTTGAGACATAAGGCTGGACACTTCAGGCTGATAGCATTGGTGAGTTTAGGTGAGCAAATGCACACCCTTTGAAGTCATACTGTATGGTACCTATTCCATGGGTCCCAACTCTTCAGGTTCAAGGGATTCTTCCTCCAGCTAAAACATGGATGTGAAACCCACAGTATGGTCCACCGTGTTATGGGGAAATGATTTAAAATGCATCTCAGTTTTCGTATCCTGGTCCTCGGGTTCACCATTCCAGATGATTTACTAACAGTCTCCCTGCTTGGAGAGTCAGTGCCTTTAACCTCCTGTTTGGCACACCTTGCAATTTCTGTGCAAGATGAACAGGAATAGGGAGAACCAATGAGAGACTAGCTGTAGGTGTCTGCACGGGCAAATGTAACGCTCATTTCCCACCAGGAAGAGGAATTTACCAAAGGCTCAGCATGCCCTGCCCGAAACAGATTAGGGCCTGAAGCAATCCTGCGGTTTTGTGCCCAGTTCACAAGAAAGCGAGTTGAAGAAAGGAGCTCAGGGGCACTGTAATTCACAAACCTGCAGAGTTATAAATGACAGCTATCCTCCAAAAATATATTGAAGTAAGCCTGCGAAGGGGACTTGAAAGCGGGGCAGAATTTCAGGAAAACGATTGCAGGGGGTAGACTGGAATTGCCCTGAAAGCATAGGAAAAGAGGCAGAACGTCGACAATGATGCACTTGGCCAAAAAGGGCGTATGCGTTTTTTCCTGAATATATTCAGGAAAAAACGCATACGCCCTTTTTGGCCAACCAAGCAAGCCTGTAAATGAAATCTGCACTACAATGAAGTCTCACTGCCCCCCGGGCAAGAGGGCCATCTGAAAAAAGTGTAAAATCCAGAAAGGTAGGACAGGATATGGAGAACAGGGAGCCTTGTTATGCTGATTGGCAGGATGTAAATTGCCAGCAGCCAGCCTGGAGAAGTGTATGGTGTTTCCTGAAACACATAAGAAACAAAGCAACACAGTCTATGGCACTTCCACTTATGGTCCTATAGCTTACGGAAATTAAAATCAAAAACAGACAGCCACCCCAATATTTGGGACGGCTGTGTTCACAAGAAGCTCGTCTACAGTAACAGGTAAATATCCCAGAAAGCAAAATATGGATAAAGAAGTTGTGGCACGTACGTACAATGCAATATCACTCAGCAATGAAATCTGTGTCATCAGGCCCGTAGCGGCATAGTGAGTGGATGCAGGTACGGTGATTCTACATGAACTACGTCACACAGAAAAAGAAACATCATAAGATATCACTAATACACGGAATGTAAACTTGACTACACATGAACTGAATTACAAAACAGAACAGGGTCTCAAATTTAGAAAACCAACTAGTGCTTGCTTATGGGGAAAGGTGCGTTGGGGTGCTTCATAAAACCAGAGACTGAAATTAGCACAGATAACTTTCCATAAGCCAAATATGTAATAGACAAGACCTACTCCTTGCTCAACGAAATGGACCCAACACCACATATTCAACGCCTAGGAATATACCTGACTAGGAAGAATCTTAAAACCCATGGATATATATGTCTCCGTAAGAGAATCAAGCGTGTGTACAGCGGCATAAACGCAGCAGTGAAAATCCGATAAATCCCATTATCAAAATAAATTTCAAAAAAAAATCATAAAGACAGTGAAATAGAGAGCAATTCTTAAATAATTCACTCAGGGCATGTGATGCAACCGGGATTTAACACATCTACACCCAGAGCTGGTTGAGACATAAGGCTGGACACTTCAGGCTGATAGCATTGGTGAGTTTCGGTGAGCAAATGCAGACCCTTTGAAGTCATACTGCATGGTACCCATTCCATGGGTCCCAACTCTCCAGGTTCAAGGGATTCTTCCTCCAGCTAAAACATGCATGGGAAACCAAGAGTATCGTCCACCATGTGATTGGGAAATGATTTAAAATGCATCTCAGTTTTCGTATCCTGGTCCTCGGGTTCACCATTCCAGATGCTTTACTAACACTCTCCCTGCTTGGAGAGTCAGTGCCTTTAACCTCCTCTTTGGCACAGCTTGCAATTTCTGTGCAAAATGAACAGGAATAGGGAGAACCAATGAGAGACTAGCTGTAGGTGTCTGCACGGGCAAATGTAACGCTCATTGCCCACCAGGAAGAGGAATTAAACAAAGGCTCAGTGTGCCCTGCTGGAAACAGATTAGGGCCTGAAGCAATCCTGCGGTTTTGTGCCCAGCTCTCAAGAAAGCGAGTTGAAATAAGGAGCTCAGGGGCACTGTAATTCACAAACCTGCAGAGTTATAAATGACAGCTTTCCTCCAAAAATATATTGAAGTAAGCCTGCGAAGGGGACTTGAAAGCGGGGCAGAATTTCAGGAAAACGATTGCAGGGGGTAGACTGGAATTGCCCTGAAAGCATAGGAAAAGAGGCAGAACGTCGACAATGATGCACTTGGCCAAAAAGGGCGTATGCGTTTTTTCCTGAATATATTCAGGAAAAAACGCATACGCCCTTTTTGGCCAACCAAGAAAGCCTGTAAAGGAAATCTGCACTACAATGAAGTCTCACTGCCCCCCGGGCAAGAGGGCCATCTGAAAAAAGTGTAAAATCCAGAAAGGTAGGACAGGATATGGAGAACAGGGAGCCTTGTTATGCTGATTGGCAGGATGTAAATTGCCAGCAGCCAGCCTGGAGAAGTGTATGGTGTTTCCTGAAACACGAAAGAAACAAAGCAACACAGCCTATGGCACTTCCACTTTTGGTCCTATAGCTTACGGAAATTAAAATCAAAAACAGACAGCCACCCCAATATTTGAGACGGCTGTGTTCACAAGAAGCTCGTCTACAGTATCAGGTAAATATCCCAGAAAGCAAAAAATGGATAAAGAACTTGTGGCACGTACGTACAATGCAATATCACTCAGCAATGAATTCTGTGTCATCAGGCCCATAGCGGCATAGTGAGTGGATGCAGGTACGGTGATTCTACGTGAACTACGTCACACAGAAAAAGAAACATCATAAGATATCACGAATACACGGAATGTAAACTTGACTACACATGAACTGAATTACAAAATAGAAAAGGGTCTCAAATTTAGAAAACCAACTAGTGCTTGCTTATGGGGAAAGGTGCCTTGGGGTGCTGCATAAAACCAGAGACTGAAATTAGCACAGATAACTTTCCATAAGCCCAATATGTAATAGACAAGACCTACTCCTTGCTCAACGAAATGGACCCCACACCACATATTCAACGCCTAGGAATATACCTGACTAGGAAGAATCTTAAAACCCATGGATATATATGTCTCCGTAAGAGAATCAAGGGTGTGTACAGCGGCCGAAAGGCAGCAGTGAAAATCCGATAAATCCCATTATCAAAATAAATTTCGAAAACAAAACACAAAGACAGTGAAATAGAGAGCAATTCTTAAATAATTCACTCAGGGCATGTGATGCAACCGGGATTGACCACATCTACACCCAGAGCTGGTTGAGACATAAGGCTGGACACTTCAGGCTGATAGCATTGGTGAGTTTAGGTGAGCAAATGCACACCCTTTGAAGTCATACTGTATGGTACCTATTCCATGGGTCCCAACTCTTCAGGTTCAAGGGATTCTTCCTCCAGCTAAAACATGCATGTGAAACCCACAGTATGGTCCACCGTGTTATGGGGAAATGATTTAAAATGCATCTCAGTTTTCGTATCCTGGTCCTCGGGTTCACCATTCCAGATGATTTACTAACAGTCTCCCTGCTTGGAGAGTCAGTGCCTTTAACCTCCTGTTTGGCACAGCTTGCAATTTCTGTGCAAGATGAACAGGAATAGGGAGAACCAATGAGAGACTAGCTGTAGGTGTCTGCACGGGCAAATGTAACGCTCATTTCCCACCAGGAAGAGGAATTTACCAAAGGCTCAGCATGCCCTGCCCGAAACAGATTAGGGCCTGAAGCAATCCTGCGGTTTTGTGCCCAGTTCACAAGAAAGCGAGTTGAAGAAAGGAGCTCAGGGGCACTGTAATTCACAAACCTGCAGAGTTATAAATGACAGCTATCCTCCAAAAATATATTGAAGTAAGCCTGCGAAGGGGACTTGAAAGCGGGGCAGAATTTCAGGAAAACGATTGCAGGGGGTAGACTGGAATTGCCCTGAAAGCATAGGAAAAGAGGCAGAACGTCGACAATGATGCACTTGGCCAAAAAGGGCATATGCGTTTTTTCCTGAATATATTCAGGAAAAAACGCATACGCCCTTTTTGGCCAACCAAGAAAGCCTGTAAAGGAAATCTGCACTACAATGAAGTCTCACTGCCCCCCGGGCAAGAGGGCCATCTGAAAAAAGTGTAAAATCCAGAAAGGTAGGACAGTATATGGAGAACAGGGAGCCTTGTTATGCTGATTGGCAGGATGTAAATTGCCAGTAGCCTGCCTGGAGAAGTGTATGGTGTTTCCTGAAACACATAAGAAACAAAGCAACACAGTCTATGGCACTTCCACTTATGGTCCTATAGCTTACGGAAATTAAAATCAAAAACAGACAGCCACCCCAATATTTGGGACGGCTGTGTTCACAAGAAGCTTGTCTACAGTAACAGGTAAATATCCCAGAAAGCAAAATATGGATAAAGAAGTTGTGGCACGTACGTACAATGCAATATCACTCAGCAATGAAATCTGTGTCATCAGGCCCGTAGCGGCATAGTGAGTGGATGCAGGTACGGTGATTCTACGTGAACTACGTCACACAGAAAAAGAAACATCATAAGATATCACTAATACACGGAATGTAAACTTGACTACACATGAACTGAATTACAAAACAGAACAGGGTCTCAAATTTAGAAAACCAACTAGTGCTTGCTTATGGGGAAAGGTGCGTTGGGGTGCTTCATAAACCAGAGACTGAAATTAGCACAGATAACTTTCCATAAGCCAAATATGTAATAGACAAGACCTACTCCTTGCTCAACGAAATGGACCCAACACCACATATTCAACGCCTAGGAATATACCTGACTAGGAAGAATCTTAAAACCCATGGATATATATGTCTCCGTAAGAGAATCAAGCGTGTGTACAGCGGCATAAACGCAGCAGTGAAAATCCGATAAATCCCATTATCAAAATAAATTTCAAAAAAAAATCATAAAGACAGTGAAATAGAGAGCAATTCTTAAATAATTCACTCAGGGCATGTGATGCAACCGGGATTTAACACATCTACACCCAGAGCTGGTTGAGACATAAGGCTGGACACTTCAGGCTGATAGCATTGGTGAGTTTCGGTGAGCAAATGCAGACCCTTTGAAGTCATACTGCATGGTACCCATTCCATGGGTCCCAACTCTCCAGGTTCAAGGGATTCTTCCTCCAGCTAAAACATGCATGGGAAACCAAGAGTATCGTCCACCATGTGATTGGGAAATGATTTAAAATGCATCTCAGTTTTCGTATCCTGGTCCTCGGGTTCACCATTCCAGATGCTTTACTAACACTCTCCCCGCTTGGAGAGTCAGTGCCTTTAACCTCCTCTTTGGCACAGCTTGCAATTTCTGTGCAAAATGAACAGGAATAGGGAGAACCAATGAGAGACTAGCTGTAGGTGTCTGCACGGGCAAATGTAACGCTCATTGCCCACCAGGAAGAGGAATTAAACAAAGGCTCAGTGTGCCCTGCTGGAAACAGATTAGGGCCTGAAGCAATCCTGCGGTTTTGTGCCCAGCTCACAAGAAAGCGAGTTGAAGAAAGGAGCTCAGGGGCACTGTAATTCACAAACCTGCAGAGTTATAAATGACAGCTATCCTCCAAAAATATATTGAAGTAAGCCTGCGAAGGGGACTTGAAAGCGGGGCAGAATTTCAGGAAAACGATTGCAGGGGGTAGACTGGAATTGCCCTGAAAGCATAGGAAAAGAGGCAGAACGTCGACAATGATGCACTTGGCCAAAAAGGGCGTATGCGTTTTTTCCTGAATATATTCAGGAAAAAACGCATACGCCCTTTTTGGCCAACCAAGCAAGCCTGTAAATGAAATCTACACTACAATGAAGTCTCACTGCCCCCCTGGCAAAAGGGCCATCTGAAAAAAGTGTAAAATCCAGAAAGGTAGGACAGGATATGGAGAACAGGGAGCCTTGTTATGCTGATTGGCAGGATGTAAATTGCCAGCAGCCACCCTGGAGAAGTGTATGGTGTTTCCTGAAACACGAAAGAAACAAAGCAACACAGCCTATGGCACTTCCACTTATGGTCCTATAGCTTACGGAAATTAAAATCAAAAACAGACAGCCACCCCAATATTTGAGACGGCTGTGTTCACAAGAAGCTCGTCTACAGTATCAGGTAAATATCCCAGAAAGCAAAAAATGGATAAAGAACTTGTGGCACGTACGTACAATGCAATATCACTCAGCAATGAAATCTGTGTCATCAGGCCCATAGCGGCATAGTGAGTGGATGCAGGTACGGTGATTCTACGTGAACTACGTCACACAGAAAAAGAAACATCATAAGATATCACGAATACACGGAATGTAAACTTGACTACACATGAACTGAATTACAAAACAGAACAGGGCCTCAAATTTAGAAAACCAACTAGTGCTTGCTTATGGGGAAAGGTGCCTTGGGGTGCTGCATAAAACCAGAGACTGAAATTAGCACAGATAACTTTCCATAAGCCCAATATGTAATAGACAAGACCTACTCCTTGCTCAACGAAATGGACCCCACACCACATATTCAACGCCTAGGAATATACCTGACTAGGAAGAATCTTAAAACCCATGGATATATATGTCTCCGTAAGAGAATCAAGGGTGTGTACAGCGGCCGAAAGGCAGCAGTGAAAATCCGATAAATCCCATTATCAAAATAAATTTCGAAAACAAAACACAAAGACAGTGAAATAGAGAGCAATTCTTAAATAATTCACTCAGGGCATGTGATGCAACCGGGATTGACCACATCTACACCCAGAGCTGGTTGAGACATAAGGCTGGACACTTCAGGCTGATAGCATTGGTGAGTTTAGGTGAGCAAATGCACACCCTTTGAAGTCATACTGTATGGTACCTATTCCATGGGTCCCAACTCTTCAGGTTCAAGGGATTCTTCCTCCAGCTAAAACATGCATGTGAAACCCACAGTATGGTCCACCGTGTTATGGGGAAATGATTTAAAATGCATCTCAGTTTTCGTATCCTGGTCCTCGGGTTCACCATTCCAGATGATTTACTAACAGTCTCCCTGCTTGGAGAGTCAGTGCCTTTAACCTCCTGTTTGGCACAGCTTGCAATTTCTGTGCAAAATGAACAGGAATAGGGAGAACCAATGAGAGACTAGCTGTAGGTGTCTGCACGGGCAAATGTAACGCTCATTTCCCACCAGGAAGAGGAATTTACCAAAGGCTCAGCATGCCCTGCCCGAAACAGATTAGGGCCTGAAGCAATCCTGCGGTTTTGTGCCCAGTTCACAAGAAAGCGAGTTGAAGAAAGGAGCTCAGGGGCACTGTAATTCACAAACCTGCAGAGTTATAAATGACAGCTATCCTCCAAAAATATATTGAAGTAAGCCTGCGAAGGGGACTTGAAAGCGGGGCAGAATTTCAGGAAAACGATTGCAGGGGGTAGACTGGAATTGCCCTGAAAGCATAGGAAAAGAGGCAGAACGTCGACAATGATGCACTTGGCCAAAAAGGGCGTATGCGTTTTTTCCTGAATATATTCAGGAAAAAACGCATACGCCCTTTTTGGCCAACCAAGCAAGCCTGTAAAGGAAATCTGCACTACAATGAAGTCTCACTGCCCCCCGGGCAAGAGGGCCATCTGAAAAAAGTGTAAAATCCAGAAAGGTAGGACAGGATATGGAGAACAGGGAGCCTTGTTATGCTGATTGGCAGGATGTAAATTGCCAGCAGCCAGCCTGGAGAAGTGTATGGTGTTTCCTGAAACACATAAGAAACAAAGCAACACAGTCTATGGCACTTCCACTTATGGTCCTATAGCTTACGGAAATTAAAATCAAAAACAGACAGCCACCCCAATATTTGGGACGGCTGTGTTCACAAGAAGCTCGTCTACAGTAACAGGTAAATATCCCAGAAAGCAAAATATGGATAAAGAAGTTGTGGCACGTACGTACAATGCAATATCACTCAGCAATGAAATCTGTGTCATCAGGCCCGTAGCGGCATAGTGAGTGGATGCAGGTACGGTGATTCTACGTGAACTACGTCACACAGAAAAAGAAACATCATAAGATATCACTAATACACGGAATGTAAACTTGACTACACATGAACTGAATTACAAAACAGAACAGGGTCTCAAATTTAGAAAACCAACTAGTGCTTGCTTATGGGGAAAGGTGCGTTGGGGTGCTTCATAAAACCAGAGACTGAAATTAGCACAGATAACTTTCCATAAGCCAAATATGTAATAGACAAGACCTACTCCTTGCTCAACGAAATGGACCCAACACCACATATTCAACGCCTAGGAATATACCTGACTAGGAAGAATCTTAAAACCCATGGATATATATGTCTCCGTAAGAGAATCAAGCGTGTGTACAGCGGCATAAACGCAGCAGTGAAAATCCGATAAATCCCATTATCAAAATAAATTTCAAAAAAAAATCATAAAGACAGTGAAATAGAGAGCAATTCTTAAATAATTCACTCAGGGCATGTGATGCAACCGGGATTTAACACATCTACACCCAGAGCTGGTTGAGACATAAGGCTGGACACTTCAGGCTGATAGCATTGGTGAGTTTCGGTGAGCAAATGCAGACCCTTTGAAGTCATACTGCATGGTACCCATTCCATGGGTCCCAACTCTCCAGGTTCAAGGGATTCTTCCTCCAGCTAAAACATGCATGGGAAACCAAGAGTATCGTCCACCATGTGATTGGGAAATGATTTAAAATGCATCTCAGTTTTCGTATCCTGGTCCTCGGGTTCACCATTCCAGATGCTTTACTAACACTCTCCCCGCTTGGAGAGTCAGTGCCTTTAACCTCCTCTTTGGCACAGCTTGCAATTTCTGTGCAAAATGAACAGGAATAGGGAGAACCAATGAGAGACTAGCTGTAGGTGTCTGCACGGGCAAATGTAACGCTCATTGCCCACCAGGAAGAGGAATTAAACAAAGGCTCAGTGTGCCCTGCTGGAAACAGATTAGGGCCTGAAGCAATCCTGCGGTTTTGTGCCCAGCTCACAAGAAAGCGAGTTGAAGAAAGGAGCTCAGGGGCACTGTAATTCACAAACCTGCAGAGTTATAAATGACAGCTTTCCTCCAAAAATATATTGAAGTAAGCCTGCGAAGGGGACTTGAAAGCGGGGCAGAATTTCAGGAAAACGATTGCAGGGGGTAGACTGGAATTGCCCTGAAAGCATAGGAAAAGAGGCAGAACGTCGACAATGATGCACTTGGCCAAAAAGGGCGTATGCGTTTTTTCCTGAATATATTCAGGAAAAAACGCATACGCCCTTTTTGGCCAACCAAGCAAGCCTGTAAATGAAATCTGCACTACAATGAAGTCTCACTGCCCCCCTGGCAAAAGGGCCATCTGAAAAAAGTGTAAAATCCAGAAAGGTAGGACAGGATATGGAGAACAGGGAGCCTTGTTATGCTGATTGGCAGGATGTAAATTGCCAGCAGCCACCCTGGAGAAGTGTATGGTGTTTCCTGAAACACGAAAGAAACAAAGCAACACAGCCTATGGCACTTCCACTTATGGTCCTATAGCTTACGGAAATTAAAATCAAAAACAGACAGCCACCCCAATATTTGAGACGGCTGTGTTCACAAGAAGCTCGTCTACAGTATCAGGTAAATATCCCAGAAAGCAAAAAATGGATAAAGAACTTGTGGCACGTACGTACAATGCAATATCACTCAGCAATGAAATCTGTGTCATCAGGCCCATAGCGGCATAGTGAGTGGATGCAGGTATGGTGATTCTACGTGAACTACGTCACACAGAAAAAGAAACATCATAAGATATCACGAATACACGGAATGTAAACTTGACTACACATGAACTGAATTACAAAATAGAAAAGGGTCTCAAACTTAGAAAACCAACTAGTGCTTGCTTATGGGGAAAGGTGCCTTGGGGTGCTGCATAAAACCAGAGACTGAAATTAGCACAGATAACTTTCCATAAGCCCAATATGTAATAGACAAGACCTACTCCTTGCTCAACGAAATGGACCAAACACCACATATTCAACGCCTAGGAATATACCTGACTAGGAAGAATCTTAAAACCCATGGATATATATGTCTCCGTAAGAGAATCAAGGGTGTGTACAGCGGCCGAAAGGCAGCAGTGAAAATCCGATAAATCCCATTATCAAAATAAATTTCGAAAACAAAACACAAAGACAGTGAAATAGAGAGCAATTCTTAAATAATTCACTCAGGGCATGTGATGCAACCGGGATTGACCACATCTACACCCAGAGCTGGTTGAGACATAAGGCTGGACACTTCAGGCTGATAGCATTGGTGAGTTTAGGTGAGCAAATGCACACCCTTTGAAGTCATACTGTATGGTACCTATTCCATGGGTCCCAACTCTTCAGGTTCAAGGGATTCTTCCTCCAGCTAAAACATGCATGTGAAACCCACAGTATGGTCCACCGTGTTATGGGGAAATGATTTAAAATGCATCTCAGTTTTCGTATCCTGGTCCTCGGGTTCACCATTCCAGATGATTTACTAACAGTCTCCCTGCTTGGAGAGTCAGTGCCTTTAACCTCCTGTTTGGCACAGCTTGCAATTTCTGTGCAAGATGAACAGGAATAGGGAGAACCAATGAGAGACTAGCTGTAGGTGTCTGCACGGGCAAATGTAACGCTCATTTCCCACCAGGAAGAGGAATTTACCAAAGGCTCAGCATGCCCTGCCCGAAACAGATTAGGGCCTGAAGCAATCCTGCGGTTTTGTGCCCAGTTCACAAGAAAGCGAGTTGAAGAAAGGAGCTCAGGGGCACTGTAATTCACAAACCTGCAGAGTTATAAATGACAGCTTTCCTCCAAAAATATATTGAAGTAAGCCTGCGAAGGGGACTTGAAAGCGGGGCAGAATTTCAGGAAAACGATTGCAGGGGGTAGACTGGAATTGCCCTGAAAGCATAGGAAAAGAGGCAGAACGTCGACAATGATGCACTTGGCCAAAAAGGGCGTATGCGTTTTTTCCTGAATATATTCAGGAAAAAACGCATACGCCCTTTTTGGCCAACCAAGCAAGCCTGTAAAGGAAATCTGCACTACAATGAAGTCTCACTGCCCCCCGGGCAAGAGGGCCATCTGAAAAAAGTGTAAAATCCAGAAAGGTAGGACAGGATATGGAGAACAGGGAGCCTTGTTATGCTGATTGGCAGGATGTAAATTGCCAGCAGCCAGCCTGGAGAAGTGTATGGTGTTTCCTGAAACACATAAGAAACAAAGCAACACAGTCTATGGCACTTCCACTTATGGTCCTATAGCTTACGGAAATTAAAATCAAAAACAGACAGCCACCCCAATATTTGGGACAGCTGTGTTCACAAGAAGCTCGTCTACAGTAACAGGTAAATATCCCAGAAAGCAAAATATGGATAAAGAAGTTGTGGCACGTACGTACAATGCAATATCACTCAGCAATGAAATCTGTGTCATCAGGCCCGTAGCGGCATAGTGAGTGGATGCAGGTACGGTGATTCTACGTGAACTACGTCACACAGAAAAAGAAACATCATAAGATATCACTAATACACGGAATGTAAACTTGACTACACATGAACTGAATTACAAAACAGAACAGGGTCTCAAATTTAGAAAACCAACTAGTGCTTGCTTATGGGGAAAGGTGCGTTGGGGTGCTTCATAAACCAGAGACTGAAATTAGCACAGATAACTTTCCATAAGCCAAATATGTAATAGACAAGACCTACTCCTTGCTCAACGAAATGGACCCAACACCACATATTCAACGCCTAGGAATATACCTGACTAGGAAGAATCTTAAAACCCATGGATATATATGTCTCCGTAAGAGAATCAAGCGTGTGTACAGCGGCATAAACGCAGCAGTGAAAATCCGATAAATCCCATTATCAAAATAAATTTCAAAAAAAAATCATAAAGACAGTGAAATAGAGAGCAATTCTTAAATAATTCACTCAGGGCATGTGATGCAACCGGGATTTAACACATCTACACCCAGAGCTGGTTGAGACATAAGGCTGGACACTTCAGGCTGATAGCATTGGTGAGTTTCGGTGAGCAAATGCAGACCCTTTGAAGTCATACTGCATGGTACCCATTCCATGGGTCCCAACTCTCCAGGTTCAAGGGATTCTTCCTCCAGCTAAAACATGCATGGGAAACCAAGAGTATCGTCCACCATGTGATTGGGAAATGATTTAAAATGCATCTCAGTTTTCGTATCCTGGTCCTCGGGTTCACCATTCCAGATGCTTTACTAACACTCTCCCCGCTTGGAGAGTCAGTGCCTTTAACCTCCTCTTTGGCACAGCTTGCAATTTCTGTGCAAAATGAACAGGAATAGGGAGAACCAATGAGAGACTAGCTGTAGGTGTCTGCACGGGCAAATGTAACGCTCATTGCCCACCAGGAAGAGGAATTAAACAAAGGCTCAGTGTGCCCTGCTGGAAACAGATTAGGGCCTGAAGCAATCCTGCGGTTTTGTGCCCAGCTCACAAGAAAGCGAGTTGAAGAAAGGAGCTCAGGGGCACTGTAATTCACAAACCTGCAGAGTTATAAATGACAGCTATCCTCCAAAAATATATTGAAGTAAGCCTGCGAAGGGGACTTGAAAGCGGGGCAGAATTTCAGGAAAACGATTGCAGGGGGTAGACTGGAATTGCCCTGAAAGCATAGGAAAAGAGGCAGAACGTCGACAATGATGCACTTGGCCAAAAAGGGCGTATGCGTTTTTTCCTGAATATATTCAGGAAAAAACGCATACGCCCTTTTTGGCCAACCAAGCAAGCCTGTAAATGAAATCTACACTACAATGAAGTCTCACTGCCCCCCTGGCAAAAGGGCCATCTGAAAAAAGTGTAAAATCCAGAAAGGTAGGACAGGATATGGAGAACAGGGAGCCTTGTTATGCTGATTGGCAGGATGTAAATTGCCAGCAGCCACCCTGGAGAAGTGTATGGTGTTTCCTGAAACACGAAAGAAACAAAGCAACACAGCCTATGGCACTTCCACTTATGGTCCTATAGCTTACGGAAATTAAAATCAAAAACAGACAGCCACCCCAATATTTGAGACGGCTGTGTTCACAAGAAGCTCGTCTACAGTATCAGGTAAATATCCCAGAAAGCAAAAAATGGATAAAGAACTTGTGGCACGTACGTACAATGCAATATCACTCAGCAATGAAATCTGTGTCATCAGGCCCATAGCGGCATAGTGAGTGGATGCAGGTACGGTGATTCTACGTGAACTACGTCACACAGAAAAAGAAACATCATAAGATATCACGAATACACGGAATGTAAACTTGACTACACATGAACTGAATTACAAAACAGAACAGGGCCTCAAATTTAGAAAACCAACTAGTGCTTGCTTATGGGGAAAGGTGCCTTGGGGTGCTGCATAAAACCAGAGACTGAAATTAGCACAGATAACTTTCCATAAGCCCAATATGTAATAGACAAGACCTACTCCTTGCTCAACGAAATGGACCCCACACCACATATTCAACGCCTAGGAATATACCTGACTAGGAAGAATCTTAAAACCCATGGATATATATGTCTCCGTAAGAGAATCAAGGGTGTGTACAGCGGCCGAAAGGCAGCAGTGAAAATCCGATAAATCCCATTATCAAAATAAATTTCGAAAACAAAACACAAAGACAGTGAAATAGAGAGCAATTCTTAAATAATTCACTCAGGGCATGTGATGCAACCGGGATTGACCACATCTACACCCAGAGCTGGTTGAGACATAAGGCTGGACACTTCAGGCTGATAGCATTGGTGAGTTTAGGTGAGCAAATGCACACCCTTTGAAGTCATACTGTATGGTACCTATTCCATGGGTCCCAACTCTTCAGGTTCAAGGGATTCTTCCTCCAGCTAAAACATGCATGTGAAACCCACAGTATGGTCCACCGTGTTATGGGGAAATGATTTAAAATGCATCTCAGTTTTCGTATCCTGGTCCTCGGGTTCACCATTCCAGATGATTTACTAACAGTCTCCCTGCTTGGAGAGTCAGTGCCTTTAACCTCCTGTTTGGCACAGCTTGCAATTTCTGTGCAACATGAACAGGAATAGGGAGAACCAATGAGAGACTAGCTGTAGGTGTCTGCACGGGCAAATGTAACGCTCATTTCCCACCAGGAAGAGGAATTTACCAAAGGCTCAGCATGCCCTGCCCGAAACAGATTAGGGCCTGAAGCAATCCTGCGGTTTTGTGCCCAGTTCACAAGAAAGCGAGTTGAAGAAAGGAGCTCAGGGGCACTGTAATTCACAAACCTGCAGAGTTATAAATGACAGCTATCCTCCAAAAATATATTGAAGTAAGCCTGCGAAGGGGACTTGAAAGCGGGGCAGAATTTCAGGAAAACGATTGCAGGGGGTAGACTGGAATTGCCCTGAAAGCATAGGAAAAGAGGCAGAACGTCGACAATGATGCACTTGGCCAAAAAGGGCGTATGCGTTTTTTCCTGAATATATTCAGGAAAAAACGCATACGCCCTTTTTGGCCAACCAAGCAAGCCTGTAAAGGAAATCTGCACTACAATGAAGTCTCACTGCCCCCCGGGCAAGAGGGCCATCTGAAAAAAGTGTAAAATCCAGAAAGGTAGGACAGGATATGGAGAACAGGGAGCCTTGTTATGCTGATTGGCAGGATGTAAATTGCCAGCAGCCAGCCTGGAGAAGTGTATGGTGTTTCCTGAAACACATAAGAAACAAAGCAACACAGTCTATGGCACTTCCACTTATGGTCCTATAGCTTACGGAAATTAAAATCAAAAACAGACAGCCACCCCAATATTTGGGACGGCTGTGTTCACAAGAAGCTCGTCTACAGTAACAGGTAAATATCCCAGAAAGCAAAATATGGATAAAGAAGTTGTGGCACGTACGTACAATGCAATATCACTCAGCAATGAAATCTGTGTCATCAGGCCCGTAGCGGCATAGTGAGTGGATGCAGGTACGGTGATTCTACGTGAACTACGTCACACAGAAAAAGAAACATCATAAGATATCACTAATACACGGAATGTAAACTTGACTACACATGAACTGAATTACAAAACAGAACAGGGTCTCAAATTTAGAAAACCAACTAGTGCTTGCTTATGGGGAAAGGTGCGTTGGGGTGCTTCATAAAACCAGAGACTGAAATTAGCACAGATAACTTTCCATAAGCCAAATATGTAATAGACAAGACCTACTCCTTGCTCAACGAAATGGACCCAACACCACATATTCAACGCCTAGGAATATACCTGACTAGGAAGAATCTTAAAACCCATGGATATATATGTCTCCGTAAGAGAATCAAGCGTGTGTACAGCGGCATAAACGCAGCAGTGAAAATCCGATAAATCCCATTATCAAAATAAATTTCAAAAAAAAATCATAAAGACAGTGAAATAGAGAGCAATTCTTAAATAATTCACTCAGGGCATGTGATGCAACCGGGATTTAACACATCTACACCCAGAGCTGGTTGAGACATAAGGCTGGACACTTCAGGCTGATAGCATTGGTGAGTTTCGGTGAGCAAATGCAGACCCTTTGAAGTCATACTGCATGGTACCCATTCCATGGGTCCCAACTCTCCAGGTTCAAGGGATTCTTCCTCCAGCTAAAACATGCATGGGAAACCAAGAGTATCGTCCACCATGTGATTGGGAAATGATTTAAAATGCATCTCAGTTTTCGTATCCTGGTCCTCGGGTTCACCATTCCAGATGCTTTACTAACACTCTCCCCGCTTGGAGAGTCAGTGCCTTTAACCTCCTCTTTGGCACAGCTTGCAATTTCTGTGCAAAATGAACAGGAATAGGGAGAACCAATGAGAGACTAGCTGTAGGTGTCTGCACGGGCAAATGTAACGCTCATTGCCCACCAGGAAGAGGAATTAAACAAAGGCTCAGTGTGCCCTGCTGGAAACAGATTAGGGCCTGAAGCAATCCTGCGGTTTTGTGCCCAGCTCACAAGAAAGCGAGTTGAAGAAAGGAGCTCAGGGGCACTGTAATTCACAAACCTGCAGAGTTATAAATGACAGCTTTCCTCCAAAAATATATTGAAGTAAGCCTGCGAAGGGGACTTGAAAGCGGGGCAGAATTTCAGGAAAACGATTGCAGGGGGTAGACTGGAATTGCCCTGAAAGCATAGGAAAAGAGGCAGAACGTCGACAATGATGCACTTGGCCAAAAAGGGCGTATGCGTTTTTTCCTGAATATATTCAGGAAAAAACGCATACGCCCTTTTTGGCCAACCAAGCAAGCCTGTAAATGAAATCTGCACTACAATGAAGTCTCACTGCCCCCCTGGCAAAAGGGCCATCTGAAAAAAGTGTAAAATCCAGAAAGGTAGGACAGGATATGGAGAACAGGGAGCCTTGTTATGCTGATTGGCAGGATGTAAATTGCCAGCAGCCACCCTGGAGAAGTGTATGGTGTTTCCTGAAACACGAAAGAAACAAAGCAACACAGCCTATGGCACTTCCACTTATGGTCCTATAGCTTACGGAAATTAAAATCAAAAACAGACAGCCACCCCAATATTTGAGACGGCTGTGTTCACAAGAAGCTCGTCTACAGTATCAGGTAAATATCCCAGAAAGCAAAAAATGGATAAAGAACTTGTGGCACGTACGTACAATGCAATATCACTCAGCAATGAAATCTGTGTCATCAGGCCCATAGCGGCATAGTGAGTGGATGCAGGTATGGTGATTCTACGTGAACTACGTCACACAGAAAAAGAAACATCATAAGATATCACGAATACACGGAATGTAAACTTGACTACACATGAACTGAATTACAAAATAGAAAAGGGTCTCAAACTTAGAAAACCAACTAGTGCTTGCTTATGGGGAAAGGTGCCTTGGGGTGCTGCATAAAACCAGAGACTGAAATTAGCACAGATAACTTTCCATAAGCCCAATATGTAATAGACAAGACCTACTCCTTGCTCAACGAAATGGACCAAACACCACATATTCAACGCCTAGGAATATACCTGACTAGGAAGAATCTTAAAACCCATGGATATATATGTCTCCGTAAGAGAATCAAGGGTGTGTACAGCGGCCGAAAGGCAGCAGTGAAAATCCGATAAATCCCATTATCAAAATAAATTTCGAAAACAAAACACAAAGACAGTGAAATAGAGAGCAATTCTTAAATAATTCACTCAGGGCATGTGATGCAACCGGGATTGACCACATCTACACCCAGAGCTGGTTGAGACATAAGGCTGGACACTTCAGGCTGATAGCATTGGTGAGTTTAGGTGAGCAAATGCACACCCTTTGAAGTCATACTGTATGGTACCTATTCCATGGGTCCCAACTCTTCAGGTTCAAGGGATTCTTCCTCCAGCTAAAACATGCATGTGAAACCCACAGTATGGTCCACCGTGTTATGGGGAAATGATTTAAAATGCATCTCAGTTTTCGTATCCTGGTCCTCGGGTTCACCATTCCAGATGATTTACTAACAGTCTCCCTGCTTGGAGAGTCAGTGCCTTTAACCTCCTGTTTGGCACAGCTTGCAATTTCTGTGCAAGATGAACAGGAATAGGGAGAACCAATGAGAGACTAGCTGTAGGTGTCTGCACGGGCAAATGTAACGCTCATTTCCCACCAGGAAGAGGAATTTACCAAAGGCTCAGCATGCCCTGCCCGAAACAGATTAGGGCCTGAAGCAATCCTGCGGTTTTGTGCCCAGTTCACAAGAAAGCGAGTTGAAGAAAGGAGCTCAGGGGCACTGTAATTCACAAACCTGCAGAGTTATAAATGACAGCTTTCCTCCAAAAATATATTGAAGTAAGCCTGCGAAGGGGACTTGAAAGCGGGGCAGAATTTCAGGAAAACGATTGCAGGGGGTAGACTGGAATTGCCCTGAAAGCATAGGAAAAGAGGCAGAACGTCGACAATGATGCACTTGGCCAAAAAGGGCGTATGCGTTTTTTCCTGAATATATTCAGGAAAAAACGCATACGCCCTTTTTGGCCAACCAAGCAAGCCTGTAAAGGAAATCTGCACTACAATGAAGTCTCACTGCCCCCCGGGCAAGAGGGCCATCTGAAAAAAGTGTAAAATCCAGAAAGGTAGGACAGGATATGGAGAACAGGGAGCCTTGTTATGCTGATTGGCAGGATGTAAATTGCCAGCAGCCAGCCTGGAGAAGTGTATGGTGTTTCCTGAAACACATAAGAAACAAAGCAACACAGTCTATGGCACTTCCACTTATGGTCCTATAGCTTACGGAAATTAAAATCAAAAACAGACAGCCACCCCAATATTTGGGACGGCTGTGTTCACAAGAAGCTCGTCTACAGTAACAGGTAAATATCCCAGAAAGCAAAATATGGATAAAGAAGTTGTGGCACGTACGTACAATGCAATATCACTCAGCAATGAAATCTGTGTCATCAGGCCCGTAGCGGCATAGTGAGTGGATGCAGGTACGGTGATTCTACGTGAACTACGTCACACAGAAAAAGAAACATCATAAGATATCACGAATACACGGAATGTAAACTTGACTACACATGAACTGAATTACAAAACAGAACAGGGTCTCAAATTTAGAAAACCAACTAGTGCTTGCTTATGGGGAAAGGTGCGTTGGGGTGCTGCATAAAACCAGAGACTGAAATTAGCACAGATAACTTTCCATAAGCCAAATATGTAATAGACAAGACCTACTCCTTGCTCAACGAAATGGACCCAACACCACATATTCAACGCCTAGGAATATACCTGACTAGGAAGAATCTTAAAACCCATGGATATATATGTCTCCGTAAGAGAATCAAGCGTGTGTACAGCGGCATAAACGCAGCAGTGAAAATCCGATAAATCCCATTATCAAAATAAATTTCAAAAAAAAATCATAAAGACAGTGAAATAGAGAGCAATTCTTAAATAATTCACTCAGGGCATGTGATGCAACCGGGATTTAACACATCTACACCCAGAGCTGGTTGAGACATAAGGCTGGACACTTCAGGCTGATAGCATTGGTGAGTTTCGGTGAGCAAATGCAGACCCTTTGAAGTCATACTGCATGGTACCCATTCCATGGGTCCCAACTCTCCAGGTTCAAGGGATTCTTCCTCCAGCTAAAACATGCATGGGAAACCAAGAGTATCGTCCACCATGTGATTGGGAAATGATTTAAAATGCATCTCAGTTTTCGTATCCTGGTCCTCGGGTTCACCATTCCAGATGCTTTACTAACAGTCTCCCCGCTTGGAGAGTCAGTGCCTTTAACCTCCTCTTTGGCACAGCTTGCAATTTCTGTGCAAAATGAACAGGAATAGGGAGAACCAATGAGAGACTAGCTGTAGGTGTCTGCACGGGCAAATGTAACGCTCATTGCCCACCAGGAAGAGGAATTAAACAAAGGCTCAGTGTGCCCTGCTGGAAACAGATTAGGGCCTGAAGCAATCCTGCGGTTTTGTGCCCAGCTCACAAGAAAGCGAGTTGAAGAAAGGAGCTCAGGGGCACTGTAATTCACAAACCTGCAGAGTTATAAATGACAGCTTTCCTCCAAAAATATATTGAAGTAAGCCTGCGAAGGGGACTTGAAAGCGGGGCAGAATTTCAGGAAAACGATTGCAGGGGGTAGACTGGAATTGCCCTGAAAGCATAGGAAAAGAGGCAGAACGTCGACAATGATGCACTTGGCCAAAAAGGGCGTATGCGTTTTTTCCTGAATATATTCAGGAAAAAACGCATACGCCCTTTTTGGCCAACCAAGCAAGCCTGTAAATGAAATCTGCACTACAATGAAGTCTCACTGCCCCCCTGGCAAAAGGGCCATCTGAAAAAAGTGTAAAATCCAGAAAGGTAGGACAGGATATGGAGAACAGGGAGCCTTGTTATGCTGATTGGCAGGATGTAAATTGCCAGCAGCCACCCTGGAGAAGTGTATGGTGTTTCCTGAAACACGAAAGAAACAAAGCAACACAGCCTATGGCACTTCCACTTATGGTCCTATAGCTTACGGAAATTAAAATCAAAAACAGACAGCCACCCCAATATTTGAGACGGCTGTGTTCACAAGAAGCTCGTCTACAGTATCAGGTAAATATCCCAGAAAGCAAAAAATGGATAAAGAACTTGTGGCACGTACGTACAATGCAATATCACTCAGCAATGAAATCTGTGTCATCAGGCCCATAGCGGCATAGTGAGTGGATGCAGGTACGGTGATTCTACGTGAACTACGTCACACAGAAAAAGAAACATCATAAGATATCACGAATACACGGAATGTAAACTTGACTACACATGAACTGAATTACAAAATAGAAAAGGGTCTCAAATTTAGAAAACCAACTAGTGCTTGCTTATGGGGAAAGGTGCCTTGGGGTGCTGCATAAAACCAGAGACTGAAATTAGCACAGATAACTTTCCATAAGCCAAATATGTAATAGACAAGACCTACTCCTTGCTCAACGAAATGGACCCAACACCACATATTCAACGCCTAGGAATATACCTGACTAGGAAGAATCTTAAAACCCATGGATATATATGTCTCCATAAGAGAATCAAGGGTGTGTACAGCGGCCGAAAGGCAGCAGTGAAAATCCGATAAATCCCATTATCAAAATAAATTTCGAAAACAAAACACAAAGACAGTGAAATAGAGAGCAATTCTTAAATAATTCACTCAGGGCATGTGATGCAACCGGGATTGACCACATCTACACCCAGAGCTGGTTGAGACATAAGGCTGGACACTTCAGGCTGATAGCATTGGTGAGTTTAGGTGAGCAAATGCACACCCTTTGAAGTCATACTGTATGGTACCTATTCCATGGGTCCCAACTCTTCAGGTTCAAGGGATTCTTCCTCCAGCTAAAACATGCATGTGAAACCCACAGTATGGTCCACCGTGTTATGGGGAAATGATTTAAAATGCATCTCAGTTTTCGTATCCTGGTCCTCGGGTTCACCATTCCAGATGATTTACTAACAGTCTCCCTGCTTGGAGAGTCAGTGCCTTTAACCTCCTGTTTGGCACAGCTTGCAATTTCTGTGCAAGATGAACAGGAATAGGGAGAACCAATGAGAGACTAGCTGTAGGTGTCTGCACGGGCAAATGTAACGCTCATTTCCCACCAGGAAGAGGAATTTACCAAAGGCTCAGCATGCCCTGCCCGAAACAGATTAGGGCCTGAAGCAATCCTGCGGTTTTGTGCCCAGTTCACAAGAAAGCGAGTTGAAGAAAGGAGCTCAGGGGCACTGTAATTCACAAACCTGCAGAGTTATAAATGACAGCTATCCTCCAAAAATATATTGAAGTAAGCCTGCGAAGGGGACTTGAAAGCGGGGCAGAATTTCAGGAAAACGATTGCAGGGGGTAGACTGGAATTGCCCTGAAAGCATAGGAAAAGAGGCAGAACGTCGACAATGATGCACTTGGCCAAAAAGGGCGTATGCGTTTTTTCCTGAATATATTCAGGAAAAAACGCATACGCCCTTTTTGGCCAACCAAGCAAGCCTGTAAAGGAAATCTGCACTACAATGAAGTCTCACTGCCCCCCGGGCAAGAGGGCCATCTGAAAAAAGTGTAAAATCCAGAAAGGTAGGACAGGATATGGAGAACAGGGAGCCTTGTTATGCTGATTGGCAGGATGTAAATTGCCAGCAGCCAGCCTGGAGAAGTGTATGGTGTTTCCTGAAACACATAAGAAACAAAGCAACACAGTCTATGGCACTTCCACTTATGGTCCTATAGCTTACGGAAATTAAAATCAAAAACAGACAGCCACCCCAATATTTGGGACAGCTGTGTTCACAAGAAGCTCGTCTACAGTAACAGGTAAATATCCCAGAAAGCAAAATATGGATAAAGAAGTTGTGGCACGTACGTACAATTCAATATCACTCAGCAATGAAATCTGTGTCATCAGGCCCGTAGCGGCATAGTGAGTGGATGCAGGTACGGTGATTCTACGTGAACTACGTCACACAGAAAAAGAAACATCATAAGATATCACTAATACACGGAATGTAAACTTGACTACACATGAACTGAATTACAAAACAGAACAGGGTCTCAAATTTAGAAAACCAACTAGTGCTTGCTTATGGGGAAAGGTGCGTTGGGGTGCTTCATAAAACCAGAGACTGAAATTAGCACAGATAACTTTCCATAAGCCAAATATGTAATAGACAAGACCTACTCCTTGCTCAACGAAATGGACCCAACACCACATATTCAACGCCTAGGAATATACCTGACTAGGAAGAATCTTAAAACCCATGGATATATATGTCTCCGTAAGAGAATCAAGCGTGTGTACAGCGGCATAAACGCAGCAGTGAAAATCCGATAAATCCCATTATCAAAATAAATTTCAAAAAAAAATCATAAAGACAGTGAAATAGAGAGCAATTCTTAAATAATTCACTCAGGGCATGTGATGCAACCGGGATTTAACACATCTACACCCAGAGCTGGTTGAGACATAAGGCTGGACACTTCAGGCTGATAGCATTGGTGAGTTTCGATGAGCAAATGCAGACCCTTTGAAGTCATACTGCATGGTACCCATTCCATGGGTCCCAACTCTCCAGGTTCAAGGGATTCTTCCTCCAGCTAAAACATGCATGGGAAACCAAGAGTATCGTCCACCATGTGATTGGGAAATGATTTAAAATGCATCTCAGTTTTCGTATCCTGGTCCTCGGGTTCACCATTCCAGATGCTTTACTAACACTCTCCCCGCTTGGAGAGTCAGTGCCTTTAACCTCCTCTTTGGCACAGCTTGCAATTTCTGTGCAAAATGAACAGGAATAGGGAGAACCAATGAGAGACTAGCTGTAGGTGTCTGCACGGGCAAATGTAACGCTCATTGCCCACCAGGAAGAGGAATTAAACAAAGGCTCAGTGTGCCCTGCTGGAAACAGATTAGGGCCTGAAGCAATCCTGCGGTTTTGTGCCCAGCTCACAAGAAAGCGAGTTGAAGAAAGGAGCTCAGGGGCACTGTAATTCACAAACCTGCAGAGTTATAAATGACAGCTTTCCTCCAAAAATATATTGAAGTAAGCCTGCGAAGGGGACTTGAAAGCGGGGCAGAATTTCAGGAAAACGATTGCAGGGGGTAGACTGGAATTGCCCTGAAAGCATAGGAAAAGAGGCAGAACGTCGACAATGATGCACTTGGCCAAAAAGGGCGTATGCGTTTTTTCCTGAATATATTCAGGAAAAAACGCATACGCCCTTTTTGGCCAACCAAGCAAGCCTGTCAATGAAATCTGCACTACAATGAAGTCTCACTGCCCCCCTGGCAAAAGGGCCATCTGAAAAAAGTGTAAAATCCAGAAAGGTAGGACAGGATATGGAGAACAGGGAGCCTTGTTATGCTGATTGGCAGGATGTAAATTGCCAGCAGCCAGCCTGGAGAAGTGTATGGTGTTTCCTGAAACACGAAAGAAACAAAACAACACAGTCTATGGCACTTCCATTTATGGTCCTATAGCTTACGGAAATTAAAATCAAAAACAGACAGCCACCCCAATATTTGAGACGGCTGTGTTCACAAGAAGCTCGTCTACAGTATCAGGTAAATATCCCAGAAAGCAAAAAATGGATAAAGAACTTGTGGCACGTACGTACAATGCAATATCACTCAGCAATGAAATCTGTGTCATCAGGCCCATAGCGGCATAGTGAGTGGATGCAGGTACGGTGATTCTACGTGAACTACGTCACACAGAAAAAGAAACATCATAAGATATCACGAATACACGGAATGTAAACTTGACTACACATGAACTGAATTACAAAATAGAAAAGGGTCTCAAATTTAGAAAACCAACTAGTGCTTGCTTATGGGGAAAGGTGCCTTGGGGTGCTGCATAAAACCAGAGACTGAAATTAGCACAGATAACTTTCCATAAGCCCAATATGTAATAGACAAGACCTACTCCTTGCTCAACGAAATGGACCCAACACCACATATTCAACGCCTAGGAATATACCTGACTAGGAAGAATCTTAAAACCCATGGATATATATGTCTCCGTAAGAGAATCAAGGGTGTGTACAGCGGCCGAAAGGCAGCAGTGAAAATCCGATAAATCCCATTATCAAAATAAATTTCGAAAACAAAACACAAAGACAGTGAAATAGAGAGCAATTCTTAAATAATTCACTCAGGGCATGTGATGCAACCGGGATTGACCACATCTACACCCAGAGCTGGTTGAGACATAAGGCTGGACACTTCAGGCTGATAGCATTGGTGAGTTTAGGTGAGCAAATGCACACCCTTTGAAGTCATACTGTATGGTACCTATTCCATGGGTCCCAACTCTTCAGGTTCAAGGGATTCTTCCTCCAGCTAAAACATGCATGTGAAACCCACAGTATGGTCCACCGTGTTATGGGGAAATGATTTAAAATGCATCTCAGTTTTCGTATCCTGGTCCTCGGGTTCACCATTCCAGATGATTTACTAACAGTCTCCCTGCTTGGAGAGTCAGTGCCTTTAACCTCCTGTTTGGCACAGCTTGCAATTTCTGTGCAAGATGAACAGGAATAGGGAGAACCAATGAGAGACTAGCTGTAGGTGTCTGCACGGGCAAATGTAACGCTCATTTCCCACCAGGAAGAGGAATTTACCAAAGGCTCAGCATGCCCTGCCCGAAACAGATTAGGGCCTGAAGCAATCCTGCGGTTTTGTGCCCAGGTCACAAGAAAGCGAGTTGAAGAAAGGAGCTCAGGGGCACTGTAATTCACAAACCTGCAGAGTTATAAATGACAGCTATCCTCCAAAAATATATTGAAGTAAGCCTGCGAAGGGGACTTGAAAGCGGGGCAGAATTTCAGGAAAACGATTGCAGGGGGTAGACTGGAATTGCCCTGAAAGCATAGGAAAAGAGGCAGAACGTCGACAATGATGCACTTGGCCAAAAAGGGCGTATGCGTTTTTTCCTGAATATATTCAGGAAAAAACGCATACGCCCTTTTTGGCCAACCAAGCAAGCCTGTAAAGGAAATCTGCACTACAATGAAGTCTCACTGCCCCCCGGGCAAGAGGGCCATCTGAAAAAAGTGTAAAATCCAGAAAGGTAGGACAGGATATGGAGAACAGGGAGCCTTGTTATGCTGATTGGCAGGATGTAAATTGCCAGCAGCCAGCCTGGAGAAGTGTATGGTGTTTCCTGAAACACATAAGAAACAAAGCAACACAGTCTATGGCACTTCCACTTATGGTCCTATAGCTTACGGAAATTAAAATCAAAAACAGACAGCCACCCCAATATTTGGGACGGCTGTGTTCACAAGAAGCTCGTCTACAGTAACAGGTAAATATCCCAGAAAGCAAAATATGGATAAAGAAGTTGTGGCACGTACGTACAATGCAATATCACTCAGCAATGAAATCTGTGTCATCAGGCCCGTAGCGGCATAGTGAGTGGATGCAGGTACGGTGATTCTACGTGAACTACGTCACACAGAAAAAGAAACATCATAAGATATCACTAATACACGGAATGTAAACTTGACTACACATGAACTGAATTACAAAACAGAACAGGGTCTCAAATTTAGAAAACCAACTAGTGCTTGCTTATGGGGAAAGGTGCGTTGGGGTGCTTCATAAAACCAGAGACTGAAATTAGCACAGATGACTTTCCATAAGCCAAATATGTAATAGACAAGACCTACTCCTTGCTCAACGAAATGGACCCAACACCACATATTCAACGCCTAGGAATATACCTGACTAGGAAGAATCTTAAAACCCATGGATATATATGTCTCCGTAAGAGAATCAAGCGTGTGTACAGCGGCATAAACGCAGCAGTGAAAATCCGATAAATCCCATTATCAAAATAAATTTCAAAAAAAAATCATAAAGACAGTGAAATAGAGAGCAATTCTTAAATAATTCACTCAGGGCATGTGATGCAACCGGGATTTAACACATCTACACCCAGAGCTGGTTGAGACATAAGGCTGGACACTTCAGGCTGATAGCATTGGTGAGTTTCGGTGAGCAAATGCAGACCCTTTGAAGTCATACTGCATGGTACCCATTCCATGGGTCCCAACTCTCCAGGTTCAAGGGATTCTTCCTCCAGCTAAAACATGCATGGGAAACCAAGAGTATAGTCCACCATGTGATTGGGAAATGATTTAAAATGCATCTCAGTTTTCGTATCCTGGTCCTCGGGTTCACCATTCCAGATGCTTTACTAACACTCTCCCCGCTTGGAGAGTCAGTTCCTTTAACCTCCTCTTTGGCACAGCTTGCAATTTCTGTGCAAAATGAACAGGAATAGGGAGAACCAATGAGAGACTAGCTGTAGGTGTCTGCACGGGCAAATGTAACGCTCATTGCCCACCAGGAAGAGGAATTAACCAAAGGCTCAGCGTGCCCTGCCGGAAACAGATTAGGGCCTGAAGCAATCATGCGGTTTTGTGCCCAGCTCACAAGAAAGCGAGTTGAAGAAAGGAGCTCAGGGGCACTGTAATTCACAAACCTGCAGAGTTATAAATGACAGCTATCCTCCAAAAATATATTGAAGTAAGCCTGCGAAGGGGAGTTGAAAGCGGAGCAGAATTTCAGGAAAACGATTGCAGGGGGTAGACTGGAATTGCCCTGAAAGCATAGGAAAAGAGGCAGAACGTCGACAATGATGCACTTGGCCAAAAAGGGCGTATGCGTTTTTTCCTGAATATATTCAGGAAAAAACGCATACGCCCTTTTTGGCCAACCAAGCAAGCCTGTAAATGAAATCTGCACTACAATGAAGTCTCACTGCCCCCCTGGCAAAAGGGCCATCTGAAAAAAGTGTAAAATCCAGAAAGGTAGGACAGGATATGGAGAACAGGGAGCCTTGTTATGCTGATTGGCAGGATGTAAATTGCCAGCAGCCACCCTGGAGAAGTGTATGGTGTTTCCTGAAACACGAAAGAAACAAAGCAACACAGTCTATGGCACTTCCACTTATGGTCCTATAGCTTACGGAAATTAAAATCAAAAACAGACAGCCACCCCAATATTTGAGACGGCTGTGTTCACAAGAAGCTCGTCTACAGTATCAGGTAAATATCCCAGAAAGCAAAAAATGGATAAAGAACTTGTGGCACGTACGTACAATGCAATATCACTCAGCAATGAAATCTGTGTCATCAGGCCCATAGCGGCATAGTGAGTGGATGCAGGTACGGTGATTCTACGTGAACTACGTCACACAGAAAAAGAAACATCATAAGATATCACGAATACACGGAATGTAAACTTGACTACACATGAACTGAATTACAAAATAGAAAAGGGTCTCAAATTTAGAAAACCAACTAGTGCTTGCTTATGGGGAAAGGTGCCTTGGGGTGCTGCATAAAACCAGAGACTGAAATTAGCACAGATAACTTTCCATAAGCCCAATATGTAATAGACAAGACCTACTCCTTGCTCAACGAAATGGACCCAACACCACATATTCAACGCCTAGGAATATACCTGACTAGGAAGAATCTTAAAACCCATGGATATATATGTCTCTGTAAGAGAATCAAGGGTGTGTACAGCGGCCGAAAGGCAGCAGTGAAAATCCGATAAATCCCATTATCAAAATAAATTTCGAAAACAAAACACAAAGACAGTGAAATAGAGAGCAATTCTTAAATAATTCACTCAGGGCATGTGATGCAACCGGGATTGACCACATCTACACCCAGAGCTGGTTGAGACATAAGGCTGGACACTTCAGGCTGATAGCATTGGTGAGTTTAGGTGAGCAAATGCACACCCTTTGAAGTCATACTGTATGGTACCTATTCCATGGGTCCCAACTCTTCAGGTTCAAGGGATTCTTCCTCCAGCTAAAACATGCATGTGAAACCCACAGTATGGTCCACCGTGTTATGGGGAAATGATTTAAAATGCATCTCAGTTTTCGTATCCTGGTCCTCGGGTTCACCATTCCAGATGATTTACTAACAGTCTCCCTGCTTGGAGAGTCAGTGCCTTTAACCTCCTGTTTGGCACAGCTTGCAATTTCTGTGCAAGATGAACAGGAATAGGGAGAACCAATGAGAGACTAGCTGTAGGTGTCTGCACGGGCAAATGTAATGCTCATTTCTCACCAGGAAGAGGAATTTACCAAAGGCTCAGCATGCCCTGCCCGAAACAGATTAGGGCCTGAAGCAATCCTGCGGTTTTGTGCCCAGTTCACAAGAAAGCGAGTTGAAGAAAGGAGCTCAGGGGCACTGTAATTCACAAACCTGCAGAGTTATAAATGACAGCTATCCTCCAAAAATATATTGAAGTAAGCCTGCGAAGGGGACTTGAAAGCGGGGCAGAATTTCAGGAAAACGATTGCAGGGGGTAGACTGGAATTGCCCTGAAAGCATAGGAAAAGAGGCAGAACGTCGACAATGATGCACTTGGCCAAAAAGGGCGTATGCGTTTTTTCCTGAATATATTCAGGAAAAAACGCATACGCCCTTTTTGGCCAACCAAGCAAGCCTGTAAAGGAAATCTGCACTACAATGAAGTCTCACTGCCCCCCGGGCAAGAGGGCCATCTGAAAAAAGTGTAAAATCCAGAAAGGTAGGACAGGATATGGAGAACAGGGAGCCTTGTTATGCTGATTGGCAGGATGTAAATTGCCAGCAGCCAGCCTGGAGAAGTGTATGGTGTTTCCTGAAACACATAAGAAACAAAGCAACACAGTCTATGGCACTTCCACTTATGGTCCTATAGCTTACGGAAATTAAAATCAAAAACAGACAGCCACCCCAATATTTGGGACGGCTGTGTTCACAAGAAGCTCGTCTACAGTAACAGGTAAATATCCCAGAAAGCAAAATATGGATAAAGAAGTTGTGGCACGTACGTACAATGCAATATCACTCAGCAATGAAATCTGTGTCATCAGGCCCGTAGCAGCATAGTGAGTGGATGCAGGTACGGTGATTCTACGTGAACTACGTCACACAGAAAAAGAAACATCATAAGATATCACTAATACACGGAATGTAAACTTGACTACACATGAACTGAATTACAAAACAGAACAGGGTCTCAAATTTAGAAAACCAACTAGTGCTTGCTTATGGGGAAAGGTGCGTTGGGGTGCTTCATAAAACCAGAGACTGAAATTAGCACAGATAACTTTCCATAAGCCAAATATGTAATAGACAAGACCTACTCCTTGCTCAACGAAATGGACCCAACACCACATATTCAACGCCTAGGAATATACCTGACTAGGAAGAATCTTAAAACCCATGGATATATATGTCTCCGTAAGAGAATCAAGCGTGTGTACAGCGGCATAAACGCAGCAGTGAAAATCCGATAAATCCCATTATCAAAATAAATTTCAAAAAAAAATCATAAAGACAGTGAAATAGAGAGCAATTCTTAAATAATTCACTCAGGGCATGTGATGCAACCGGGATTTAACACATCTACACCCAGAGCTGGTTGAGACATAAGGCTGGACACTTCAGGCTGATAGCATTGGTGAGTTTCGGTGAGCAAATGCAGACCCTTTGAAGTCATACTGCATGGTACCCATTCCATGGGTCCCAACTCTCCAGGTTCAAGGGATTCTTCCTCCAGCTAAAACATGCATGGGAAACCAAGAGTATCGTCCACCATGTGATTGGGAAATGATTTAAAATGCATCTCAGTTTTCGTATCCTGGTCCTCGGGTTCACCATTCCAGATGCTTTACTAACACTCTCCCCGCTTGGAGACTCAGTGCCTTTAACCTCCTCTTTGGCACAGCTTGCAATTTCTGTGCAAAATGAACAGGAATAGGGAGAACCAATGAGAGACTAGCTGTAGGTGTCTGCACGGGCAAATGTAACGCTCATTGCCCACCAGGAAGAGGAATTAACCAAAGGCTCAGCGTGCCCTGCCGGAAACAGATTAGGGCCTGAAGCAATCCTGCGGTTTTGTGCCCAGCTCACAAGAAAGCGAGTTGAAGAAAGGAGCTCAGGGGCACTGTAATTCACAAACCTGCAGAGTTATAAATGACAGCTATCCTCCAAAAATATATTGAAGTAAGCCTGCGAAGGGGAGTTGAAAGCGGGGCAGAATTTCAGGAAAACGATTGCAGGGGGTAGACTGGAATTGCCCTGAAAGCATAGGAAAAGAGGCAGAACGTCGACAATGATGCACTTGGCCAAAAAGGGCGTATGTGTTTTTTCCTGAATATATTCAGGAAAAAACGCATACGCCCTTTTTGGCCAACCAAGCAAGCCTGTAAATGAAATCTGCACTACAATGTAGTCTCACTGCCCCCCTGGCAAAAGGGCCATCTGAAAAAAGTGTAAAATCCAGAAAGGTAGGACAGGATATGGAGAAGAGGGAGCCTTGTTATGCTGATTGGCAGGATGTAAATTGCCAGCAGCCACCCTGGAGAAGTGTATGGTGTTTCCTGAAACACATAAGAAACAAAGCAACACAGCCTATGGCACTTCCACTTATGGTCCTATAGCTTACGGAAATTAAAATCAAAAACAGACAGCCACCCCAATATTTGAGACGGCTGTGTTCACAAGAAGCTCGTCTACAGTATCAGGTAAATATCCCAGAAAGCAAAAAATGGATAAAGAACTTGTGGCACGTACGTACAATGCAATATCACTCAGCAATGAAATCTGTGTCATCAGGCCCATAGCGGCATAGTGAGTGGATGCAGGTACGGTGATTCTACGTGAACTACGTCACACAGAAAAAGAAACATCATAAGATATCACGAATACACGGAATGTAAACTTGACTACACATGAACTGAATTACAAAATAGAAAAGGGTCTCAAATTTAGAAAACCAACTAGTGCTTGCTTATGGGGAAAGGTGCCTTGGGGTGCTGCATAAAACCAGAGACTGAAATTAGCACAGATAACTTTCCATAAGCCCAATATGTAATAGACAAGACCTACTCCTTGCTCAACGAAATGGACCCAACACCACATATTCAACGCCTAGGAATATACCTGACTAGGAAGAATCTTAAAACCCATGGATATATATGTCTCCGTAAGAGAATCAAGGGTGTGTACAGCGGCCGAAAGGCAGCAGTGAAAATCCGATAAATCCCATTATCAAAATAAATTTCGAAAACAAAACACAAAGACAGTGAAATAGAGAGCAATTCTTAAATAATTCACTCAGGGCATGTGATGCAACCGGGATTGACCACATCTACACCCAGAGCTGGTTGAGACATAAGGCTGGACACTTCAGGCTGATAGCATTGGTGAGTTTCGGTGAGCAAATGCACACCCTTTGAAGTCATACTGTATGGTACCTATTCCATGGGTCCCAACCCTTCAGGTTCAAGGGATTCTTCCTCCAGCTAAAACATGCATGTGAAACCCACAGTATGGTCCACCGTGTTATGGGGAAATGATTTAAAATGCATCTCAGTTTTCGTATCCTGGTCCTCGGGTTCACCATTCCAGATGATTTACTAACAGTCTCCCTGCTTGGAGAGTCAGTGCCTTTAACCTCCTGTTTGGCACAGCTTGCAATTTCTGTGCAAGATGAACAGGAATAGGGAGAACCAATGAGAGACTAGCTGTAGGTGTCTGCACGGGCAAATGTAACGCTCATTTCCCACCAGGAAGAGGAATTTACCAAAGGCTCAGCATGCCCTGCCCGAAACAGATTAGGGCCTGAAGCAATCCTGCGGTTTTGTGCCCAGTTCACAAGAAAGCGAGTTGAAGAAAGGAGCTCAGGGGCACTGTAATTCACAAACCTGCAGAGTTATAAATGACAGCTATCCTCCAAAAATATATTGAAGTAAGCCTGCGAAGGGGACTTGAAAGCGGGGCAGAATTTCAGGAAAACGATTGCAGGGGGTAGACTGGAATTGCCCTGAAAGCATAGGAAAAGAGGCAGAACGTCGACAATGATGCACTTGGCCAAAAAGGGCGTATGCGTTTTTTCCTGAATATATTCAGGAAAAAACGCATACGCCCTTTTTGGCCAACCAAGCAAGCCTGTAAAGGAAATCTGCACTACAATGAAGTCTCACTGCCCCCCGGGCAAGAGGGCCATCTGAAAAAAGTGTAAAATCCAGAAAGGTAGGACAGGATATGGAGAACAGGGAGCCTTGTTATGCTGATTGGCAGGATGTAAATTGCCAGCAGCCAGCCTGGAGAAGTGTATGGTGTTTCCTGAAACACATAAGAAACAAAGTAACACAGTCTATGGCACTTCCACTTATGGTCCTATAGCTTACGGAAATTAAAATCAAAAACAGACAGCCACCCCAATATTTGGGACGGCTGTGTTCACAAGAAGCTCGTCTACAGTATCAGGTAAATATCCCAGAAAGCAAAAAATGGATAAAGAAGTTGTGGCACGTACGTGCAATGCAGTATCACTCAGCAATGAAATCTGTGTCATCAGGCACGTAGCGGCATAGTGAGTGGATGCAGGTACGGTGATTCTACGTGAACTACGTCACACAGAAAAAGAAACATCATAAGATATCACTAATACACGGAATGTAAACTTGACTACACATGAACTGAATTACAAAACAGAACAGGGTCTCAAATTTAGAAAACCAACTAGTGCTTGCTTATGGGGAAAGGTGCGTTGGGGTGCTTCATAAAACCAGAGACTGAAATTAGCACAGATAACTTTCCATAAGCCAAATATGTAATAGACAAGACCTACTCCTTGCTCAACGAAATGGACCCAACACCACATATTCAACGCCTAGGAATATACCTGACTAGGAAGAATCTTAAAACCCATGGATATATATGTCTCCGTAAGAGAATCAAGCGTGTGTACAGCGGCATAAACGCAGCAGTGAAAATCCGATAAATCCCATTATCAAAATAAATTTCAAAAAAAAATCATAAAGACAGTGAAATAGAGAGCAATTCTTAAATAATTCACTCAGGGCATGTGATGCAACCGGGATTTAACACATCTACACCCAGAGCTGGTTGAGACATAAGGCTGGACACTTCAGGCTGATAGCATTGGTGAGTTTCGGTGAGCAAATGCAGACCCTTTGAAGTCATACTGCATGGTACCCATTCCATGGGTCCCAACTCTCCAGGTTCAAGGGATTCTTCCTCCAGCTAAAACATGCATGGGAAACCAAGAGTATCGTCCACCATGTGATTGGGAAATGATTTAAAATGCATCTCAGTTTTCGTATCCTGGTCCTCGGGTTCACCATTCCAGATGCTTTACTAACACTCTCCCCGCTTGGAGAGTCAGTGCCTTTAACCTCCTCTTTGGCACAGCTTGCAATTTCTGTGCAAAATGAACAGGAATAGGGAGAACCAATGAGAGACTAGCTGTAGGTGTCTGCACGGGCAAATGTAACGCTCATTGCCCACCAGGAAGAGGAATTAACCAAAGGCTCAGCGTGCCCTGCTGGAAACAGATTAGGGCCTGAAGCAATCCTGCGGTTTTGTGCCCAGCTCACAAGAAAGCGAGTTGAAGAAAGGAGCTCAGGGGCACTGTAATTCACAAACCTGCAGAGTTATAAATGACAGCTATCCTCCAAAAATATATTGAAGTAAGCCTGCGAAGGGGAGTTGAAAGCGGGGCAGAATTTCAGGAAAACGATTGCAGGGGGTAAACTGGAATTGCCCTGAAAGCATAGGAAAAGAGGCAGAACGTCGACAATGATGCACTTGGCCATAAAGGGCGTATGTGTTTTTTCCTGAATATATTCAGGAAAAAACGCATACGCCCTTTTTGGCCAACCAAGCAAGCCTGTAAATGAAATCTGCACTACAATGAAGTCTCACTGCCCCCCTGGCAAAAGGGCCATCTGAAAAAAGTGTAAAATCCGGAAAGGTAGGACAGGATATGGAGAACAGGGAGCCTTGTTATGCTGATTGGCAGGATGTAAATTGCCAGCAGCCACCCTGGAGAAGTGTATGGTGTTTCCTGAAACACGAAAGAAACAAAGCAACACAGCCTATGGCACTTCCACTTATGGTCCTATAGCTTACGGAAATTAAAATCAAAAACAGACAGCCACCCCAATATTTGAGACGGCTGTGTTCACAAGAAGCTCGTCTACAGTATCAGGTAAATATCCCAGAAAGCAAAAAATGGATAAAGAACTTGTGGCACGTACGTACAATGCAATATCACTCAGCAATGAAATCTGTGTCATCAGGCCCATAGCGGCATAGTGAGTGGATGCAGGTACGGTGATTCTACGTGAACTACGTCACACAGAAAAAGAAACATCATAAGATATCACGAATACACGGAATGTAAACTTGACTACACATGAACTGAATTACAAAATAGAAAAGGGTCTCAAATTTAGAAAACCAACTAGTGCTTGCTTATGGGGAAAGGTGCCTTGGGGTGCTGCATAAAACCAGAGACTGAAATTAGCACAGATAACTTTCCATAAGCCCAATATGTAATAGACAAGACCTACTCCTTGCTCAACGAAATGGACCCAACACCACATATTCAACGCCTAGGAATATACCTGACTAGGAAGAATCTTAAAACCCATGGATATATATGTCTCCGTAAGAGAATCAAGGGTGTGTACAGCGGCCGAAAGGCAGCAGTGAAAATCCGATAAATCCCATTATCAAAATAAATTTCGAAAACAAAACACAAAGACAGTGAAATAGAGAGCAATTCTTAAATAATTCACTCAGGGCATGTGATGCAACCGGGATTGACCACATCTACACCCAGAGCTGGTTGAGACATAAGGCTGGACACTTCAGGCTGATAGCATTGGTGAGTTTAGGTGAGCAAATGCACACCCTTTGAAGTCATACTGTATGGTACCTATTCCAGGGGTCCCAACTCTTCAGGTTCAAGGGATTCTTCCTCCAGCTAAAACATGCATGTGAAACCCACAGTATGGTCCACCGTGTTATGGGGAAATGATTTAAAATGCATCTCAGTTTTCGTATCTTGGTCCTCGGGTTCACCATTCCAGATGATTTACTAACAGTCTCCCTGCTTGGAGAGTCAGTGCCTTTAACCTCCTGTTTGGCACAGCTTGCAATTTCTGTGCAAGATGAACAGGAATAGGGAGAACCAATGAGAGACTAGCTGTAGGTGTCTGCACGGGCAAATGTAACGCTCATTTCCCACCAGGAAGAGGAATTTACCAAAGGCTCAGCATGCCCTGCCCGAAACAGATTAGGGCCTGAAGCAATCCTGCGGTTTTGTGCCCAGTTCACAAGAAAGCGAGTTGAAGAAAGGAGCTCAGGGGCACTGTAATTCACAAACCTGCAGAGTTATAAATGACAGCTATCCTCCAAAAATATATTGAAGTAAGCCTGCGAAGGGGACTTGAAAGCGGGGCAGAATTTCAGGAAAACGATTGCAGGGGGTAGACTGGAATTGCCCTGAAAGCATAGGAAAAGAGGCAGAACGTCGACAATGATGCACTTGGCCAAAAAGGGCGTATGCGTTTTTTCCTGAATATATTCAGGAAAAAACGCATACGCCCTTTTTGGCCAACCAAGCAAGCCTGTAAAGGAAATCTGCACTACAATGAAGTCTCACTGCCCCCCGGGCAAGAGGGCCATCTGAAAAAAGTGTAAAATCCAGAAAGGTAGGACAGGATATGGAGAACAGGGAGCCTTGTTATGCTGATTGGCAGGATGTAAATTGCCAGCAGCCTGCCTGGAGAAGTGTATGGTGTTTCCTGAAACACATAAGAAACAAAGCAACACAGTCTATGGCACTTCCACTTATGGTCCTATAGCTTACGGAAATTAAAATCAAAAACAGACAGCCACCCCAATATTTGGGACGGCTGTGTTCACAAGAAGCTCGTCTACAGTATCAGGTAAATATCCCAGAAAGCAAAAAATGGATAAAGAAGTTGTGGCACGTACGTGCAATGCAGTATCACTCAGCAATGAAATCTGTGTCATCTGGCACGTAGCGGCATAGTGAGTGGATGCAGGTACGGTGATTCTACGTGAACTACGTCACACATAAAAAGAAACATCATAAGATATCACTAATACACGGAATGTAAACTTGACTACACATGAACTGAATTACAAAACAGAACAGGGTCTCAAATTTAGAAAACCAACTAGTGCTTGCTTATGGGGAAAGGTGCCTTGGGGTGCTGCATAAAACCAGAGACTGAAATTAGCACAGATAACATTCCATAAGCCAAATATGTAATAGACAAGACCTACTCCTTGCTCAACGAAATGGACTCAACACCACATATTCAACGCCTAGGAATATACCTGACTAGGAAGAATCTTAAAACCCATGGATTTATATGTCTCCGTAAGAGAATCAAGCGTGTGTACAGCGGCATAAACGCAGCAGTGAAAATCCGATAAATCGCACTTTCAAAATAAATTTCAAAAACAAAACACAAAGACAGTGAAATAGAGAGCAATTCTTAAATAATTCACTCAGGGCATGTGATGCAACCGGGATTGACCACATCTACACCCAGAGCTGGTTGAGACATAAGGCTGGACACTTCAGGCTGATAACATTGGTGAGTTTCGGTGAGCAAATGCAGACCCTTTGAAGTCATACTGCATGGTACCCATTCCATGGGTCCCAACTCTCCAGGTTCAAGGGATTCTTCCTCCAGCTAAAACATGCATGGGAAACCCAGAGTATCGTCCACCGTGTGATTGGGAAACGATTTAAAATGCATCTCAGTTTTCGTATCCTGGTCCTCGGGTTCACCATTCCAGATGCTTTACTAACACTCTCCCCGCTTGGAGAGTCAGTGCCTTTAACCTCCTGTTTGGCACTGCTTGCAATTTCTGTGCAAATGAACAGGAATAGGGAGAACCAATGAGAAACTACCTCTAGGTGTCTGCACGGGCAAATGTAACCCTCATTGCCCACCAGGAAGAGGAATTAAACAAAGGCTCAGTGTGCCCTGCTGGAAACAGATTAGGGCCTGAAGCAATCCTGCGGTTTTGTGCCCAGCTCAAAAGAAAGCGAGTTGAAGAACGGAGCTCAGGGGCACTGTAATTCACAAACCTGCAGAGTTATAATTGACAGCTATCCTCCAAAAATATATTGAAGTAAGCCTGCGAAGGGGACTTGAAAGCGGGGCAGAATTTCAGGAAAACGATTGCAGGGGGTAGACTGGAATTGCACTGAAAGCATAGGAAAAGAGGCACAACGTCGACAATGATGCACTTGGCCAAAAATGGTGTATGCGTTTTTTCCTGAATATATTCAGGAAAAAACGCATACGCCCTTTTTGGCAAACCAAGCAAGCCTGTAAAGGAAATCTGCAAAAAAATGAAGTCTCACTGCCCACCGGGCAAAAGGGCCATCTGAAAAAAGTGTAAAATCCAGAAAGGTAGGACAGGATATGGAGAAGAGGGAGCCTTGTTATGCTGATTGGCAGGATGTAAATTGCCAGCAGCCACCCTGGAGAAGTGTATGGTGTTTCCTGAAACACGTAAGAAACAAAGCAACACAGCCTATGGCACTTCCACTTATGGTCCTATAGCTTACGGAAATTAAAATCAAAAACAGACAGCCACCCCAATATTTGGGACGGCTGTGTTCACAAGAAGCTCGTCTACAGTATCAGGTAAATATCCCAGAAAGCAAAAAATGGATAAAGAAGTTGTGGCACGTACGTACAATGCAATATCACTCAGCAATGAAATCTGTGTCATCAGGCCCGTAGCGGCATAGTGAGTGGATGCAGGTACGGTGATTCTACGTGAACTACGTCACACAGAAAAAGAAACATCATAAGATATCACTAATACACGGAATGTAAACTTGACTACACATGAACTGAATTACAAAACAGAACAGGGTCTCAAATTTAGAAAACCAACTAGTGCTTGCTTATGGGGAAAGGTGCGTTGGGGTGCTGCATAAAACCAGAGACTGAAATTAGCACAGATAACATTCCATAAGCCAAATATGTAATAGACAAGACCTACTCCTTGCTCAACGAAATGGACTCAACACCACATATTCAACGCCTAGGAATATACCTGACTAGGAAGAATCTTAAAACCCATGGATTTATATGTCTCCGTAAGAGAATCAAGCGTGTGTACAGCGGCATAAACGCAGCAGTGAAAATCCGATAAATCGCACTTTCAAAATAAATTTCAAAAACAAAACACAAAGACAGTGAAATAGAGAGCAATTCTTAAATAATTCACTCAGGGCATGTGATGCAACCGGGATTGACCACATCTACACCCAGAGCTGGTTGAGACATAAGGCTGGACACTTCAGGCTGATAACATTGGTGAGTTTCGGTGAGCAAATGCAGACCCTTTGAAGTCATACTGCATGGTACCCATTCCATGGGTCCCAACTCTCCAGGTTCAAGGGATTCTTCCTCCAGCTAAAACATGCATGGGAAACCCAGAGTATCGTCCACCGTGTGATTGGGAAACGATTTAAAATGCATCTCAGTTTTCGTATCCTGGTCCTCGGGTTCACCATTCCAGATGCTTTACTAACAGTCTCCCCGCTTGGAGAGTCAGTGCCTTTAACCTCCTGTTTGGCACTGCTTGCAATTTCTGTGCAAGATGAACAGGAATAGGGAGAACCAATGAGAAACTACCTCTAGGTGTCTGCACGGGCAAATGTAACCCTCATTGCCCACCAGGAAGAGGAATTAAACAAAGGCTCAGTGTGCCCTGCTGGAAACAGATTAGGGCCTGAAGCAATCCTGCGGTTTTGTGCCCAGCTCAAAAGAAAGCGAGTTGAAGAACGGAGCTCAGGGGCACTGTAATTCACAAACCTGCAGAGTTATAATTGACAGCTATCCTCCAAAAATATATTGAAGTAAGCCTGCGAAGGGGACTTGAAAGCGGGGCAGAATTTCAGGAAAACGATTGCAGGGGGTAGACTGGAATTGCACTGAAAGCATAGGAAAAGAGGCACAACGTCGACAATGATGCACTTGGCCAAAAATGGTGTATGCGTTTTTTCCTGAATATATTCAGGAAAAAACGCATACGCCCTTTTTGGCAAACCAAGCAAGCCTGTAAAGGAAATCTGCAAAAAAATGAAGTCTCACTGCCCACCGGGCAAAAGGGCCATCTGAAAAAAGTGTAAAATCCAGAAAGGTAGGACAGGATATGGAGAACAGGGAGCCTTGTTATGCTGATTGGCAGGATGTAAATTGCCAGCAGCCACCCTGGAGAAGTGTATGGTGTTTCCTGAAACACGTAAGAAACAAAGCAACACAGCCTATGGCACTTCCACTTATGGTCCTATAGCTTACGGAAATTAAAATCAAAAACAGACAGCCACCCCAATATTTGGGACGGCTGTGTTCACAAGAAGCTCGTCTACAGTATCAGGTAAATATCCCAGAAAGCAAAAAATGGATAAAGAACTTGTGGCACGTACGTACAATGCAATATCACTCAGCAATGAAATCTGTGTCATCAGGCCCATAGCGGCATAGTGAGTGGATGCAGGTACGGTGATTCTACGTGAACTACGTCACACAGAAAAAGAAACATCATAAGATATCACGAATACACGGAATGTAAACTTGACTACACATGAACTGAATTACAAAATAGAAAAGGGTCTCAAATTTAGAAAACCAACTAGTGCTTGCTTATGGGGAAAGGTGCCTTGGGGTCCTGCATAAAACCAGAGACTGAAATTAGCACAGATAACTTTCCATAAGCCCAATATGTAATAGACAAGACCTACTCCTTGCTCAACGAAATGGACCCAACACCACATATTCAACGCCTAGGAATATACCTGACTAGGAAGAATCTTAAAACCCATGGATATATATGTCTCCGTAAGAGAATCAAGGGTGTGTACAGCGGCCGAAAGGCAGCAGTGAAAATCCGATAAATCCCATTATCAAAATAAATTTCGAAAACAAAACACAAAGACAGTGAAATAGAGAGCAATTCTTAAATAATTCACTCAGGGCATGTGATGCAACCGGGATTGACCACATCTACACCCAGAGCTGGTTGAGACATAAGGCTGGACACTTCAGGCTGATAGCATTGGTGAGTTTAGGTGAGCAAATGCACACCCTTTGAAGTCATACTGTATGGTACCTATTCCATGGGTCCCAACTCTTCAGGTTCAAGGGATTCTTCCTCCAGCTAAAACATGCATGTGAAACCCACAGTATGGTCCACCGTGTTATGGGGAAATGATTTAAAATGCATCTCAGTTTTCGTATCCTGGTCCTCGGGTTCACCATTCCAGATGATTTACTAACAGTCTCCCTGCTTGGAGAGTCAGTGCCTTTAACCTCCTGTTTGGCACAGCTTGCAATTTCTGTGCAAGATGAACAGGAATAGGGAGAACCAATGAGAGACTAGCTGTAGGTGTCTGCACGGGCAAATGTAACGCTCATTTCCCACCAGGAAGAGGAATTTACCAAAGGCTCAGCATGCCCTGCCCGAAACAGATTAGGGCCTGAAGCAATCCTGAGGTTTTGTGCCCAGTTCACAAGAAAGCGAGTTGAAGAAAGGAGCTCAGGGGCACTGTAATTCACAAACCTGCAGAGTTATAAATGACAGCTATCCTCCAAAAATATATTGAAGTAAGCCTGCGAAGGGGACTTGAAAGCGGGGCAGAATTTCAGGAAAACGATTGCAGGGGGTAGACTGGAATTGCCCTGAAAGCATAGGAAAAGAGGCAGAACGTCGACAATGATGCACTTGGCCAAAAAGGGCGTATGCGTTTTTTCCTGAATATATTCAGGAAAAAACGCATACGCCCTTTTTGGCCAACCAAGCAAGCCTGTAAAGGAAATCTGCACTACAATGAAGTCTCACTGCCCCCCTGGCAAAAGGGCCATCTGAAAAAAGTGTAAAGTCCAGAAAGGTAGGACAGGATATGGAGAACAGGGAGCCTTGTTATGCTGATTGGCAGGATGTAAATTGCCAGCAGCCACCCTGGAGAAGTGTATGGTGTTTCCTGAAACACGAAAGAAACAAAGCAACACAGCCTATGGCACTTCCACTTATGGTCCTATAGCTTACGGAAATTAAAATCAAAAACAGACAGCCACCCCAATATTTGAGACGGCTGTGTTCACAAGAAGCTCGTCTACAGTATCAGGTAAATATCCCAGAAAGCAAAAAATGGATAAAGAACTTGTGGCACGTACGTACAATTCAATATCACTCAGCAATGAAATCTGTGTCATCAGGCCCATAGCGGCATAGTGAGTGGATGCAGGTACGGTGATTCTACGTGAACTACGTCACACAGAAAAAGAAACATCATAAGATATCACGAATACACGGAATGTAAACTTGACTACACATGAACTGAATTACAAAATAGAAAAGGGTCTCAAATTTAGAAAACCAACTAGTGCTTGCTTATGGGGAAAGGTGCCTTGGGGTCCTGCATAAAACCAGAGACTGAAATTAGCACAGATAACTTTCCATAAGCCCAATATGTAATAGACAAGACCTACTCCTTGCTCAACGAAATGGACCCAACACCACATATTCAACGCCTAGGAATATACCTGACTAGGAAGAATCTTAAAACCCATGGATATATATGTCTCCGTAAGAGAATCAAGGGTGTGTACAGCGGCCGAAAGGCAGCAGTGAAAATCCGATAAATCCCATTATCAAAATAAATTTCTAAAACAAAACACAAAGACAGTGAAATAGAGAGCAATTCTTAAATAATTCACTCAGGGCATGTGATGCAACCGGGATTGAACACATCTACACCCAGAGCTGGTTGAGACATAAGGCTGGACACTTCAGGCTGATAGCATTGGTGAGTTTAGGTGAGCAAATGCACACCCTTTGAAGTCATACTGTATGGTACCTATTCCATGGGTCCCAACTCTTCAGGTTCAAGGGATTCTTCCTCCAGCTAAAACATGCATGTGAAACCCACAGTATGGTCCACCGTGTTATGGGGAAATGATTTAAAATGCATCTCAGTTTTCGTATCCTGGTCCTCGGGTTCACCATTCCAGATGATTTACTAACAGTCTCCCTGCTTGGAGAGTCAGTGCCTTTAACCTCCTGTTTGGCACAGCTTGCAATTTCTGTGCAAGATGAACAGGAATAGGGAGAACCAATGAGAGACTAGCTGTAGGTGTCTGCACGGGCAAATGTAACACTCATTTCCCACCAGGAAGAGGAATTTACCAAAGGCTCAGCATGCCCTGCCCGGAAACAGATTAGGGCCTGAAGCAATCCTGCGGTTTTGTGCCCAGTTCACAAGAAAGCGAGTTGAAGAAAGGAGCTCAGGGGCACTGTAATTCACAAACCTGCAGAGTTATAAATGACAGCTATCCTCCAAAAATATATTGAAGTAAGCCTGCGAAGGGGACTTGAAAGCGGGGCAGAATTTCAGGAAAACGATTGCAGGGGGTAGACTGGAATTGCCCTGAAAGCATAGGAAAAGAGGCAGAACGTCGACAATGATGCACTTGGCCAAAAAGGGCGTATGCGTTTTTTCCTGAATATATTCAGGAAAAAAACGCATACGCCCTTTTTGGCCAACCAAGCAAGCCTGTAAAGGAAATCTGCACTACAATGAAGTCTCACTGCCCCCCGGGCAAGAGGGCCATCTGAAAAAAGTGTAAAATCCAGAAAGGTAGGACAGGATATGGAGAACAGGGAGCCTTGTTATGCTGATTGGCAGGATGTAAATTGCCAGCAGCCAGCCTGGAGAAGTGTATGGTGTTTCCTGAAACACATAAGAAACAAAGCAACACAGTCTATGGCACTTCCACTTATGGTCCTATAGCTTACGGAAATTAAAATCAAAAACAGACAGCCACCCCAATATTTGGGACGGCTGTGTTCACAAGAAGCTCGTCTACAGTAACAGGTAAATATCCCAGAAAGCAAAATATGGATAAAGAAGTTGTGGCACGTACGTACAATGCAATATCACTCAGCAATGAAATCTGTGTCATCAGGCCCGTAGCGGCATAGTGAGTGGATGCAGGTACGGTGATTCTACGTGAACTACGTCACACAGAAAAAGAAACATCATAAGATATCACTAATACACGGAATGTAAACTTGACTACACATGAACTGAATTACAAAACAGAACAGGGTCTCAAATTTAGAAAACCAACTAGTGCTTGCTTATGGGGAAAGGTGCGTTGGGGTGCTTCATAAAACCAGAGACTGAAATTAGCACAGATAACTTTCCATAAGCCAAATATGTAATAGACAAGACCTACTCCTTGCTCAACGAAATGGACCCAACACCACATATTCAACGCCTAGGAATATACCTGACTAGGAAGAATCTTAAAACCCATGGATATATATGTCTCCGTAAGAGAATCAAGCGTGTGTACAGCGGCATAAACGCAGCAGTGAAAATCCGATAAATCCCATTATCAAAATAAATTTCAAAAAAAAATCATAAAGAGAGTGAAATAGAGAGCAATTCTTAAATAATTCACTCAGGGCATGTGATGCAACCGGGATTTAACACATCTACACCCAGAGCTGGTTGAGACATAAGGCTGGACACTTCAGGCTGATAGCATTGGTGAGTTTCGGTGAGCAAATGCAGACCCTTTGAAGTCATACTGCATGGTACCCATTCCATGGGTCCCAACTCTCCAGGTTCAAGGGATTCTTCCTCCAGCTAAAACATGCATGGGAAACCAAGAGTATCGTCCACCATGTGATTGGGAAATGATTTAAAATGCATCTCAGTTTTCGTATCCTGGTCCTCGGGTTCACCATTCCAGATGCTTTACTAACACTCTCCCCGCTTGGAGAGTCAGTGCCTTTAACCTCCTCTTTGGCACAGCTTGCAATTTCTGTGCAAAATGAACAGGAATAGGGAGAACCAATGAGAGACTAGCTGTAGGTGTCTGCACGGGCAAATGTAACGCTCATTGCCCACCAGGAAGAGGAATTAAACAAAGGCTCAGTGTGCCCTGCTGGAAACAGATTAGGGCCTGAAGCAATCCTGCGGTTTTGTGCCCAGCTCACAAGAAAGCGAGTTGAAGAAAGGAGCTCAGGGGCACTGTAATTCACAAACCTGCAGAGTTATAAATGACAGCTTTCCTCCAAAAATATATTGAAGTAAGCCTGTGAAGGGGACTTGAAAGCGGGGCAGAATTTCAGGAAAACGATTGCAGGGGGTAGACTGGAATTGCCCTGAAAGCATAGGAAAAGAGGCAGAACGTCGACAATGATGCACTTGGCCAAAAAGGGCGTATGCGTTTTTTCCTGAATATATTCAGGAAAAAACGCATACGCCCTTTTTGGCCAACCAAGCAAGCCTGTCAATGAAATCTGCACTACAATGAAGTCTCACTGCCCCCCTGGCAAAAGGGCCATCTGAAAAAAGTGTAAAATCCAGAAAGGTAGGACAGGATATGGAGAACAGGGAGCCTTGTTATGCTGATTGGCAGGATGTAAATTGCCAGCAGCCACCCTGGAGAAGTGTATGGTGTTTCCTGAAACACGAAAGAAACAAAGCAACACAGCCTATGGCACTTCCACTTATGGTCCTATAGCTTACGGAAATTAAAATCAAAAACAGACAGCCACCCCAATATTTGAGACGGCTGTGTTCACAAGAAGCTCGTCTACAGTATCAGGTAAATATCCCAGAAAGCAAAAAATGGATAAAGAACTTGTGGCACGTACGTACAATGCAATATCACTCAGCAATGAAATCTGTGTCATCAGGCCCATAGCGGCATAGTGAGTGGATGCAGGTACGGTGATTCTACGTGAACTACGTCACACAGAAAAAGAAACATCATAAGATATCACGAATACACGGAATGTAAACTTGACTACACATGAACTGAATTACAAAATAGAAAAGGGTCTCAAATTTAGAAAACCAACTAGTGCTTGCTTATGGGGAAAGGTGCCTTGGGGTGCTGCATAAAACCAGAGACTGAAATTAGCACAGATAACTTTCCATAAGCCCAATATGTAATAGACAAAACCTACTCCTTGCTCAACGAAATGGACCCAACACCACATATTCAACGCCTAGGAATATACCTGACTAGGAAGAATCTTAAAACCCATGGATATATATGTCTCCGTAAGAGAATCAAGGGTGTGTACAGCGGCCGAAAGGCAGCAGTGAAAATCCGATAAATCCCATTATCAAAATAAATTTCGAAAACAAAACACAAAGACAGTGAAATAGAGAGCAATTCTTAAATAATTCACTCAGGGCATGTGATGCAACCGGGATTGACCACATCTACACCCAGAGCTGGTTGAGACATAAGGCTGGACACTTCAGGCTGATAGCATTGGTGAGTTTAGGTGAGCAAATGCACACCCTTTGAAGTCATACTGTATGGTACCTATTCCATGGGTCCCAACTCTTCAGGTTCAAGGGATTCTTCCTCCAGCTAAAACATGCATGTGAAACCCACAGTATGGTCCACCGTGTTATGGGGAAATGATTTAAAATGCATCTCAGTTTTCGTATCCTGGTCCTCGGGTTCACCATTCCAGATGATTTACTAACAGTCTCCCTGCTTGGAGAGTCAGTGCCTTTAACCTCCTGTTTGGCACAGCTTGCAATTTCTGTACAAGATGAACAGGAATAGGGAGAACCAATGAGAGACTAGCTGTAGGTGTCTGCACGGGCAAATGTAACGCTCATTTCCCACCAGGAAGAGGAATTTACCAAAGGCTCAGCATGCCCTGCCCGAAACAGATTAGGGCCTGAAGCAATCCTGCGGTTTTGTGCCCAGTTCACAAGAAAGCGAGTTGAAGAAAGGAGCTCAGGGGCACTGTAATTCACAAACCTGCAGAGTTATAAATGACAGCTATCCTCCAAAAATATATTGAAGTAAGCCTGCGAAGGGGACTTGAAAGCGGGGCAGAATTTCAGGAAAACGATTGCAGGGGGTAGACTGGAATTGCCCTGAAAGCATAGGAAAAGAGGCAGAACGTCGACAATGATGCACTTGGCCAAAAAGGGCGTATGCGTTTTTTCCTGAATATATTCAGGAAAAAACGCATACGCCCTTTTTGGCCAACCAAGCAAGCCTGTAAAGGAAATCTGCACTACAATGAAGTCTCACTGCCCCCCGGGCAAGAGGGCCATCTGAAAAAAGTGTAAAATCCAGAAAGGTAGGACAGGATATGGAGAACAGGGAGCCTTGTTATGCTGATTGGCAGGATGTAAATTGCCAGCAGCCAGCCTGGAGAAGTGTATGGTGTTTCCTGAAACACATAAGAAACAAAGCAACACAGTCTATGGCACTTCCACTTATGGTCCTATAGCTTACGGAAATTAAAATCAAAAACAGACAGCCACCCCAATATTTGGGACGGCTGTGTTCACAAGAAGCTCGTCTACAGTAACAGGTAAATATCCCAGAAAGCAAAATATGGATAAAGAAGTTGTGGCACGTACGTACAATGCAATATCACTCAGCAATGAAATCTGTGTCATCAGGCCCGTAGCGGCATAGTGAGTGGATGCAGGTACGGTGATTCTACGTGAACTACGTCACACAGAAAAAGAAACATCATAAGATATCACTAATACACGGAATGTAAACTTGACTACACATGAACTGAATTACAAAACAGAACAGGGTCTCAAATTTAGAAAACCAACTAGTGCTTGCTTATGGGGAAAGGTGCGTTGGGGTGCTTCATAAAACCAGAGACTGAAATTAGCACAGATAACTTTCCATAAGCCAAATATGTAATAGACAAGACCTACTCCTTGCTCAACGAAATGGACCCAACACCACATATTCAACGCCTAGGAATATACCTGACTAGGAAGAATCTTAAAACCCATGGATATATATGTCTCCGTAAGAGAATCAAGCGTGTGTACAGCGGCATAAACGCAGCAGTGAAAATCCGATAAATCCCATTATCAAAATAAATTTCAAAAAAAAATCATAAAGACAGTGAAATAGAGAGCAATTCTTAAATAATTCACTCAGGGCATGTGATGCAACCGGGATTTAACACATCTACACCCAGAGCTGGTTGAGACATAAGGCTGGACACTTCAGGCTGATAGCATTGGTGAGTTTCGGTGAGCAAATGCAGACCCTTTGAAGTCATACTGCATGGTACCCATTCCATGGGTCCCAACTCTCCAGGTTCAAGGGATTCTTCCTCCAGCTAAAACATGCATGGGAAACCAAGAGTATCGTCCACCATGTGATTGGGAAATGATTTAAAATGCATCTCAGTTTTCGTATCCTGGTCCTCGGGTTCACCATTCCAGATTCTTTACTAACACTCTCCCCGCTTTGAGAGTCAGTGCCTTTAACCTCCTCTTTGGCACAGCTTGCAATTTCTGTGCAAAATGAACAGGAATAGGGAGAACCAATGAGAGACTAGCTGTAGGTGTCTGCACGGGCAAATGTAACGCTCATTTCCCACCAGGAAGAGGAATTAACCAAAGGCTCAGCGTGCCCTGCCGGAAACAGATTAGGGCCTGAAGCAATCCTGCGGTTTTGTGCCCAGCTCACAAGAAAGCGAGTTGAAGAAAGGAGCTCAGGGGCACTGTAATTCACAAACCTGCAGAGTTATAAATGACAGCTATCCTCCAAAAATATATTGAAGTAAGCCTGCGAAGGGGAGTTGAAAGCGGGGCAGAATTTCAGGAAAACGATTGCAGGGGGTAGACTGGAATTGCCCTGAAAGCATAGGAAAAGAGGCAGAACGTCGGCAATGATGCACTTGGCCAAAAAGGGCGTATGCGTTTTTTCCTGAATATATTCAGGAAAAAACGCATACGCCCTTTTTGGCCAACCAAGCAAGCCTGTAAATGAAATCTGCACTACAATGAAGTCTCACTGCCCCCCTGGCAAAAGGGCCATCTGAAAAAAGTGTAAAATCCAGAAAGGTAGGACAGGATATGGAGAACAGGGAGCCTTGTTATGCTGATTGGCAGGATGTAAATTGCCAGCAGCCACCCTGGAGAAGTGTATGGTGTTTCCTGAAACACGAAAGAAACAAAGCAACACAGCCTATGGCACTTCCACTTATGGTCCTATAGCTTACGGAAATTAAAATCAAAAACAGACAGCCACCCCAATATTTGAGACGGCTGTGTTCACAAGAAGCTCGTCTACACTATCAGGTAAATATCCCAGAAAGCAAAAAATGGATAAAGAACTTGTGGCACGTACGTACAATGCAATATCACTCAGCAATGAAATCTGTGTCATCAGGCCCATAGCGGCATAGTGAGTGGATGCAGGTACGGTGATTCTACGTGAACTACGTCACACAGAAAAAGAAACATCATAAGATATCACGAATACACGGAATGTAAACTTGACTACACATGAACTGAATTACAAAATAGAAAAGGGTCTCAAATTTAGAAAACCAACTAGTGCTTGCTTATGGGGAAAGGTGCCTTGGGGTGCTGCATAAAACCAGAGACTGAAATTAGCACAGATAACTTTCCATAAGCCCAATATGTAATAGACAAGACCTACTCCTTGCTCAACGAAATGGACCCAACACCACATATTCAACGCCTAGGAATATACCTGACTAGGAAGAATCTTAAAACCCATGGATATATATGTCTCCGTAAGAGAATCAAGGGTGTGTACAGCGGCCGAAAGGCAGCAGTGAAAATCCGATAAATCCCATTATCAAAATAAATTTCGAAAACAAAACACAAAGACAGTGAAATAGAGAGCAATTCTTAAATAATTCACTCAGGGCATGTGATGCAACCGGGATTGACCACATCTACACCCAGAGCTGGTTGAGACATAAGGCTGGACACTTCAGGCTGATAGCATTGGTGAGTTTAGGTGAGCAAATGCACACCCTTTGAAGTCATACTGTATGGTACCTATTCCATGGGTCCCAACTCTTCAGGTTCAAGGGATTCTTCCTCCAGCTAAAACATGCATGTGAAACCCACAGTATGGTCCACCGTGTTATGGGGAAATGATTTAAAATGCATCTCAGTTTTCGTATCCTGGTCCTCGGGTTCACCATTCCAGATGATTTACTAACAGTCTCCCTGCTTGGAGAGTCAGTGCCTTTAACCTCCTGTTTGGCACAGCTTGCAATTTCTGTGCAAGATGAACAGGAATAGGGAGAACCAATGAGAGACTAGCTGTAGGTGTCTGCACGGGCAAATGTAACGCTCATTTCCCACCAGGAAGAGGAATTTACCAAAGGCTCAGCATGCCCTGCCCGAAACAGATTAGGGCCTGAAGCAATCCTGCGGTTTTGTGCCCAGTTCACAAGAAAGCGAGTTGAAGAAAGGAGCTCAGGGGCACTGTAATTCACAAACCTGCAGAGTTATAAATGACAGCTATCCTCCAAAAATATATTGAAGTAAGCCTGCGAAGGGGACTTGAAAGCGGGGCAGAATTTCAGGAAAACGATTGCAGGGGGTAGACTGGAATTGCCCTGAAAGCATAGGAAAAGAGGCAGAACGTCGACAATGATGCACTTGGCCAAAAAGGGCGTATGCGTTTTTTCCTGAATATATTCAGGAAAAAACGCATACGCCCTTTTTGGCCAACCAAGCAAGCCTGTAAAGGAAATCTGCACTACAATGAAGTCTCACTGCCCCCCGGGCAAGAGGGCCATCTGAAAAAAGTGTAAAATCCAGAAAGGTAGGACAGGATATGGAGAACAGGGAGCCTTGTTATGCTGATTGGCAGGATGTAAATTGCCAGCAGCCAGCCTGGAGAAGTGTATGGTGTTTCCTGAAACACATAAGAAACAAAGCAACACAGTCTATGGCACTTCCACTTATGGTCCTATAGCTTACGGAAATTAAAATCAAAAACAGACAGCCACCCCAATATTTGGGACGGCTGTGTTCACAAGAAGCTCGTCTACAGTAACAGGTAAATATCCCAGAAAGCAAAATATGGATAAAGAAGTTGTGGCACGTACGTACAATGCAATATCACTCAGCAATGAAATCTGTGTCATCAGGCCCGTAGCGGCATAGTGAGTGGATGCAGGTACGGTGATTCTACGTGAACTACGTCACACAGAAAAAGAAACATCATAAGATATCACTAATACACGGAATGTAAACTTGACTACACATGAACTGAATTACAAAACAGAACAGGGTCTCAAATTTAGAAAACCAACTAGTGCTTGCTTATGGGGAAAGGTGCGTTGGGGTGCTTCATAAAACCAGAGACTGAAATTAGCACAGATAACTTTCCATAAGCCAAATATGTAATAGACAAGACCTACTCCTTGCTCAACGAAATGGACCCAACACCACATATTCAACGCCTAGGAATATACCTGACTAGGAAGAATCTTAAAACCCATGGATATATATGTCTCCGTAAGAGAATCAAGCGTGTGTACAGCGGCATAAACGCAGCAGTGAAAATCCGATAAATCCCATTATCAAAATAAATTTCAAAAAAAAATCATAAAGACAGTGAAATAGAGAGCAATTCTTAAATAATTCACTCAGGGCATGTGATGCAACCGGGATTTAACACATCTACACCCAGAGCTGGTTGAGACATAAGGCTGGACACTTCAGGCTGATAGCATTGGTGAGTTTCGGTGAGCAAATGCAGACCCTTTGAAGTCATACTGCATGGTACCCATTCCATGGGTCCCAACTCTCCAGGTTCAAGGGATTCTTCCTCCAGCTAAAACATGCATGGGAAACCAAGAGTATCGTCCACCATGTGATTGGGAAATGATTTAAAATGCATCTCAGTTTTCGTATCCTGGTCCTCGGGTTCACCATTCCAGATTCTTTACTAACACTCTCCCCGCTTGGAGAGTCAGTGCCTTTAACCTCCTCTTTGGCACAGCTTGCAATTTCTGTGCAAAATGAACAGGAATAGGGAGAACCAATGAGAGACTAGCTGTAGGTGTCTGCACGGGCAAATGTAACGCTCATTTCCCACCAGGAAGAGGAATTAACCAAAGGCTCAGCGTGCCCTGCCGGAAACAGATTAGGGCCTGAAGCAATCCTGCGGTTTTGTGCCCAGCTCACAAGAAAGCGAGTTGAAGAAAGGAGCTCAGGGGCACTGTAATTCACAAACCTGCAGAGTTATAAATGACAGCTTTCCTCCAAATATATATTGAAGTAAGCCTGCGAAGGGGACTTGAAAGCGGGGCAGAATTTCAGGAAAACGATTGCAGGGGGTAGACTGGAATTGCCCTGAAAGCATAGGAAAAGAGGCAGAACGTCGACAATGATGCACTTGGCCAAAAAGGGCGTATGCGTTTTTTCCTGAATATATTCAGGAAAAAACGCATACGCCCTTTTTGGCCAACCAAGCAAGCCTGTAAATGAAATCTGCACTACAATGAAGTCTCACTGCCCCCCTGGCAAAAGGGCCATCTGAAAAAAGTGTAAAATCCAGAAAGGTAGGACAGGATATGGAGAACAGGGAGCCTTGTTATGCTGATTGGCAGGATGTAAATTGCCAGCAGCCACCCTGGAGAAGTGTATGGTGTTTCCTGAAACACGAAAGAAACACAGCAACACAGCCTATGGCACTTCCACTTATGGTCCTATAGCTTACGGAAATTAAAATCAAAAACAGACAGCCACCCCAATATTTGAGACGGCTGTGTTCAGAAGAAGCTCGTCTACAGTATCAGGTAAATATCCCAGAAAGCAAAAAATGGATAAAGAACTTGTGGCACGTACGTACAATGCAATATCACTCAGCAATGAAATCTGTGTCATCAGGCCCATAGTGGCATAGTGAGTGGATGCAGGTACGGTGATTCTACGTGAACTACGTCACACAGAAAAAGAAACATCATAAGATATCACGAATACACGGAATGTAAACTTGACTACACATGAACTGAATTACAAAATAGAAAAGGGTCTCAAATTTAGAAAACCAACTAGTGCTTGCTTATGGGGAAAGGTGCCTTGGGGTGCTGCATAAAACCAGAGACTGAAATTAGCACAGATAACTTTCCATAAGCCCAATATGTAATAGACAAGACCTACTCCTTGCTCAACGAAATGGACCCAACACCACATATTCAACGCCTAGGAATATACCTGACTAGGAAGAATCTTAAAACCCATGGATATATATGTCTCCGTAAGAGAATCAAGGGTGTGTACAGCGGCCGAAAGGCAGCAGTGAAAATCCGATAAATCCCATTATCAAAATAAATTTCGAAAACAAAACACAAAGACAGTGAAATAGAGAGCAATTCTTAAATAATTCACTCAGGGCATGTGATGCAACCGGGATTGACCACATCTACACCCAGAGCTGGTTGAGACATAAGGCTGGACACTTCAGGCTGATAGCATTGGTGAGTTTAGGTGAGCAAATGCACACCCTTTGAAGTCATACTGTATGGTACCTATTCCATGGGTCCCAACTCTTCAGGTTCAAGGGATTCTTCCTCCAGCTAAAACATGCATGTGAAACCCACAGTATGGTCCACCGTGTTATGGGGAAATGATTTAAAATGCATCTCAGTTTTCGTATCCTGGTCCTCGGGTTCACCATTCCAGATGATTTACTAACAGTCTCCCTGCTTGGAGAGTCAGTGCCTTTAACCTCCTGTTTGGCACAGCTTGCAATTTCTGTGCAAGATGAACAGGAATAGGGAGAACCAATGAGAGACTAGCTGTAGGTGTCTGCACGGGCAAATGTAACGCTCATTTCCCACCAGGAAGAGGAATTTACCAAAGGCTCAGCATGCCCTGCCCGAAACAGATTAGGGCCTGAAGCAATCCTGCGGTTTTGTGCCCAGTTCACAAGAAAGCGAGTTGAAGAAAGGAGCTCAGGGGCACTGTAATTCACAAACCTGCAGAGTTATAAATGACAGCTATCCTCCAAAAATATATTGAAGTAAGCCTGCGAAGGGGACTTGAAAGCGGGGCAGAATTTCAGGAAAACGATTGCAGGGGGTAGACTGGAATTGCCCTGAAAGCATAGGAAAAGAGGCAGAACGTCGACAATGATGCACTTGGCCAAAAAGGGCGTATGCGTTTTTTCCTGAATATATTCAGGAAAAAACGCATACGCCCTTTTTGGCCAACCAAGCAAGCCTGTCAATGAAATCTGCACTACAATGAAGTCTCACTGCCCCCCTGGCAAAAGGGCCATCTGAAAAAAGTGTAAAATCCAGAAAGGTAGGACAGGATATGGAGAACAGGGAGCCTTGTTATGCTGATTGGCAGGATGTAAATTGCCAGCAGCCACCCTGGAGAAGTGTATGGTGTTTCCTGAAACACGAAAGAAACAAAGCAACACAGCCTATGGCACTTCCACTTATGGTCCTATAGCTTACGGAAATTAAAATCAAAAACAGACAGCCACCCCAATATTTGAGACGGCTGTGTTCACAAGAAGCTCGTCTACAGTATCAGGTAAATATCCCAGAAAGCAAAAAATGGATAAAGAACTTGTGGCACGTACGTACAATGCAATATCACTCAGCAATGAAATCTGTGTCATCAGGCCCATAGCGGCATAGTGAGTGGATGCAGGTACGGTGATTCTACGTGAACTACGTCACACAGAAAAAGAATCATCATAAGATATCACGAATACACGGAATGTAAACTTGACTACACATGAACTGAATTACAAAATAGAAAAGGGTCTCAAATTTAGAAAACCAACTAGTGCTTGCTTATGGGGAAAGGTGCCTTGGGGTGCTGCATAAAACCAGAGACTGAAATTAGCACAGATAACTTTCCATAAGCCCAATATGTAATAGACAAGACCTACTCCTTGCTCAACGAAATGGACCCAACACCACATATTCAACGCCTAGGAATATACCTGACTAGGAAGAATCTTAAAACCCATGGATATATATGTCTCCGTAAGAGAATCAAGGGTGTGTACAGCGGCCGAAAGGCAGCAGTGAAAATCCGATAAATCCCATTATCAAAATAAATTTCGAAAACAAAACACAAAGACAGTGAAATAGAGAGCAATTCTTAAATAATTCACTCAGGGCATGTGATGCAACCGGGATTGACCACATCTACACCCAGAGCTGGTTGAGACATAAGGCTGGACACTTCAGGCTGATAGCATTGGTGAGTTTAGGTGAGCAAATGCACACCCTTTGAAGTCATACTGTATGGTACCTATTCCATGGGTCCCAACTCTTCAGGTTCAAGGGATTCTTCCTCCAGCTAAAACATGCATGTGAAACCCACAGTATGGTCCACCGTGTTATGGGGAAATGATTTAAAATGCATCTCAGTTTTCGTATCCTGGTCCTCGGGTTCACCATTCCAGATGATTTACTAACAGTCTCCCTGCTTGGAGAGTCAGTGCCTTTAACCTCCTGTTTGGCACAGCTTGCAATTTCTGTGCAAGATGAACAGGAATAGGGAGAACCAATGAGAGACTAGCTGTAGGTGTCTGCACGGGCAAATGTAACGCTCATTTCCCACCAGGAAGAGGAATTTACCAAAGGCTCAGCATGCCCTGCCCGAAACAGATTAGGGCCTGAAGCAATCCTGCGGTTTTGTGCCCAGTTCACAAGAAAGCGAGTTGAAGAAAGGAGCTCAGGGGCACTGTAATTCACAAACCTGCAGAGTTATAAATGACAGCTATCCTCCAAAAATATATTGAAGTAAGCCTGCGAAGGGGACTTGAAAGCGGGGCAGAATTTCAGGAAAACGATTGCAGGGGGTAGACTGGAATTGCCCTGAAAGCATAGGAAAAGAGGCAGAACGTCGACAATGATGCACTTGGCCAAAAAGGGCGTATGCGTTTTTTCCTGAATATATTCAGGAAAAAACGCATACGCCCTTTTTGGCCAACCAAGCAAGCCTGTAAAGGAAATCTGCACTACAATGAAGTCTCACTGCCCCCCGGGCAAGAGGGCCATCTGAAAAAAGTGTAAAATCCAGAAAGGTAGGACAGGATATGGAGAACAGGGAGCCTTGTTATGCTGATTGGCAGGATGTAAATTGCCAGCAGCCTGCCTGGAGAAGTGTATGGTGTTTCCTGAAACACATAAGAAACAAAGCAACACAGTCTATGGCACTTCCACTTATGGTCCTATAGCTTACGGAAATTAAAATCAAAAACAGACAGCCACCCCAATATTTGGGACGGCTGTGTTCACAAGAAGCTCGTCTACAGTATCAGGTAAATATCCCAGAAAGCAAAAAATGGATAAAGAAGTTGTGGCACGTACGTGCAATGCAGTATCACTCAGCAATGAAATCTGTGTCATCTGGCACGTAGCGGCATAGTGAGTGGATGCAGGTACGGTGATTCTACGTGAACTACGTCACACATAAAAAGAAACATCATAAGATATCACTAATACACGGAATGTAAACTTGACTACACATGAACTGAATTACAAAACAGAACAGGGTCTCAAATTTAGAAAACCAACTAGTGCTTGCTTATGGGGAAAGGTGCCTTGGGGTGCTGCATAAAACCAGAGACTGAAATTAGCACAGATAACATTCCATAAGCCAAATATGTAATAGACAAGACCTACTCCTTGCTCAACGAAATGGACTCAACACCACATATTCAACGCCTAGGAATATACCTGACTAGGAAGAATCTTAAAACCCATGGATTTATATGTCTCCGTAAGAGAATCAAGCGTGTGTACAGCGGCATAAACGCAGCAGTGAAAATCCGATAAATCGCACTTTCAAAATAAATTTCAAAAACAAAACACAAAGACAGTGAAATAGAGAGCAATTCTTAAATAATTCACTCAGGGCATGTGATGCAACCGGGATTGACCACATCTACACCCAGAGCTGGTTGAGACATAAGGCTGGACACTTCAGGCTGATAACATTGGTGAGTTTTGGTGAGCAAATGCAGACCCTTTGAAGTCATACTGCATGGTACCCATTCCATGGGTCCCAACTCTCCAGGTTCAAGGGATTCTTCCTCCAGCTAAAACATGCATGGGAAACCCAGAGTATCGTCCACCGTGTGATTGGGAAACGATTTAAAATGCATCTCAGTTTTCGTATCCTGGTCCTCGGGTTCACCATTCCAGATGCTTTACTAACACTCTCCCCGCTTGGAGAGTCAGTGCCTTTAACCTCCTGTTTGGCACTGCTTGCAATTTCTGTGCAAGATGAACAGGAATAGGGAGAACCAATGAGAAACTACCTCTAGGTGTCTGCACGGGCAAATGTAACCCTCATTGCCCACCAGGAAGAGGAATTAAACAAAGGCTCAGTGTGCCCTGCTGGAAACAGATTAGGGCCTGAAGCAATCCTGCGGTTTTGTGCCCAGCTCAAAAGAAAGCGAGTTGAAGAACGGAGCTCAGGGGCACTGTAATTCACAAACCTGCAGAGTTATAATTGACAGCTATCCTCCAAAAATATATTGAAGTAAGCCTGCGAAGGGGACTTGAAAGCGGGGCAGAATTTCAGGAAAACGATTGCAGGGGGTAGACTGGAATTGCACTGAAAGCATAGGAAAAGAGGCACAACGTCGACAATGATGCACTTGGCCAAAAATGGTGTATGCGTTTTTTCCTGAATATATTCAGGAAAAAACGCATACGCCCTTTTTGGCAAACCAAGCAAGCCTGTAAAGGAAATCTGCAAAAAAATGAAGTCTCACTGCCCACCGGGCAAAAGGGCCATCTGAAAAAAGTGTAAAATCCAGAAAGGTAGGACAGGATATGGAGAACAGGGAGCCTTGTTATGCTGATTGGCAGGATGTAAATTGCCAGCAGCCACCCTGGAGAAGTGTATGGTGTTTCCTGAAACACGTAAGAAACAAAGCAACACAGCCTATGGCACTTCCACTTATGGTCCTATAGCTTACGGAAATTAAAATCAAAAACAGACAGCCACCCCAATATTTGGGACGGCTGTGTTCACAAGAAGCTCGTCTACAGTATCAGGTAAATATCCCAGAAAGCAAAAAATGGATAAAGAAGTTGTGGCACGTACGTACAATGCAATATCACTCAGCAATGAAATCTGTGTCATCAGGCCCGTAGCGGCATAGTGAGTGGATGCAGGTACGGTGATTCTACGTGAACTACGTCACACAGAAAAAGAAACATCATAAGATATCACTAATACACGGAATGTAAACTTGACTACACATGAACTGAATTACAAAACAGAACAGGGTCTCAAATTTAGAAAACCAACTAGTGCTTGCTTATGGGGAAAGGTGCGTTGGGGTGCTGCATAAAACCAGAGACTGAAATTAGCACAGATAACATTCCATAAGCCAAATATGTAATAGACAAGACCTACTCCTTGCTCAACGAAATGGACTCAACACCACATATTCAACGCCTAGGAATATACCTGACTAGGAAGAATCTTAAAACCCATGGATTTATATGTCTCCGTAAGAGAATCAAGCGTGTGTACAGCGGCATAAACGCAGCAGTGAAAATCCGATAAATCGCACTTTCAAAATAAATTTCAAAAACAAAACACAAAGACAGTGAAATAGAGAGCAATTCTTAAATAATTCACTCAGGGCATGTGATGCAACCGGGATTGACCACATCTACACCCAGAGCTGGTTGAGACATAAGGCTGGACACTTCAGGCTGATAACATTGGTGAGTTTCGGTGAGCAAATGCAGACCCTTTGAAGTCATACTGCATGGTACCCATTCCATGGGTCCCAACTCTCCAGGTTCAAGGGATTCTTCCTCCAGCTAAAACATGCATGGGAAACCCAGAGTATCGTCCACCGTGTGATTGGGAAACGATTTAAAATGCATCTCAGTTTTCGTATCCTGGTCCTCGGGTTCACCATTCCAGATGCTTTACTAACAGTCTCCCCGCTTGGAGAGTCAGTGCCTTTAACCTCCTGTTTGGCACTGCTTGCAATTTCTGTGCAAGATGAACAGGAATAGGGAGAACCAATGAGAAACTACCTCTAGGTGTCTGCACGGGCAAATGTAACCCTCATTGCCCACCAGGAAGAGGAATTAAACAAAGGCTCAGTGTGCCCTGCTGGAAACAGATTAGGGCCTGAAGCAATCCTGCGGTTTTGTGCCCAGCTCAAAAGAAAGCGAGTTGAAGAACGGAGCTCAGGGGCACTGTAATTCACAAACCTGCAGAGTTATAATTGACAGCTATCCTCCAAAAATATATTGAAGTAAGCCTGCGAAGGGGACTTGAAAGCGGGGCAGAATTTCAGGAAAACGATTGCAGGGGGTAGACTGGAATTGCCCTGAAAGCATAGGAAAAGAGGCACAACGTCGACAATGATGCACTTGGCCAAAAATGGTGTATGCGTTTTTTCCTGAATATATTCAGGAAAAAACGCATACGCCCTTTTTGGCAAACCAAGCAAGCCTGTAAAGGAAATCTGCAAAAAAATGAAGTCTCACTGCCCACCGGGCAAAAGGGCCATCTGAAAAAAGTGTAAAATCCAGAAAGGTAGGACAGGATATGGAGAACAGGGAGCCTTGTTATGCTGATTGGCAGGATGTAAATTGCCAGCAGCCACCCTGGAGAAGTGTATGGTGTTTCCTGAAACACGTAAGAAACAAAGCAACACAGCCTATGGCACTTCCACTTATGGTCCTATAGCTTACGGAAATTAAAATCAAAAACAGACAGCCACCCCAATATTTGGGACGGCTGTGTTCACAAGAAGCTCGTCTACAGTATCAGGTAAATATCCCAGAAAGCAAAAAATGGATAAAGAAGTTGTGGCACGTACGTACAATGCAATATCACTCAGCAATGAAATCTGTGTCATCAGGCCCGTAGCGGCATAGTGAGTGGATGCAGGTACGGTGATTCTACGTGAACTACGTCACACAGAAAAAGAAACATCATAAGATATCACTAATACACGGAATGTAAACTTGACTACACATGAACTGAATTACAAAACAGAACAGGGTCTCAAATTTAGAAAACCAACTAGTGCTTGCTTATGGGGAAAGGTGCGTTGGGGTGCTTCATAAAACCAGAGACTGAAATTAGCACAGATAACTTTCCATAAGCCAAATATGTAATAGACAAGACCTACTCCTTGCTCAACGAAATGGACCCAACACCACATATTCAACGCCTAGGAATATACCTGACTAGGAAGAATCTTAAAACCCATGGATATATATGTCTCCGTAAGAGAATCAAGCGTGTGTACAGCGGCATAAACGCAGCAGTGAAAATCCGATAAATCCCATTATCAAAATAAATTTCGAAAACAAAACACAAAGACAGTGAAATAGAGAGCAATTCTTAAATAATTCACTCAGGGCATGTGATGCAACCGGGATTTAACACATCTACACCCAGAGCTCGTTGAGTTATAAGGCTGGACACTTCAGGCTGATAGCATTGGTGAGTTTCGGTGAGCAAATGCAGACCCTTTGAAGTCATACTGCATGGTACCCATTCCATGGGTCCCAACTCTCCAGGTTCAAGGGATTCTTCCTCCAGCTAAAACATGCATGGGAAACCAAGAGTATCGTCCACCATGTGATTGGGAAATGATTTAAAATGCATCTCAGTTTTCGTATCCTGGTCCTCGGGTTCACCATTCCAGATGCTTTACTAACACTCTCCCCGCTTGGAGAGTCAGTGCCTTTAACCTCCTCTTTGGCACAGCTTGCAATTTCTGTGCAAAATGAACAGGAATAGGGAGAACCAATGAGAGACTAGCTGTAGGTGTCTGCACGGGCAAATGTAACGCTCATTGCCCACCAGGAAGAGGAATTAAACAAAGGCTCAGTGTGCCCTGCTGGAAACAGATTAGGGCCTGAAGCAATCCTGCGGTTTTGTGCCCAGCTCACAAGAAAGCGAGTTGAAGAAAGGAGCTCAGGGGCACTGTAATTCACAAACCTGCAGAGTTATAAATGACAGCTTTCCTCCAAAAATATATTGAAGTAAGCCTGCGAAGGGGACTTGAAAGCGGGGCAGAATTTCAGGAAAACGATTGCAGGGGGTAGACTGGAATTGCCCTGAAAGCATAGGAAAAGAGGCAGAACGTCGACAATGATGCACTTGGCCAAAAAGGGCGTATGCGTTTTTTCCTGAATATATTCAGGAAAAAACGCATACGCCCTTTTTGGCCAACCAAGCAAGCCTGTAAATGAAATCTGCACTACAATGAAGTCTCACTGCCCCCCTGGCAAAAGGGCCATCTGAAAAAAGTGTAAAATCCAGAAAGGTAGGACAGGATATGGAGAACAGGGAGCCTTGTTATGCTGATTGGCAGGATGTAAATTGCCAGCAGCCACCCTGGAGAAGTGTATGGTGTTTCCTGAAACACGAAAGAAACAAAGCAACACAGCCTATGGCACTTCCACTTATGGTCCTATAGCTTATGGAAATTAAAACCAAAAACAGACAGCCACCCCAATATTTGAGACGGCTGTGTTCACAAGAAGCTCGTCTACAGTATCAGGTAAATATCCCAGAAAGCAAAAAATGGATAAAGAACTTGTGGCACGTACGTACAATGCAATATCACTCAGCAATGAAATCTGTGTCATCAGGCCCATAGCGGCATAGTGAGTGGATGCAGGTACGGTGATTCTACGTGAACTACGTCACACAGAAAAAGAAACATCATAAGATATCACGAATACACGGAATGTAAACTTGACTACACATGAACTGAATTACAAAATAGAAAAGGGTCTCAAATTTAGAAAACCAACTAGTGCTTGCTTATGGGGAAAGGTGCCTTGGGGTGCTGCATAAAACCAGAGACTGAAATTAGCACAGATAACTTTCCATAAGCCCAATATGTAATAGACAAGACCTACTCCTTGCTCAACGAAATGGACCCAACACCACATATTCAACGCCTAGGAATATACCTGACTAGGAAGAATCTTAAAACCCATGGATATATATGTCTCCGTAAGAGAATCAAGGGTGTGTACAGCGGCCGAAAGGCAGCAGTGAAAATCCGATAAATCCCATTATCAAAATAAATTTCGAAAACAAAACACAAAGACAGTGAAATAGAGAGCAATTCTTAAATAATTCACTCAGGGCATGTGATGCAACCGGGATTGACCACATCTACACCCAGAGCTGGTTGAGACATAAGGCTGGACACTTCAGGCTGATAGCATTGGTGAGTTTAGGTGAGCAAATGCACACCCTTTGAAGTCATACTGTATGGTACCTATTCCATGGGTCCCAACTCTTCAGGTTCAAGGGATTCTTCCTCCAGCTAAAACATGCATGTGAAACCCACAGTATGGTCCACCGTGTTATGGGGAAATGATTTAAAATGCATCTCAGTTTTCGTATCCTGGTCCTCGGGTTCACCATTCCAGATGATTTACTAACAGTCTCCCTGCTTGGAGAGTCAGTGCCTTTAACCTCCTGTTTGGCACAGCTTGCAATTTCTGTGCAAGATGAACAGGAATAGGGAGAACCAATGAGAGACTAGCTGTAGGTGTCTGCACGGGCAAATGTAACGCTCATTTCCCACCAGGAAGAGGAATTTACCAAAGGCTCAGCATGCCCTGCCCGAAACAGATTAGGGCCTGAAGCAATCCTGAGGTTTTGTGCCCAGTTCACAAGAAAGCGAGTTGAAGAAAGGAGCTCAGGGGCACTGTAATTCACAAACCTGCAGAGTTATAAATGACAGCTATCCTCCAAAAATATATTGAAGTAAGCCTGCGAAGGGGACTTGAAAGCGGGGCAGAATTTCAGGAAAACGATTGCAGGGGGTAGACTGGAATTGCCCTGAAAGCATAGGAAAAGAGGCAGAACGTCGACAATGATGCACTTGGCCAAAAAGGGCGTATGCGTTTTTTCCTGAATATATTCAGGAAAAAACGCATACGCCCTTTTTGGCCAACCAAGCAAGCCTGTAAAGGAAATCTGCACTACAATGAAGTCTCACTGCCCCCCTGGCAAAAGGGCCATCTGAAAAAAGTGTAAAGTCCAGAAAGGTAGGACAGGATATGGAGAACAGGGAGCCTTGTTATGCTGATTGGCAGGATGTAAATTGCCAGCAGCCAGCCTGGAGAAGTGTATGGTGTTTCCTGAAACACATAAGAAACAAAGCAACACAGTCTATGGCACTTCCACTTATGGTCCTATAGCTTACGGAAATTAAAATCAAAAACAGACAGCCACCCCAATATTTGGGACGGCTGTGTTCACAAGAAGCTCGTCTACAGTAACAGGTAAATATCCCAGAAAGCAAAATATGGATAAAGAAGTTGTGGCACGTACGTACAATGCAATATCACTCAGCAATGAAATCTGTGTCATCAGGCCCGTAGCGGCATAGTGAGTGGATGCAGGTACGGTGATTCTACGTGAACTACGTCACACAGAAAAAGAAACATCATAAGATATCACTAATACACGGAATGTAAACTTGACTACACATGAACTGAATTACAAAACAGAACAGGGTCTCAAATTTAGAAAACCAACTAGTGCTTGCTTATGGGGAAAGGTGCGTTGGGGTGCTTCATAAAACCAGAGACTGAAATTAGCACAGATAACTTTCCATAAGCCAAATATGTAATAGACAAGACCTACTCCTTGCTCAACGAAATGGACCCAACACCACATATTCAACGCCTAGGAATATACCTGACTAGGAAGAATCTTAAAACCCATGGATATATATGTCTCCGTAAGAGAATCAAGCGTGTGTACAGCGGCATAAACGCAGCAGTGAAAATCCGATAAATCCCATTATCAAAATAAATTTCGAAAACAAAACACAAAGACAGTGAAATAGAGAGCAATTCTTAAATAATTCACTCAGGGCATGTGATGCAACCGGGATTTAACACATCTACACCCAGAGCTCGTTGAGTTATAAGGCTGGACACTTCAGGCTGATAGCATTGGTGAGTTTCGGTGAGCAAATGCAGACCCTTTGAAGTCATACTGCATGGTACCCATTCCATGGGTCCCAACTCTCCAGGTTCAAGGGATTCTTCCTCCAGCTAAAACATGCATGGGAAACCAAGAGTATCGTCCACCATGTGATTGGGAAATGATTTAAAATGCATCTCAGTTTTCGTATCCTGGTCCTCGGGTTCACCATTCCAGATGCTTTACTAACACTCTCCCCGCTTGGAGAGTCAGTGCCTTTAACCTCCTCTTTGGCACAGCTTGCAATTTCTGTGCAAAATGAACAGGAATAGGGAGAACCAATGAGAGACTAGCTGTAGGTGTCTGCACGGGCAAATGTAACGCTCATTGCCCACCAGGAAGAGGAATTAAACAAAGGCTCAGTGTGCCCTGCTGGAAACAGATTAGGGCCTGAAGCAATCCTGCGGTTTTGTGCCCAGCTCACAAGAAAGCGAGTTGAAGAAAGGAGCTCAGGGGCACTGTAATTCACAAACCTGCAGAGTTATAAATGACAGCTTTCCTCCAAAAATATATTGAAGTAAGCCTGCGAAGGGGACTTGAAAGCGGGGCAGAATTTCAGGAAAACGATTGCAGGGGGTAGACTGGAATTGCCCTGAAAGCATAGGAAAAGAGGCAGAACGTCGACAATGATGCACTTGGCCAAAAAGGGCGTATGCGTTTTTTCCTGAATATATTCAGGAAAAAACGCATACGCCCTTTTTGGCCAACCAAGCAAGCCTGTAAATGAAATCTGCACTACAATGAAGTCTCACTGCCCCCCTGGCAAAAGGGCCATCTGAAAAAAGTGTAAAATCCAGAAAGGTAGGACAGGATATGGAGAACAGGGAGCCTTGTTATGCTGATTGGCAGGATGTAAATTGCCAGCAGCCACCCTGGAGAAGTGTATGGTGTTTCCTGAAACACGAAAGAAACAAAGCAACACAGCCTATGGCACTTCCACTTATGGTCCTATAGCTTACGGAAATTAAAACCAAAAACAGACAGCCACCCCAATATTTGAGACGGCTGTGTTCACAAGAAGCTCGTCTACAGTATCAGGTAAATATCCCAGAAAGCAAAAAATGGATAAAGAACTTGTGGCACGTACGTACAATGCAATATCACTCAGCAATGAAATCTGTGTCATCAGGCCCATAGCGGCATAGTGAGTGGATGCAGGTACGGTGATTCTACGTGAACTACGTCACACAGAAAAAGAAACATCATAAGATATCACGAATACACGGAATGTAAACTTGACTACACATGAACTGAATTACAAAATAGAAAAGGGTCTCAAATTTAGAAAACCAACTAGTGCTTGCTTATGGGGAAAGGTGCCTTGGGGTGCTGCATAAAACCAGAGACTGAAATTAGCACAGATAACTTTCCATAAGCCCAATATGTAATAGACAAGACCTACTCCTTGCTCAACGAAATGGACCCAACACCACATATTCAACGCCTAGGAATATACCTGACTAGGAAGAATCTTAAAACCCATGGATATATATGTCTCCGTAAGAGAATCAAGGGTGTGTACAGCGGCCGAAAGGCAGCAGTGAAAATCCGATAAATCCCATTATCAAAATAAATTTCGAAAACAAAACACAAAGACAGTGAAATAGAGAGCAATTCTTAAATAATTCACTCAGGGCATGTGATGCAACCGGGATTGACCACATCTACACCCAGAGCTGGTTGAGACATAAGGCTGGACACTTCAGGCTGATAGCATTGGTGAGTTTAGGTGAGCAAATGCACACCCTTTGAAGTCATACTGTATGGTACCTATTCCATGGGTCCCAACTCTTCAGGTTCAAGGGATTCTTCCTCCAGCTAAAACATGCATGTGAAACCCACAGTATGGTCCACCGTGTTATGGGGAAATGATTTAAAATGCATCTCAGTTTTCGTATCCTGGTCCTCGGGTTCACCATTCCAGATGATTTACTAACAGTCTCCCTGCTTGGAGAGTCAGTGCCTTTAACCTCCTGTTTGGCACAGCTTGCAATTTCTGTGCAAGATGAACAGGAATAGGGAGAACCAATGAGAGACTAGCTGTAGGTGTCTGCACGGGCAAATGTAACGCTCATTTCCCACCAGGAAGAGGAATTTACCAAAGGCTCAGCATGCCCTGCCCGAAACAGATTAGGGCCTGAAGCAATCCTGAGGTTTTGTGCCCAGTTCACAAGAAAGCGAGTTGAAGAAAGGAGCTCAGGGGCACTGTAATTCACAAACCTGCAGAGTTATAAATGACAGCTATCCTCCAAAAATATATTGAAGTAAGCCTGCGAAGGGGACTTGAAAGCGGGGCAGAATTTCAGGAAAACGATTGCAGGGGGTAGACTGGAATTGCCCTGAAAGCATAGGAAAAGAGGCAGAACGTCGACAATGATGCACTTGGCCAAAAAGGGCGTATGCGTTTTTTCCTGAATATATTCAGGAAAAAACGCATACGCCCTTTTTGGCCAACCAAGCAAGCCTGTAAAGGAAATCTGCACTACAATGAAGTCTCACTGCCCCCCTGGCAAAAGGGCCATCTGAAAAAAGTGTAAAGTCCAGAAAGGTAGGACAGGATATGGAGAACAGGGAGCCTTGTTATGCTGATTGGCAGGATGTAAATTGCCAGCAGCCAGCCTGGAGAAGTGTATGGTGTTTCCTGAAACACATAAGAAACAAAGCAACACAGTCTATGGCACTTCCACTTATGGTCCTATAGCTTACGGAAATTAAAATCAAAAACAGACAGCCACCCCAATATTTGGGACGGCTGTGTTCACAAGAAGCTCGTCTACAGTAACAGGTAAATATCCCAGAAAGCAAAATATGGATAAAGAAGTTGTGGCACGTACGTACAATGCAATATCACTCAGCAATGAAATCTGTGTCATCAGGCCCGTAGCGGCATAGTGAGTGGATGCAGGTACGGTGATTCTACGTGAACTACGTCACACAGAAAAAGAAACATCATAAGATATCACTAATACACGGAATGTAAACTTGACTACACATGAACTGAATTACAAAACAGAACAGGGTCTCAAATTTAGAAAACCAACTAGTGCTTGCTTATGGGGAAAGGTGCGTTGGGGTGCTTCATAAAACCAGAGACTGAAATTAGCACAGATAACTTTCCATAAGCCAAATATGTAATAGACAAGACCTACTCCTTGCTCAACGAAATGGACCCAACACCACATATTCAACGCCTAGGAATATACCTGACTAGGAAGAATCTTAAAACCCATGGATATATATGTCTCCGTAAGAGAATCAAGCGTGTGTACAGCGGCATAAACGCAGCAGTGAAAATCCGATAAATCCCATTATCAAAATAAATTTCAAAAAAAAATCATAAAGACAGTGAAATAGAGAGCAATTCTTAAATAATTCACTCAGGGCATGTGATGCAACCGGGATTTAACACATCTACACCCAGAGCTGGTTGAGACATAAGGCTGGACACTTCAGGCTGATAGCATTGGTGAGTTTCGGTGAGCAAATGCAGACCCTTTGAAGTCATACTGCATGGTACCCATTCCATGGGTCCCAACTCTCCAGGTTCAAGGGATTCTTCCTCCAGCTAAAACATGCATGGGAAACCAAGAGTATCGTCCACCATGTGATTGGGAAATGATTTAAAATGCATCTCAGTTTTCGTATCCTGGTCCTCGGGTTCACCATTCCAGATGCTTTACTAACACTCTCCCCGCTTGGAGAGTCAGTGCCTTTAACCTCCTCTTTGGCACAGCTTGCAATTTCTGTGCAAAATGAACAGGAATAGGGAGAACCAATGAGAGACTAGCTGTAGGTGTCTGCACGGGCAAATGTAACGCTCATTGCCCACCAGGAAGAGGAATTAAACAAAGGCTCAGTGTGCCCTGCTGGAAACAGATTAGGGCCTGAAGCAATCCTGCGGTTTTGTGCCCAGCTCACAAGAAAGCGAGTTGAAGAAAGGAGCTCAGGGGCACTGTAATTCACAAACCTGCAGAGTTATAAATGACAGCTTTCCTCCAAAAATATATTGAAGTAAGCCTGCGAAGGGGACTTGAAAGCGGGGCAGAATTTCAGGAAAACGATTGCAGGGGGTAGACTGGAATTGCCCTGAAAGCATAGGAAAAGAGGCAGAACGTCGACAATGATGCACTTGGCCAAAAAGGGCGTATGCGTTTTTTCCTGAATATATTCAGGAAAAAACGCATACGCCCTTTTTGGCCAACCAAGCAAGCCTGTCAATGAAATCTGCACTACAATGAAGTCTCACTGCCCCCCTGGCAAAAGGGCCATCTGAAAAAAGTGTAAAATCCAGAAAGGTAGGACAGGATATGGAGAACAGGGAGCCTTGTTATGCTGATTGGCAGGATGTAAATTGCCAGCAGCCACCCTGGAGAAGTGTATGGTGTTTCCTGAAACACGAAAGAAACAAAGCAACACAGCCTATGGCACTTCCACTTATGGTCCTATAGCTTACGGAAATTAAAATCAAAAACAGACAGCCACCCCAATATTTGAGACGGCTGTGTTCACAAGAAGCTCGTCTACAGTATCAGGTAAATATCCCAGAAAGCAAAAAATGGATAAAGAACTTGTGGCACGTACGTACAATGCAATATCACTCAGCAATGAAATCTGTGTCATCAGGCCCATAGCGGCATAGTGAGTGGATGCAGGTACGGTGATTCTACGTGAACTACGTCACACAGAAAAAGAAACATCATAAGATATCACGAATACACGGAATGTAAACTTGACTACACATGAACTGAATTACAAAATAGAAAAGGGTCTCAAATTTAGAAAACCAACTAGTGCTTGCTTATGGGGAAAGGTGCCTTGGGGTGCTGCATAAAACCAGAGACTGAAATTAGCACAGATAACTTTCCATAAGCCCAATATGTAATAGACAAGACCTACTCCTTGCTCAACGAAATGGACCCAACACCACATATTCAACGCCTAGGAATATACCTGACTAGGAAGAATCTTAAAACCCATGGATATATATGTCTCCGTAAGAGAATCAAGGGTGTGTACAGCGGCCGAAAGGCAGCAGTGAAAATCCGATAAATCCCATTATCAAAATAAATTTCGAAAACAAAACACAAAGACAGTGAAATAGAGAGCAATTCTTAAATAATTCACTCAGGGCATGTGATGCAACCGGGATTGACCACATCTACACCCAGAGCTGGTTGAGACATAAGGCTGGACACTTCAGGCTGATAGCATTGGTGAGTTTAGGTGAGCAAATGCACACCCTTTGAAGTCATACTGTATGGTACCTATTCCATGGGTCCCAACTCTTCAGGTTCAAGGGATTCTTCCTCCAGCTAAAACATGCATGTGAAACCCACAGTATGGTCCACCGTGTTATGGGGAAATGATTTAAAATGCATCTCAGTTTTCGTATCCTGGTCCTCGGGTTCACCATTCCAGATGATTTACTAACAGTCTCCCTGCTTGGAGAGTCAGTGCCTTTAACCTCCTGTTTGGCACAGCTTGCAATTTCTGTGCAAGATGAACAGGAATAGGGAGAACCAATGAGAGACTAGCTGTAGGTGTCTGCACGGGCAAATGTAACGCTCATTTCCCACCAGGAAGAGGAATTTACCAAAGGCTCAGCATGCCCTGCCCGAAACAGATTAGGGCCTGAAGCAATCCTGAGGTTTTGTGCCCAGTTCACAAGAAAGCGAGTTGAAGAAAGGAGCTCAGGGGCACTGTAATTCACAAACCTGCAGAGTTATAAATGACAGCTATCCTCCAAAAATATATTGAAGTAAGCCTGCGAAGGGGACTTGAAAGCGGGGCAGAATTTCAGGAAAACGATTGCAGGGGGTAGACTGGAATTGCCCTGAAAGCATAGGAAAAGAGGCAGAACGTCGACAATGATGCACTTGGCCAAAAAGGGCGTATGCGTTTTTTCCTGAATATATTCAGGAAAAAACGCATACGCCCTTTTTGGCCAACCAAGCAAGCCTGTAAAGGAAATCTGCACTCCAATGAAGTCTCACTGCCCCCCTGGCAAAAGGGCCATCTGAAAAAAGTGTAAAGTCCAGAAAGGTAGGACAGGATATGGAGAACAGGGAGCCTTGTTATGCTGATTGGCAGGATGTAAATTGCCAGCAGCCACCCTGGAGAAGTGTATGGTGTTTCCTGAAACACGAAAGAAACAAAGCAACACAGCCTATGGCACTTCCACTTATGGTCCTATAGCTTACGGAAATTAAAATCAAAAACAGACAGCCACCCCAATATTTGAGACGGCTGTGTTCACAAGAAGCTCGTCTACAGTATCAGGTAAATATCCCAGAAAGCAAAAAATGGATAAAGAACTTGTGGCACGTACGTACAATTCAATATCACTCAGCAATGAAATCTGTGTCATCAGGCCCATAGCGGCATAGTGAGTGGATGCAGGTACGGTGATTCTACGTGAACTACGTCACACAGAAAAAGAAACATCATAAGATATCACGAATACACGGAATGTAAACTTGACTACACATGAACTGAATTACAAAATAGAAAAGGGTCTCAAATTTAGAAAACCAACTAGTGCTTGCTTATGGGGAAAGGTGCCTTGGGGTCCTGCATAAAACCAGAGACTGAAATTAGCACAGATAACTTTCCATAAGCCCAATATGTAATAGACAAGACCTACTCCTTGCTCAACGAAATGGACCCAACACCACATATTCAACGCCTAGGAATATACCTGACTAGGAAGAATCTTAAAACCCATGGATATATATGTCTCCGTAAGAGAATCAAGGGTGTGTACAGCGGCCGAAAGGCAGCAGTGAAAATCCGATAAATCCCATTATCAAAATAAATTTCTAAAACAAAACACAAAGACAGTGAAATAGAGAGCAATTCTTAAATAATTCACTCAGGGCATGTGATGCAACCGGGATTGACCACATCTACACCCAGAGCTGGTTGAGACATAAGGCTGGACACTTCAGGCTGATAGCATTGGTGAGTTTAGGTGAGCAAATGCACACCCTTTGAAGTCATACTGTATGGTACCTATTCCATGGGTCCCAACTCTTCAGGTTCAAGGGATTCTTCCTCCAGCTAAAACATGCATGTGAAACCCACAGTATGGTCCACCGTGTTATGGGGAAATGATTTAAAATGCATCTCAGTTTTCGTATCCTGGTCCTCGGGTTCACCATTCCAGATGATTTACTAACAGTCTCCCTGCTTGGAGAGTCAGTGCCTTTAACCTCCTGTTTGGCACAGCTTGCAATTTCTGTGCAAGATGAACAGGAATAGGGAGAACCAATGAGAGACTAGCTGTAGGTGTCTGCACGGGCAAATGTAACACTCATTTCCCACCAGGAAGAGGAATTTACCAAAGGCTCAGCATGCCCTGCCCGAAACAGATTAGGGCCTGAAGCAATCCTGCGGTTTTGTGCCCAGTTCACAAGAAAGCGAGTTGAAGAAAGGAGCTCAGGGGCACTGTAATTCACAAACCTGCAGAGTTATAAATGACAGCTATCCTCCAAAAATATATTGAAGTAAGCCTGCGAAGGGGACTTGAAAGCGGGGCAGAATTTCAGGAAAACGATTGCAGGGGGTAGACTGGAATTGCCCTGAAAGCATAGGAAAAGAGGCAGAACGTCGACAATGATGCACTTGGCCAAAAAGGGCGTATGCGTTTTTTCCTGAATATATTCAGGAAAAAACGCATACGCCCTTTTTGGCCAACCAAGCAAGCCTGTAAAGGAAATCTGCACTACAATGAAGTCTCACTGCCCCCCGGGCAAGAGGGCCATCTGAAAAAAGTGTAAAATCCAGAAAGGTAGGACAGGATATGGAGAACAGGGAGCCTTGTTATGCTGATTGGCAGGATGTAAATTGCCAGCAGCCAGCCTGGAGAAGTGTATGGTGTTTCCTGAAACACATAAGAAACAAAGCAACACAGTCTATGGCACTTCCACTTATGGTCCTATAGCTTACGGAAATTAAAATCAAAAACAGACAGCCACCCCAATATTTGGGACGGCTGTGTTCACAAGAAGCTCGTCTACAGTAACAGGTAAATATCCCAGAAAGCAAAATATGGATAAAGAAGTTGTGGCACGTACGTACAATGCAATATCACTCAGCAATGAAATCTGTGTCATCAGGCCCGTAGCGGCATAGTGAGTGGATGCAGGTACGGTGATTCTACGTGAACTACGTCACACAGAAAAAGAAACATCATAAGATATCACTAATACACGGAATGTAAACTTGACTACACATGAACTGAATTACAAAACAGAACAGGGTCTCAAATTTAGAAAACCAACTAGTGCTTGCTTATGGGGAAAGGTGCGTTGGGGTGCTTCATAAAACCAGAGACTGAAATTAGCACAGATAACTTTCCATAAGCCAAATATGTAATAGACAAGACCTACTCCTTGCTCAACGAAATGGACCCAACACCACATATTCAACGCCTAGGAATATACCTGACTAGGAAGAATCTTAAAACCCATGGATATATATGTCTCCGTAAGAGAATCAAGCGTGTGTACAGCGGCATAAACGCAGCAGTGAAAATCCGATAAATCCCATTATCAAAATAAATTTCAAAAAAAAATCATAAAGACAGTGAAATAGAGAGCAATTCTTAAATAATTCACTCAGGGCATGTGATGCAACCGGGATTTAACACATCTACACCCAGAGCTGGTTGAGACATAAGGCTGGACACTTCAGGCTGATAGCATTGGTGAGTTTCGGTGAGCAAATGCAGACCCTTTGAAGTCATACTGCATGGTACCCATTCCATGGGTCCCAACTCTCCAGGTTCAAGGGATTCTTCCTCCAGCTAAAACATGCATGGGAAACCAAGAGTATCGTCCACCATGTGATTGGGAAATGATTTAAAATGCATCTCAGTTTTCGTATCCTGGTCCTCGGGTTCACCATTCCAGATGCTTTACTAACACTCTCCCCGCTTGGAGAGTCAGTGCCTTTAACCTCCTCTTTGGCACAGCTTGCAATTTCTGTGCAAAATGAACAGGAATAGGGAGAACCAATGAGAGACTAGCTGTAGGTGTCTGCACGGGCAAATGTAACGCTCATTGCCCACCAGGAAGAGGAATTAAACAAAGGCTCAGTGTGCCCTGCTGGAAACAGATTAGGGCCTGAAGCAATCCTGCGGTTTTGTGCCCAGCTCACAAGAAAGCGAGTTGAAGAAAGGAGCTCAGGGGCACTGTAATTCACAAACCTGCAGAGTTATAAATGACAGCTTTCCTCCAAAAATATATTGAAGTAAGCCTGCGAAGGGGACTTGAAAGCGGGGCAGAATTTCAGGAAAACGATTGCAGGGGGTAGACTGGAATTGCCCTGAAAGCATAGGAAAAGAGGCAGAACGTCGACAATGATGCACTTGGCCAAAAAGGGCGTATGCGTTTTTTCCTGAATATATTCAGGAAAAAACGCATACGCCCTTTTTGGCCAACCAAGCAAGCCTGTCAATGAAATCTGCACTACAATGAAGTCTCACTGCCCCCCTGGCAAAAGGGCCATCTGAAAAAAGTGTAAAATCCAGAAAGGTAGGACAGGATATGGAGAACAGGGAGCCTTGTTATGCTGATTGGCAGGATGTAAATTGCCAGCAGCCACCCTGGAGAAGTGTATGGTGTTTCCTGAAACACGAAAGAAACAAAGCAACACAGCCTATGGCACTTCCACTTATGGTCCTATAGCTTACGGAAATTAAAATCAAAAACAGACAGCCACCCCAATATTTGAGATGGCTGTGTTCACAAGAAGCTCGTCTACAGTATCAGGTAAATATCCCAGAAAGCAAAAAATGGATAAAGAACTTGTGGCACGTACGTACAATGCAATATCACTCAGCAATGAAATCTGTGTCATCAGGCCCATAGCGGCATAGTGAGTGGATGCAGGTACGGTGATTCTACGTGAACTACGTCACACAGAAAAAGAAACATCATAAGATATCACGAATACACGGAATGTAAACTTGACTACACATGAACTGAATTACAAAATAGAAAAGGGTCTCAAATTTAGAAAACCAACTAGTGCTTGCTTATGGGGAAAGGTGCCTTGGGGTGCTGCATAAAACCAGAGACTGAAATTAGCACAGATAACTTTCCATAAGCCCAATATGTAATAGACAAAACCTACTCCTTGCTCAACGAAATGGACCCAACACCACATATTCAACGCCTAGGAATATACCTGACTAGGAAGAATCTTAAAACCCATGGATATATATGTCTCCGTAAGAGAATCAAGGGTGTGTACAGCGGCCGAAAGGCAGCAGTGAAAATCCGATAAATCCCATTATCAAAATAAATTTCGAACACAAAGACAGTGAAATAGAGAGCAATTCTTAAATAATTCACTCAGGGCATGTGATGCAACCGGGATTGACCACATCTACACCCAGAGCTGGTTGAGACATAAGGCTGGACACTTCAGGCTGATAGCATTGGTGAGTTTAGGTGAGCAAATGCACACCCTTTGAAGTCATACTGTATGGTACCTATTCCATGGGTCCCAACTCTTCAGGTTCAAGGGATTCTTCCTCCAGCTAAAACATGCATGTGAAACCCACAGTATGGTCCACCGTGTTATGGGGAAATGATTTAAAATGCATCTCAGTTTTCGTATCCTGGTCCTCGGGTTCACCATTCCAGATGATTTACTAACAGTCTCCCTGCTTGGAGAGTCAGTGCCTTTAACCTCCTGTTTGGCACAGCTTGCAATTTCTGTACAAGATGAACAGGAATAGGGAGAACCAATGAGAGACTAGCTGTAGGTGTCTGCACGGGCAAATGTAACGCTCATTTCCCACCAGGAAGAGGAATTTACCAAAGGCTCACCATGCCCTGCCCGAAACAGATTAGGGCCTGAAGCAATCCTGCGGTTTTGTGCCCAGTTCACAAGAAAGCGAGTTGAAGAAAGGAGCTCAGGGGCACTGTAATTCACAAACCTGCAGAGTTATAAATGACAGCTATCCTCCAAAAATATATTGAAGTAAGCCTGCGAAGGGGACTTGAAAGCGGGGCAGAATTTCAGGAAAACGATTGCAGGGGGTAGACTGGAATTGCCCTGAAAGCATAGGAAAAGAGGCAGAACGTCGACAATGATGCACTTGGCCAAAAAGGGCGTATGCGTTTTTTCCTGAATATATTCAGGAAAAAACGCATACGCCCTTTTTGGCCAACCAAGCAAGCCTGTAAAGGAAATCTGCACTACAATGAAGTCTCACTGCCCCCCGGGCAAGAGGGCCATCTGAAAAAAGTGTAAAATCCAGAAAGGTAGGACAGGATATGGAGAACAGGGAGCCTTGTTATGCTGATTGGCAGGATGTAAATTGCCAGCAGCCAGCCTGGAGAAGTGTATGGTGTTTCCTGAAACACATAAGAAACAAAGCAACACAGTCTATGGCACTTCCACTTATGGTCCTATAGCTTACGGAAATTAAAATCAAAAACAGACAGCCACCCCAATATTTGGGACGGCTGTGTTCACAAGAAGCTCGTCTACAGTAACAGGTAAATATCCCAGAAAGCAAAATATGGATAAAGAAGTTGTGGCACGTACGTACAATGCAATATCACTCAGCAATGAAATCTGTGTCATCAGGCCCGTAGCGGCATAGTGAGTGGATGCAGGTACGGTGATTCTACGTGAACTACGTCACACAGAAAAAGAAACATCATAAGATATCACTAATACACGGAATGTAAACTTGACTACACATGAACTGAATTACAAAACAGAACAGGGTCTCAAATTTAGAAAACCAACTAGTGCTTGCTTATGGGGAAAGGTGCGTTGGGGTGCTTCATAAAACCAGAGACTGAAATTAGCACAGATAACTTTCCATAAGCCAAATATGTAATAGACAAGACCTACTCCTTGCTCAACGAAATGGACCCAACACCACATATTCAACGCCTAGGAATATACCTGACTAGGAAGAATCTTAAAACCCATGGATATATATGTCTCCGTAAGAGAATCAAGCGTGTGTACAGCGGCATAAATGCAGCAGTGAAAATCCGATAAATCCCATTATCAAAATAAATTTCAAAAAAAAATCATAAAGACAGTGAAATAGAGAGCAATTCTTAAATAATTCACTCAGGGCATGTGATGCAACCGGGATTTAACACATCTACACCCAGAGCTGGTTGAGACATAAGGCTGGACACTTCAGGCTGATAGCATTGGTGAGTTTCGGTGAGCAAATGCAGACCCTTTGAAGTCATACTGCATGGTACCCATTCCATGGGTCCCAACTCTCCAGGTTCAAGGGATTCTTCCTCCAGCTAAAACATGCATGGGAAACCAAGAGTATCGTCCACCATGTGATTGGGAAATGATTTAAAATGCATCTCAGTTTTCGTATCCTGGTCCTCGGGTTCACCATTCCAGATGCTTTACTAACACTCTCCCCGCTTGGAGAGTCAGTGCCTTTAACCTCCTCTTTGGCACAGCTTGCAATTTCTGTGCAAAATGAACAGGAATAGGGAGAACCAATGAGAGACTAGCTGTAGGTGTCTGCACGGGCAAATGTAACGCTCATTTCCCACCAGGAAGAGGAATTAACCAAAGGCTCAGCATGCCCTGCCCGAAACAGATTAGGGCCTGAAGCAATCCTGCGGTTTTGTGCCCAGTTCACAAGAAAGCGAGTTGAAGAAAGGAGCTCAGGGGCACTGTAATTCACAAACCTGCAGAGTTATAAATGACAGCTATCCTCCAAAAATATATTGAAGTAAGCCTGCGAAGGGGAGTTGAAAGCGGGGCAGAATTTCAGGAAAACGATTGCAGGGGGTAGACTGGAATTGCCCTGAAAGCATAGGAAAAGAGGCAGAACGTCGGCAATGATGCACTTGGCCAAAAAGGGCGTATGCGTTTTTTCCTGAATATATTCAGGAAAAAACGCATACGCCCTTTTTGGCCAACCAAGCAAGCCTGTAAATGAAATCTGCACTACAATGAAGTCTCACTGCCCCCCTGGCAAAAGGGCCATCTGAAAAAAGTGTAAAATCCAGAAAGGTAGGACAGGATATGGAGAACAGGGAGCCTTGTTATGCTGATTGGCAGGATGTAAATTGCCAGCAGCCACCCTGGAGAAGTGTATGGTGTTTCCTGAAACACGAAAGAAACAAAGCAACACAGCCTATGGCACTTCCACATATGGTCCTATAGCTTACGGAAATTAAAATCAAAAACAGACAGCCACCCCAATATTTGAGACGGCTGTGTTCACAAGAAGCTCGTCTACAGTATCAGGTAAATATCCCAGAAAGCAAAAAATGGATAAAGAACTTGTGGCACGTACGTACAATGCAATATCACTCAGCAATGAAATCTGTGTCATCAGGCCCATAGCGGCATAGTGAGTGGATGCAGGTACGGTGATTCTACGTGAACTACGTCACACAGAAAAAGAAACATCATAAGATATCACGAATACACGGAATGTAAACTTGACTACACATGAACTGAATTACAAAATAGAAAAGTGTCTCAAATTTAGAAAACCAACTAGTGCTTGCTTATGGGGAAAGGTGCCTTGGGGTGCTGCATAAAACCAGAGACTGAAATTAGCACAGATAACTTTCCATAAGCCCAATATGTAATAGACAAGACCTACTCCTTGCTCAACGAAATGGACCCAACACCACATATTCAACGCCTAGGAATATACCTGACTAGGAAGAATCTTAAAACCCATGGATATATATGTCTCCGTAAGAGAATCAAGGGTGTGTACAGCGGCCGAAAGGCAGCAGTGAAAATCCGATAAATCCCATTATCAAAATAAATTTCGAAAACAAAACACAAAGACAGTGAAATAGAGAGCAATTCTTAAATAATTCACTCAGGGCATGTGATGCAACCGGGATTGACCACATCTACACCCAGAGCTGGTTGAGACATAAGGCTGGACACTTCAGGCTGATAGCATTGGTGAGTTTAGGTGAGCAAATGCACACCCTTTGAAGTCATACTGTATGGTACCTATTCCATGGGTCCCAACTCTTCAGGTTCAAGGGATTCTTCCTCCAGCTAAAACATGCATGTGAAACCCACAGTATGGTCCACCGTGTTATGGGGAAATGATTTAAAATGCATCTCAGTTTTCGTATCCTGGTCCTCGGGTTCACCATTCCAGATGATTTACTAACAGTCTCCCTGCTTGGAGAGTCAGTGCCTTTAACCTCCTGTTTGGCACAGCTTGCAATTTCTGTGCAAGATGAACAGGAATAGGGAGAACCAATGAGAGACTAGCTGTAGGTGTCTGCACGGGCAAATGTAACGCTCATTTCCCACCAGGAAGAGGAATTTACCAAAGGCTCAGCATGCCCTGCCCGAAACAGATTAGGGCCTGAAGCAATCCTGCGGTTTTGTGCCCAGTTCACAAGAAAGCGAGTTGAAGAAAGGAGCTCAGGGGCACTGTAATTCACAAACCTGCAGAGTTATAAATGACAGCTATCCTCCAAAAATATATTGAAGTAAGCCTGCGAAGGGGACTTGAAAGCGGGGCAGAATTTCAGGAAAACGATTGCAGGGGGTAGACTGGAATTGCCCTGAAAGCATAGGAAAAGAGGCAGAACGTCGACAATGATGCACTTGGCCAAAAAGGGCGTATGCGTTTTTTCCTGAATATATTCAGGAAAAAACGCATACGCCCTTTTTGGCCAACCAAGCAAGCCTGTAAAGGAAATCTGCACTACAATGAAGTCTCACTGCCCCCCGGGCAAGAGGGCCATCTGAAAAAAGTGTAAAATCCAGAAAGGTAGGACAGGATATGGAGAACAGGGAGCCTTGTTATGCTGATTGGCAGGATGTAAATTGCCAGCAGCCAGCCTGGAGAAGTGTATGGTGTTTCCTGAAACACATAAGAAACAAAGCAACACAGTCTATGGCACTTCCACTTATGGTCCTATAGCTTACGGAAATTAAAATCAAAAACAGACAGCCACCCCAATATTTGGGACGGCTGTGTTCACAAGAAGCTCGTCTACAGTAACAGGTAAATATCCCAGAAAGCAAAATATGGATAAAGAAGTTGTGGCACGTACGTACAATGCAATATCACTCAGCAATGAAATCTGTGTCATCAGGCCCGTAGCGGCATAGTGAGTGGATGCAGGTACGGTGATTCTACGTGAACTACGTCACACAGAAAAAGAAACATCATAAGATATCACTAATACACGGAATGTAAACTTGACTACACATGAACTGAATTACAAAACAGAACAGGGTCTCAAATTTAGAAAACCAACTAGTGCTTGCTTATGGGGAAAGGTGCGTTGGGGTGCTTCATAAAACCAGAGACTGAAATTAGCACAGATAACTTTCCATAAGCCAAATATGTAATAGACAAGACCTACTCCTTGCTCAACGAAATGGACCCAACACCACATATTCAACGCCTAGGAATATACCTGACTAGGAAGAATCTTAAAACCCATGGATATATATGTCTCCGTAAGAGAATCAAGCGTGTGTACAGCGGCATAAACGCAGCAGTGAAAATCCGATAAATCCCATTATCAAAATAAATTTCAAAAAAAAATCATAAAGACAGTGAAATAGAGAGCAATTCTTAAATAATTCACTCAGGGCATGTGATGCAACCGGGATTTAACACATCTACACCCAGAGCTGGTTGAGACATAAGGCTGGACACTTCAGGCTGATAGCATTGGTGAGTTTCGGTGAGCAAATGCAGACCCTTTGAAGTCATACTGCATGGTACCCATTCCATGGGTCCCAACTCTCCAGGTTCAAGGGATTCTTCCTCCAGCTAAAACATGCATGGGAAACCAAGAGTATCGTCCACCATGTGATTGGGAAATGATTTAAAATGCATCTCAGTTTTCGTATCCTGGTCCTCGGGTTCACCATTCCAGATTCTTTACTAACACTCTCCCCGCTTGGAGAGTCAGTGCCTTTAACCTCCTCTTTGGCACAGCTTGCAATTTCTGTGCAAAATGAACAGGAATAGGGAGAACCAATGAGAGACTAGCTGTAGGTGTCTGCACGGGCAAATGTAACGCTCATTTCCCACCAGGAAGAGGAATTAACCAAAGGCTCAGCGTGCCCTGCCGGAAACAGATTAGGGCCTGAAGCAATCCTGCGGTTTTGTGCCCAGCTCACAAGAAAGCGAGTTGAAGAAAGGAGCTCAGGGGCACTGTAATTCACAAACCTGCAGAGTTATAAATGACAGCTTTCCTCCAAATATATATTGAAGTAAGCCTGCGAAGGGGAGTTGAAAGCGGGGCAGAATTTCAGGAAAACGATTGCAGGGGGTAGACTGGAATTGCCCTGAAAGCATAGGAAAAGAGGCAGAACGTCGACAATGATGCACTTGGCCAAAAAGGGCGTATGCGTTTTTTCCTGAATATATTCAGGAAAAAACGCATACGCCCTTTTTGGCCAACCAAGCAAGCCTGTAAATGAAATCTGCACTACAATGAAGTCTCACTGCCCCCCTGGCAAAAGGGCCATCTGAAAAAAGTGTAAAATCCAGAAAGGTAGGACAGGATATGGAGAACAGGGAGCCTTGTTATGCTGATTGGCAGGATGTAAATTGCCAGCAGCCACCCTGGAGAAGTGTATGGTGTTTCCTGAAACACGAAAGAAACAAAGCAACACAGCCTATGGCACTTCCACTTATGGTCCTATAGCTTACGGAAATTAAAATCAAAAACAGACAGCCACCCCAATATTTGAGACGGCTGTGTTCACAAGAAGCTCGTCTACAGTATCAGGTAAATATCCCAGAAAGCAAAAAATGGATAAAGAACTTGTGGCACGTACGTACAATGCAATATCACTCAGCAATGAAATCTGTGTCATCAGGCCCATAGCGGCATAGTGAGTGGATGCAGGTACGGTGATTCTACGTGAACTACGTCACACAGAAAAAGAAACATCATAAGATATCACGAATACACGGAATGTAAACTTGACTACACATGAACTGAATTACAAAATAGAAAAGGGTCTCAAATTTAGAAAACCAACTAGTGCTTGCTTATGGGGAAAGGTGCCTTGGGGTGCTGCATAAAACCAGAGACTGAAATTAGCACAGATAACTTTCCATAAGCCCAATATGTAATAGACAAGACCTACTCCTTGCTCAACGAAATGGACCCAACACCACATATTCAACGCCTAGGAATATACCTGACTAGGAAGAATCTTAAAACCCATGGATATATATGTCTCCGTAAGAGAATCAAGGGTGTGTACAGCGGCCGAAAGGCAGCAGTGAAAATCCGATAAATCCCATTATCAAAATAAATTTCGAAAACAAAACACAAAGACAGTGAAATAGAGAGCAATTCTTAAATAATTCACTCAGGGCATGTGATGCAACCGGGATTGACCACATCTACACCCAGAGCTGGTTGAGACATAAGGCTGGACACTTCAGGCTGATAGCATTGGTGAGTTTAGGTGAGCAAATGCACACCCTTTGAAGTCATACTGTATGGTACCTATTCCATGGGTCCCAACTCTTCAGGTTCAAGGGATTCTTCCTCCAGCTAAAACATGCATGTGAAACCCACAGTATGGTCCACCGTGTTATGGGGAAATGATTTAAAATACATCTCAGTTTTCGTATCCTGGTCCTCGGGTTCACCATTCCAGATGATTTACTAACAGTCTCCCTGCTTGGAGAGTCAGTGCCTTTAACCTCCTGTTTGGCACAGCTTGCAATTTCTGTGCAAGATGAACAGGAATAGGGAGAACCAATGAGAGACTAGCTGTAGGTGTCTGCACGGGCAAATGTAACGCTCATTTCCCACCAGGAAGAGGAATTTACCAAAGGCTCAGCATGCCCTGCCCGAAACAGATTAGGGCCTGAAGCAATCCTGCGGTTTTGTGCCCAGTTCACAAGAAAGCGAGTTGAAGAAAGGAGCTCAGGGGCACTGTAATTCACAAACCTGCAGAGTTATAAATGACAGCTATCCTCCAAAAATATATTGAAGTAAGCCTGCGAAGGGGACTTGAAAGCGGGGCAGAATTTCAGGAAAACGATTGCAGGGGGTAGACTGGAATTGCCCTGAAAGCATAGGAAAAGAGGCAGAACGTCGACAATGATGCACTTGGCCAAAAAGGGCGTATGCGTTTTTTCCTGAATATATTCAGGAAAAAACGCATACGCCCTTTTTGGCCAACCAAGCAAGCCTGTAAAGGAAATCTGCACTACAATGAAGTCTCACTGCCCCCCGGGCAAGAGGGCCATCTGAAAAAAGTGTAAAATCCAGAAAGGTAGGACAGGATATGGAGAACAGGGAGCCTTGTTATGCTGATTGGCAGGATGTAAATTGCCAGCAGCCAGCCTGGAGAAGTGTATGGTGTTTCCTGAAACACATAAGAAACAAAGCAACACAGTCTATGGCACTTCCACTTATGGTCCTATAGCTTACGGAAATTAAAATCAAAAACAGACAGCCACCCCAATATTTGGGACGGCTGTGTTCACAAGAAGCTCGTCTACAGTAACAGGTAAATATCCCAGAAAGCAAAATATGGATAAAGAAGTTGTGGCACGTACGTACAATGCAATATCACTCAGCAATGAAATCTGTGTCATCAGGCCCGTAGCGGCATAGTGAGTGGATGCAGGTACGGTGATTCTACGTGAACTACGTCACACAGAAAAAGAAACATCATAAGATATCACTAATACACGGAATGTAAACTTGACTACACATGAACTGAATTACAAAACAGAACAGGGTCTCAAATTTAGAAAACCAACTAGTGCTTGCTTATGGGGAAAGGTGCCTTGGGGTGCTTCATAAAACCAGAGACTGAAATTAGCACAGATAACTTTCCATAAGCCAAATATGTAATAGACAAGACCTACTCCTTGCTCAACGAAATGGACCCAACACCACATATTCAACGCCTAGGAATATACCTGACTAGGAAGAATCTTAAAACCCATGGATATATATGTCTCCGTAAGAGAATCAAGCGTGTGTACAGCGGCATAAACGCAGCAGTGAAAATCCGATAAATCCCATTATCAAAATAAATTTCAAAAAAAAATCATAAAGACAGTGAAATAGAGAGCAATTCTTAAATAATTCACTCAGGGCATGTGATGCAACCGGGATTTAACACATCTACACCCAGAGCTGGTTGAGACATAAGGCTGGACACTTCAGGCTGATAGCATTGGTGAGTTTCGGTGAGCAAATGCAGACCCTTTGAAGTCATACTGCATGGTACCCATTCCATGGGTCCCAACTCTCCAGGTTCAAGGGATTCTTCCTCCAGCTAAAACATGCATGGGAAACCAAGAGTATCGTCCACCATGTGATTGGGAAATGATTTAAAATGCATCTCAGTTTTCGTATCCTGGTCCTCGGGTTCACCATTCCAGATGCTTTACTAACACTCTCCCCGCTTGGAGAGTCAGTGCCTTTAACCTCCTCTTTGGCACAGCTTGCAATTTCTGTGCAAAATGAACAGGAATAGGGAGAACCAATGAGAGACTAGCTGTAGGTGTCTGCACGGGCAAATGTAACGCTCATTGCCCACCAGGAAGACGAATTAAACAAAGGCTCAGTGTGCCCTGCTGGAAACAGATTAGGGCCTGAAGCAATCCTGCGGTTTTGTGCCCAGCTCACAAGAAAGCGAGTTGAAGAAAGGAGCTCAGGGGCACTGTAATTCACAAACCTGCAGAGTTATAAATGACAGCTATCCTCCAAAAATATATTGAAGTAAGCCTGCGAAGGGGAGTTGAAAGCGGGGCAGAATTTCAGGAAAACGATTGCAGGGGGTAGACTGGAATTGCCCTGAAAGCATAGGAAAAGAGGCAGAACGTCGGCAATGATGCACTTGGCCAAAAAGGGCGTATGCGTTTTTTCCTGAATATATTCAGGAAAAAACGCATACGCCCTTTTTGGCCAACCAAGCAAGCCTGTAAATGAAATCTGCACTACAATGAAGTCTCACTGCCCCCCTGGCAAAAGGGCCATCTGAAAAAAGTGTAAAATCCAGAAAGGTAGGACAGGATATGGAGAACAGGGAGCCTTGTTATGCTGATTGGCAGGATGTAAATTGCCAGCAGCCACCCTGGAGAAGTGTATGGTGTTTCCTGAAACACGAAAGAAACAAAGCAACACAGCCTATGGCACTTCCACTTATGGTCCTATAGCTTACGGAAATTAAAATCAAAAACAGACAGCCACCCCAATATTTGAGACGGCTGTGTTCACAAGAAGCTCGTCTACAGTATCAGGTAAATATCCCAGAAAGCAAAAAATGGATAAAGAACTTGTGGCACGTACGTACAATGCAATATCACTCAGCAATGAAATCTGTGTCATCAGGCCCATAGCGGCATAGTGAGTGGATGCAGGTACGGTGATTCTACGTGAACTACGTCACACAGAAAAAGAAACATCATAAGATATCACGAATACACGGAATGTAAACTTGACTACACATGAACTGAATTACAAAATAGAAAAGGGTCTCAAATTTAGAAAACCAACTAGTGCTTGCTTATGGGGAAAGGTGCCTTGGGGTGCTGCATAAAACCAGAGACTGAAATTAGCACAGATAACTTTCCATAAGCCCAATATGTAATAGACAAGACCTACTCCTTGCTCAACGAAATGGACCCAACACCACATATTCAACGCCTAGGAATATACCTGACTAGGAAGAATCTTAAAACCCATGGATATATATGTCTCCGTAAGAGAATCAAGGGTGTGTACAGCGGCCGAAAGGCAGCAGTGAAAATCCGATAAATCCCATTATCAAAATAAATTTCGAAAACAAAACACAAAGACAGTGAAATAGAGAGCAATTCTTAAATAATTCACTCAGGGCATGTGATGCAACCGGGATTGACCACATCTACACCCAGAGCTGGTTGAGACATAAGGCTGGACACTTCAGGCTGATAGCATTGGTGAGTTTAGGTGAGCAAATGCACACCCTTTGAAGTCATACTGTATGGTACCTATTCCATGGGTCCCAACTCTTCAGGTTCAAGGGATTCTTCCTCCAGCTAAAACATGCATGTGAAACCCACAGTATGGTCCACCGTGTTATGGGGAAATGATTTAAAATGCATCTCAGTTTTCGTATCCTGGTCCTCGGGTTCACCATTCCAGATGATTTACTAACAGTCTCCCTGCTTGGAGAGTCAGTGCCTTTAACCTCCTGTTTGGCACAGCTTGCAATTTCTGTGCAAGATGAACAGGAATAGGGAGAACCAATGAGAGACTAGCTGTAGGTGTCTGCACGGGCAAATGTAACGCTCATTTCCCACCAGGAAGAGGAATTTACCAAAGGCTCAGCATGCCCTGCCCGAAACAGATTAGGGCCTGAAGCAATCCTGCGGTTTTGTGCCCAGTTCACAAGAAAGCGAGTTGAAGAAAGGAGCTCAGGGGCACTGTAATTCACAAACCTGCAGAGTTATAAATGACAGCTATCCTCCAAAAATATATTGAAGTAAGCCTGCGAAGGGGACTTGAAAGCGGGGCAGAATTTCAGGAAAACGATTGCAGGGGGTAGACTGGAATTGCCCTGAAAGCATAGGAAAAGAGGCAGAACGTCGACAATGATGCACTTGGCCAAAAAGGGCGTATGCGTTTTTTCCTGAATATATTCAGGAAAAAACGCATACGCCCTTTTTGGCCAACCAAGCAAGCCTGTAAAGGAAATCTGCACTACAATGAAGTCTCACTGCCCCCCGGGCAAGAGGGCCATCTGAAAAAAGTGTAAAATCCAGAAAGGTAGGACAGGATATGGAGAACAGGGAGCCTTGTTATGCTGATTGGCAGGATGTAAATTGCCAGCAGCCAGCCTGGAGAAGTGTATGGTGTTTCCTGAAACACATAAGAAACAAAGCAACACAGTCTATGGCACTTCCACTTATGGTCCTATAGCTTACGGAAATTAAAATCAAAAACAGACAGCCACCCCAATATTTGGGACGGCTGTGTTCACAAGAAGCTCGTCTACAGTAACAGGTAAATATCCCAGAAAGCAAAATATGGATAAAGAAGTTGTGGCACGTACGTACAATGCAATATCACTCAGCAATGAAATCTGTGTCATCAGGCCCGTAGCGGCATAGTGAGTGGATGCAGGTACGGTGATTCTACGTGAACTACGTCACACAGAAAAAGAAACATCATAAGATATCACTAATACACGGAATGTAAACTTGACTACACATGAACTGAATTACAAAACAGAACAGGGTCTCAAATTTAGAAAACCAACTAGTGCTTGCTTATGGGGAAAGGTGCGTTGGGGTGCTTCATAAAACCAGAGACTGAAATTAGCACAGATAACTTTCCATAAGCCAAATATGTAATAGACAAGACCTACTCCTTGCTCAACGAAATGGACCCAACACCACATATTCAACGCCTAGGAATATACCTGACTAGGAAGAATCTTAAAACCCATGGATATATATGTCTCCGTAAGAGAATCAAGCGTGTGTACAGCGGCATAAACGCAGCAGTGAAAATCCGATAAATCCCATTATCAAAATAAATTTCAAAAAAAAATCATAAAGACAGTGAAATAGAGAGCAATTCTTAAATAATTCACTCAGGGCATGTGATGCAACCGGGATTTAACACATCTACACCCAGAGCTGGTTGAGACATAAGGCTGGACACTTCAGGCTGATAGCATTGGTGAGTTTCGGTGAGCAAATGCAGACCCTTTGAAGTCATACTGCATGGTACCCATTCCATGGGTCCCAACTCTCCAGGTTCAAGGGATTCTTCCTCCAGCTAAAACATGCATGGGAAACCAAGAGTATCGTCCACCATGTGATTGGGAAATGATTTAAAATGCATCTCAGTTTTCGTATCCTGGTCCTCGGGTTCACCATTCCAGATTCTTTGCTAACACTCTCCCCGCTTGGAGAGTCAGTGCCTTTAACCTCCTCTTTGGCACAGCTTGCAATTTCTGTGCAAAATGAACAGGAATAGGGAGAACCAATGAGAGACTAGCTGTAGGTGTCTGCACGGGCAAATGTAACGCTCATTTCCCACCAGGAAGAGGAATTAACCAAAGGCTCAGCGTGCCCTGCCGGAAACAGATTAGGGCCTGAAGCAATCCTGCGGTTTTGTGCCCAGCTCACAAGAAAGCGAGTTGAAGAAAGGAGCTCAGGGGCACTGTAATTCACAAACCTGCAGAGTTATAAATGACAGCTTTCCTCCAAAAATATATTGAAGTAAGCCTGCGAAGGGGACTTGAAAGCGGGGCAGAATTTCAGGAAAACGATTGCAGGGGGTAGACTGGAATTGCCCTGAAAGCATAGGAAAAGAGGCAGAACGTCGACAATGATGCACTTGGCCAAAAAGGGCGTATGCGTTTTTTCCTGAATATATTCAGGAAAAAACGCATACGCCCTTTTTGGCCAACCAAGCAAGCCTGTAAATGAAATCTGCACTACAATGAAGTCTCACTGCCCCCCTGGCAAAAGGGCCATCTGAAAAAAGTGTAAAATCCAGAAAGGTAGGACAGGATATGGAGAACAGGGAGCCTTGTTATGCTGATTGGCAGGATGTAAATTGCCAGCAGCCACCCTGGAGAAGTGTATGGTGTTTCCTGAAACACGAAAGAAACAAAGCAACACAGCCTATGGCACTTCCACTTATGGTCCTATAGCTTACGGAAATTAAAATCAAAAACAGACAGCCACCCCAATATTTGAGACGGCTGTGTTCACAAGAAGCTCGTCTACAGTATCAGGTAAATATCCCAGAAAGCAAAAAATGGATAAAGAACTTGTGGCACGTACGTACAATGCAATATCACTCAGCAATGAAATCTGTGTCATCAGGCCCATAGCGGCATAGTGAGTGGATGCAGGTACGGTGATTCTACGTGAACTACGTCACACAGAAAAAGAAACATCATAAGATATCACGAATACACGGAATGTAAACTTGACTACACATGAACTGAATTACAAAATAGAAAAGGGTCTCAAATTTAGAAAACCAACTAGTGCTTGCTTATGGGGAAAGGTGCCTTGGGGTGCTGCATAAAACCAGAGACTGAAATTAGCACAGATAACTTTCCATAAGCCCAATATGTAATAGACAAGACCTACTCCTTGCTCAACGAAATGGACCCAACACCACATATTCAACGCCTAGGAATATACCTGACTAGGAAGAATCTTAAAACCCATGGATATATATGTCTCCGTAAGAGAATCAAGGGTGTGTACAGCGGCCGAAAGGCAGCAGTGAAAATCCGATAAATCCCATTATCAAAATAAATTTCGAAAACAAAACACAAAGACAGTGAAATAGAGAGCAATTCTTAAATAATTCACTCAGGGCATGTGATGCAACCGGGATTGACCACATCTACACCCAGAGCTGGTTGAGACATAAGGCTGGACACTTCAGGCTGATAGCATTGGTGAGTTTAGGTGAGCAAATGCACACCCTTTGAAGTCATACTGTATGGTACCTATTCCATGGGTCCCAACTCTTCAGGTTCAAGGGATTCTTCCTCCAGCTAAAACATGCATGTGAAACCCACAGTATGGTCCACCGTGTTATGGGGAAATGATTTAAAATGCATCTCAGTTTTCGTATCCTGGTCCTCGGGTTCACCATTCCAGATGATTTACTAACAGTCTCCCTGCTTGGAGAGTCAGTGCCTTTAACCTCCTGTTTGGCACAGCTTGCAATTTCTGTGCAAGATGAACAGGAATAGGGAGAACCAATGAGAGACTAGCTGTAGGTGTCTGCACGGGCAAATGTAACGCTCATTTCCCACCAGGAAGAGGAATTTACCAAAGGCTCAGCATGCCCTGCCCGAAACAGATTAGGGCCTGAAGCAATCCTGCGGTTTTGTGCCCAGTTCACAAGAAAGCGAGTTGAAGAAAGGAGCTCAGGGGCACTGTAATTCACAAACCTGCAGAGTTATAAATGACAGCTATCCTCCAAAAATATATTGAAGTAAGCCTGCGAAGGGGACTTGAAAGCGGGGCAGAATTTCAGGAAAACGATTGCAGGGGGTAGACTGGAATTGCCCTGAAAGCATAGGAAAAGAGGCAGAACGTCGACAATGATGCACTTGGCCAAAAAGGGCGTATGCGTTTTTTCCTGAATATATTCAGGAAAAAACGCATACGCCCTTTTTGGCCAACCAAGCAAGCCTGTAAAGGAAATCTGCACTACAATGAAGTCTCACTGCCCCCCGGGCAAGAGGGCCATCTGAAAAAAGTGTAAAATCCAGAAAGGTAGGACAGGATATGGAGAACAGGGAGCCTTGTTATGCTGATTGGCAGGATGTAAATTGCCAGCAGCCAGCCTGGAGAAGTGTATGGTGTTTCCTGAAACACATAAGAAACAAAGCAACACAGTCTATGGCACTTCCACTTATGGTCCTATAGCTTACGGAAATTAAAATCAAAAACAGACAGCCACCCCAATATTTGGGACGGCTGTGTTCACAAGAAGCTCGTCTACAGTAACAGGTAAATATCCCAGAAAGCAAAATATGGATAAAGAAGTTGTGGCACGTACGTACAATGCAATATCACTCAGCAATGAAATCTGTGTCATCAGGCCCGTAGCGGCATAGTGAGTGGATGCAGGTACGGTGATTCTACGTGAACTACGTCACACAGAAAAAGAAACATCATAAGATATCACTAATACACGGAATGTAAACTTGACTACACATGAACTGAATTACAAAACAGAACAGGGTCTCAAATTTAGAAAACCAACTAGTGCTTGCTTATGGGGAAAGGTGCGTTGGGGTGCTTCATAAAACCAGAGACTGAAATTAGCACAGATAACTTTCCATAAGCCAAATATGTAATAGACAAGACCTACTCCTTGCTCAACGAAATGGACCCAACACCACATATTCAACGCCTAGGAATATACCTGACTAGGAAGAATCTTAAAACCCATGGATATATATGTCTCCGTAAGAGAATCAAGCGTGTGTACAGCGGCATAAACGCAGCAGTGAAAATCCGATAAATCCCATTATCAAAATAAATTTCAAAAAAAAATCATAAAGACAGTGAAATAGAGAGCAATTCTTAAATAATTCACTCAGGGCATGTGATGCAACCGGGATTTAACACATCTACACCCAGAGCTGGTTGAGACATAAGGCTGGACACTTCAGGCTGATAGCATTGGTGAGTTTCGGTGAGCAAATGCAGACCCTTTGAAGTCATACTGCATGGTACCCATTCCATGGGTCCCAACTCTCCAGGTTCAAGGGATTCTTCCTCCAGCTAAAACATGCATGGGAAACCAAGAGTATCGTCCACCATGTGATTGGGAAATGATTTAAAATGCATCTCAGTTTTCGTATCCTGGTCCTCGGGTTCACCATTCCAGATTCTTTACTAACACTCTCCCCGCTTGGAGAGTCAGTGCCTTTAACCTCCTCTTTGGCACAGCTTGCAATTTCTGTGCAAAATGAACAGGAATAGGGAGAACCAATGAGAGACTAGCTGTAGGTGTCTGCACGGGCAAATGTAACGCTCATTTCCCACCAGGAAGAGGAATTAACCAAAGGCTCAGCGTGCCCTGCCGGAAACAGATTAGGGCCTGAAGCAATCCTGCGGTTTTGTGCCCAGCTCACAAGAAAGCGAGTTGAAGAAAGGAGCTCAGGGGCACTGTAATTCACAAACCTGCAGAGTTATAAATGACAGCTTTCCTCCAAAAATATATTGAAGTAAGCCTGCGAAGGGGACTTGAAAGCGGGGCAGAATTTCAGGAAAACGATTGCAGGGGGTAGACTGGAATTGCCCTGAAAGCATAGGAAAAGAGGCAGAACGTCGACAATGATGCACTTGGCCAAAAAGGGCGTATGCGTTTTTTCCTGAATATATTCAGGAAAAAACGCATACGCCCTTTTTGGCCAACCAAGCAAGCCTGTAAATGAAATCTGCACTACAATGAAGTCTCACTGCCCCCCTGGCAAAAGGGCCATCTGAAAAAAGTGTAAAATCCAGAAAGGTAGGACAGGATATGGAGAACAGGGAGCCTTGTTATGCTGATTGGCAGGATGTAAATTGCCAGCAGCCACCCTGGAGAAGTGTATGGTGTTTCCTGAAACACGAAAGAAACAAAGCAACACAGCCTATGGTACTTCCACTTATGGTCCTATAGCTTACGGAAATTAAAATCAAAAACAGACAGCCACCCCAATATTTGAGACGGCTGTGTTCACAAGAAGCTCGTCTACAGTATCAGGTAAATATCCCAGAAAGCAAAAAATGGATAAAGAACTTGTGGCACGTAAGTACAATGCAATATCACTCAGCAATGAAATCTGTGTCATCAGGCCCATAGCGGCATAGTGAGTGGATGCAGGTACGGTGATTCTACGTGAACTACGTCACACAGAAAAAGAAACATCATAAGATATCACGAATACACGGAATGTAAACTTGACTACACATGAACTGAATTACAAAATAGAAAAGGGTCTCAAATTTAGAAAACCAACTAGTGCTTGCTTATGGGGAAAGGTGCCTTGGGGTGCTGCATAAAACCAGAGACTGAAATTAGCACAGATAACTTTCCATAAGCCCAATATGTAATAGACAAGACCTACTCCTTGCTCAACGAAATGGACCCAACACCACATATTCAACGCCTAGGAATATACCTGACTAGGAAGAATCTTAAAACCCATGGATATATATGTCTCCGTAAGAGAATCAAGGGTGTGTACAGCGGCCGAAAGGCAGCAGTGAAAATCCGATAAATCCCATTATCAAAATAAATTTCGAAAACAAAACACAAAGACAGTGAAATAGAGAGCAATTCTTAAATAATTCACTCAGGGCATGTGATGCAACCGGGATTGACCACATCTACACCCAGAGCTGGTTGAGACATAAGGCTGGACACTTCAGGCTGATAGCATTGGTGAGTTTAGGTGAGCAAATGCACACCCTTTGAAGTCATACTGTATGGTACCTATTCCATGGGTCCCAACTCTTCAGGTTCAAGGGATTCTTCCTCCAGCTAAAACATGCATGTGAAACCCACAGTATGGTCCACCGTGTTATGGGGAAATGATTTAAAATGCATCTCAGTTTTCGTATCCTGGTCCTCGGGTTCACCATTCCAGATGATTTACTAACAGTCTCCCTGCTTGGAGAGTCAGTGCCTTTAACCTCCTGTTTGGCACAGCTTGCAATTTCTGTGCAAGATGAACAGGAATAGGGAGAACCAATGAGAGACTAGCTGTAGGTGTCTGCACGGGCAAATGTAACGCTCATTTCCCACCAGGAAGAGGAATTTACCAAAGGCTCAGCATGCCCTGCCCGAAACAGATTAGGGCCTGAAGCAATCCTGCGGTTTTGTGCCCAGTTCACAAGAAAGCGAGTTGAAGAAAGGAGCTCAGGGGCACTGTAATTCACAAACCTGCAGAGTTATAAATGACAGCTATCCTCCAAAAATATATTGAAGTAAGCCTGCGAAGGGGACTTGAAAGCGGGGCAGAATTTCAGGAAAAGGATTGCAGGGGGTAGACTGGAATTGCCCTGAAAGCATAGGAAAAGAGGCAGAACGTCGACAATGATGCACTTGGCCAAAAAGGGCGTATGCGTTTTTTCCTGAATATATTCAGGAAAAAACGCATACGCCCTTTTTGGCCAACCAAGCAAGCCTGTAAAGGAAATCTGCACTACAATGAAGTCTCAGTGCCCCCCGGGCAAGAGGGCCATCTGAAAAAAGTGTAAAATCCAGAAAGGTAGGACAGGATATGGAGAACAGGGAGCCTTGTTATGCTGATTGGCAGGATGTAAATTGCCAGCAGCCAGCCTGGAGAAGTGTATGGTGTTTCCTGAAACACATAAGAAACAAAGCAACACAGTCTATGGCACTTCCACTTATGGTCCTATAGCTTACGGAAATTAAAATCAAAAACAGACAGCCACCCCAATATTTGGGACGGCTGTGTTCACAAGAAGCTCGTCTACAGTAACAGGTAAATATCCCAGAAAGCAAAATATGGATAAAGAAGTTGTGGCACGTACGTACAATGCAATATCACTCAGCAATGAAATCTGTGTCATCAGGCCCGTAGCGGCATAGTGAGTGGATGCAGGTACGGTGATTCTACGTGAACTACGTCACACAGAAAAAGAAACATCATAAGATATCACTAATACACGGAATGTAAACTTGACTACACATGAACTGAATTACAAAACAGAACAGGGTCTCAAATTTAGAAAACCAACTAGTGCTTGCTTATGGGGAAAGGTGCCTTGGGGTGCTTCATAAAACCAGAGACTGAAATTAGCACAGATAACTTTCCATAAGCCAAATATGTAATAGACAAGACCTACTCCTTGCTCAACGAAATGGACCCAACACCACATATTCAACGCCTAGGAATATACCTGACTAGGAAGAATCTTAAAACCCATGGATATATATGTCTCCGTAAGAGAATCAAGCGTGTGTACAGCGGCATAAACGCAGCAGTGAAAATCCGATAAATCCCATTATCAAAATAAATTTCAAAAAAAAATCATAAAGACAGTGAAATAGAGAGCAATTCTTAAATAATTCACTCAGGGCATGTGATGCAACCGGGATTTAACACATCTACACCCAGAGCTGGTTGAGACATAAGGCTGGACACTTCAGGCTGATAGCATTGGTGAGTTTCGGTGAGCAAATGCAGACCCTTTGAAGTCATACTGCATGGTACCCATTCCATGGGTCCCAACTCTCCAGGTTCAAGGGATTCTTCCTCCAGCTAAAACATGCATGGGAAACCAAGAGTATCGTCCACCATGTGATTGGGAAATGATTTAAAATGCATCTCAGTTTTCGTATCCTGGTCCTCGGGTTCACCATTCCAGATTCTTTACTAACACTCTCCCCGCTTGGAGAGTCAGTGCCTTTAACCTCCTCTTTGGCACAGCTTGCAATTTCTGTGCAAAATGAACAGGAATAGGGAGAACCAATGAGAGACTAGCTGTAGGTGTCTGCACGGGCAAATGTAACGCTCATTTCCCACCAGGAAGAGGAATTAACCAAAGGCTCAGCGTGCCCTGCCGGAAACAGATTAGGGCCTGAAGCAATCCTGCGGTTTTGTGCCCAGCTCACAAGAAAGCGAGTTGAAGAAAGGAGCTCAGGGGCACTGTAATTCACAAACCTGCAGAGTTATAAATGACAGCTTTCCTCCAAAAATATATTGAAGTAAGCCTGCGAAGGGGACTTGAAAGCGGGGCAGAATTTCAGGAAAACGATTGCAGGGGGTAGACTGGAATTGCCCTGAAAGCATAGGAAAAGAGGCAGAACGTCGACAATGATGCACTTGGCCAAAAAGGGCGTATGCGTTTTTTCCTGAATATATTCAGGAAAAAACGCATACGCCCTTTTTGGCCAACCAAGCAAGCCTGTAAATGAAATCTGCACTACAATGAAGTCTCACTGCCCCCCTGGCAAAAGGGCCATCTGAAAAAAGTGTAAAATCCAGAAAGGTAGGACAGGATATGGAGAACAGGGAGCCTTGTTATGCTGATTGGCAGGATGTAAATTGCCAGCAGCCACCCTGGAGAAGTGTATGGTGTTTCCTGAAACACGAAAGAAACAAAGCAACACAGCCTATGGCACTTCCACTTATGGTCCTATAGCTTACGGAAATTAAAATCAAAAACAGACAGCCACCCCAATATTTGAGACGGCTGTGTTCACAAGAAGCTCGTCTACAGTATCAGGTAAATATCCCAGAAAGCAAAAAATGGATAAAGAACTTGTGGCACGTACGTACAATGCAATATCACTCAGCAATGAAATCTGTGTCATCAGGCCCATAGCGGCATAGTGAGTGGATGCAGGTACGGTGATTCTACGTGAACTACGTCACACAGAAAAAGAAACATCATAAGATATCACGAATACACGGAATGTAAACTTGACTACACATGAACTGAATTACAAAATAGAAAAGGGTCTCAAATTTAGAAAACCAACTAGTGCTTGCTTATGGGGAAAGGTGCCTTGGGGTGCTGCATAAAACCAGAGACTGAAATTAGCACAGATAACTTTCCATAAGCCCAATATGTAATAGACAAGACCTACTCCTTGCTCAACGAAATGGACCCAACACCACATATTCAACGCCTAGGAATATACCTGACTAGGAAGAATCTTAAAACCCATGGATATATATGTCTCCGTAAGAGAATCAAGGGTGTGTACAGCGGCCGAAAGGCAGCAGTGAAAATCCGATAAATCCCATTATCAAAATAAATTTCGAAAACAAAACACAAAGACAGTGAAATAGAGAGCAATTCTTAAATAATTCACTCAGGGCATGTGATGCAACCGGGATTGACCACATCTACACCCAGAGCTGGTTGAGACATAAGGCTGGACACTTCAGGCTGATAGCATTGGTGAGTTTAGGTGAGCAAATGCACACCCTTTGAAGTCATACTGTATGGTACCTATTCCATGGGTCCCAACTCTTCAGGTTCAAGGGATTCTTCCTCCAGCTAAAACATGCATGTGAAACCCACAGTATGGTCCACCGTGTTATGGGGAAATGATTTAAAATGCATCTCAGTTTTCGTATCCTGGTCCTCGGGTTCACCATTCCAGATGATTTACTAACAGTCTCCCTGCTTGGAGAGTCAGTGCCTTTAACCTCCTGTTTGGCACAGCTTGCAATTTCTGTGCAAGATGAACAGGAATAGGGAGAACCAATGAGAGACTAGCTGTAGGTGTCTGCACGGGCAAATGTAACGCTCATTTCCCACCAGGAAGAGGAATTTACCAAAGGCTCAGCATGCCCTGCCCGAAACAGATTAGGGCCTGAAGCAATCCTGCGGTTTTGTGCCCAGTTCACAAGAAAGCGAGTTGAAGAAAGGAGCTCAGGGGCACTGTAATTCACAAACCTGCAGAGTTATAAATGACAGCTATCCTCCAAAAATATATTGAAGTAAGCCTGCGAAGGGGACTTGAAAGCGGGGCAGAATTTCAGGAAAACGATTGCAGGGGGTAGACTGGAATTGCCCTGAAAGCATAGGAAAAGAGGCAGAACGTCGACAATGATGCACTTGGCCAAAAAGGGCGTATGCGTTTTTTCCTGAATATATTCAGGAAAAAACGCATACGCACTTTTTGGCCAACCAAGCAAGCCTGTAAAGGAAATCTGCACTACAATGAAGTCTCACTGCCCCCCGGGCAAGAGGGCCATCTGAAAAAAGTGTAAAATCCAGAAAGGTAGGACAGGATATGGAGAACAGGGAGCCTTGTTATGCTGATTGGCAGGATGTAAATTGCCAGCAGCCAGCCTGGAGAAGTGTATGGTGTTTCCTGAAACACATAAGAAACAAAGCAACACAGTCTATGGCACTTCCACTTATGGTCCTATAGCTTACGGAAATTAAAATCAAAAACAGACAGCCACCCCAATATTTGGGACGGCTGTGTTCACAAGAAGCTCGTCTACAGTAACAGGTAAATATCCCAGAAAGCAAAATATGGATAAAGAAGTTGTGGCACCTACGTACAATGCAATATCACTCAGCAATGAAATCTGTGTCATCAGGCCCGTAGCGGCATAGTGAGTGGATGCAGGTACGGTGATTCTACGTGAACTACGTCACACAGAAAAAGAAACATCATAAGATATCACTAATACACGGAATGTAAACTTGACTACACATGAACTGAATTACAAAACAGAACAGGGTCTCAAATTTAGAAAACCAACTAGTGCTTGCTTATGGGGAAAGGTGCGTTGGGGTGCTTCATAAAACCAGAGACTGAAATTAGCACAGATAACTTTCCATAAGCCAAATATGTAATAGACAAGACCTACTCCTTGCTCAACGAAATGGACCCAACACCACATATTCAACGCCTAGGAATATACCTGACTAGGAAGAATCTTAAAACCCATGGATATATATGTCTCCGTAAGAGAATCAAGCGTGTGTACAGCGGCATAAACGCAGCAGTGAAAATCCGATAAATCCCATTATCAAAATAAATTTCAAAAAAAAATCATAAAGACAGTGAAATAGAGAGCAATTCTTAAATAATTCACTCAGGGCATGTGATGCAACCGGTATTTAACACATCTACACCCAGAGCTGGTTGAGACATAAGGCTGGACACTTCAGGCTGATAGCATTGGTGAGTTTCGGTGAGCAAATGCAGACCCTTTGAAGTCATACTGCATGGTACCCATTCCATGGGTCCCAACTCTCCAGGTTCAAGGGATTCTTCCTCCAGCTAAAACATGCATGGGAAACCAAGAGTATCGTCCACCATGTGATTGGGAAATGATTTAAAATGCATCTCAGTTTTCGTATCCTGGTCCTCGGGTTCACCATTCCAGATGCTTTACTAACACTCTCCCCGCTTGGAGAGTCAGTGCCTTTAACCTCCTCTTTGGCACAGCTTGCAATTTCTGTGCAAAATGAACAGGAATAGGGAGAACCAATGAGAGACTAGCTGTAGGTGTCTGCACGGGCAAATGTAACGCTCGTTGCCCACCAGGAAGAGGAATTAAACAAAGGCTCAGTGTGCCCTGCTGGAAACAGATTAGGGCCTGAAGCAATCCTGCGGTTTTGTGCCCAGCTCACAAGAAAGCGAGTTGAAGAAAGGAGCTCAGGGGCACTGTAATTCACAAACCTGCAGAGTTATAAATGACAGCTTTCCTCCAAAAATATATTGAAGTAAGCCTGCGAAGGGGACTTGAAAGCGGGGCAGAATTTCAGGAAAACGATTGCAGGGGGTAGACTGGAATTGCCCTGAAAGCATAGGAAAAGAGGCAGAACGTCGACAATGATGCACTTGGCCAAAAAGGGCGTATGCGTTTTTTCCTGAATATATTCAGGAAAAAACGCATACGCCCTTTTTGGCCAACCAAGCAAGCCTGTAAATGAAATCTGCACTACAATGAAGTCTCACTGCCCCCCTGGCAAAAGGGCCATCTGAAAAAAGTGTAAAATCCAGAAAGGTAGGACAGGATATGGAGAACAGGGAGCCTTGTTATGCTGATTGGCAGGATGTAAATTGCCAGCAGCCACCCTGGAGAAGTGTATGGTGTTTCCTGAAACACGAAAGAAACAAAGCAACACAGCCTATGGCACTTCCACTTATGGTCCTATAGCTTACGGAAATTAAAATCAAAAACAGACAGCCACCCCAATATTTGAGACGGCTGTGTTCACAAGAAGCTCGTCTACAGTATCAGGTAAATATCCCAGAAAGCAAAAAATGGATAAAGAACTTGTGGCACGTACGTACAATGCAATATCACTCAGCAATGAAATCTGTGTCATCAGGCCCATAGCGGCATAGTGAGTGGATGCAGGTACGGTGATTCTACGTGAACTACGTCACACAGAAAAAGAAACATCATAAGATATCACGAATACACGGAATGTAAACTTGACTACACATGAACTGAATTACAAAATAGAAAAGGGTCTCAAATTTAGAAAACCAACTAGTGCTTGCTTATGGGGAAAGGTGCCTTGGGGTGCTGCATAAAACCAGAGACTGAAATTAGCACAGATAACTTTCCATAAGCCCAATATGTAATAGACAAGACCTACTGTTTGCTCAACGAAATGGACCCAACACCACATATTCAACGCCTAGGAATATACCTGACTAGGAAGAATCTTAAAACCCATGGATATATATGTCTCCGTAAGAGAATCAAGGGTGTGTACAGCGGCCGAAAGGCAGCAGTGAAAATCCGATAAATCCCATTATCAAAATAAATTTCGAAAACAAAACACAAAGACAGTGAAATAGAGAGCAATTCTTAAATAATTCACTCAGGGCATGTGATGCAACCGGGATTGACCACATCTACACCCAGAGCTGGTTGAGACATAAGGCTGGACACTTCAGGCTGATAGCATTGGTGAGTTTAGGTGAGCAAATGCACACCCTTTGAAGTCATACTGTATGGTACCTATTCCATGGGTCCCAACTCTTCAGGTTCAAGGGATTCTTCCTCCAGCTAAAACATGCATGTGAAACCCACAGTATGGTCCACCGTGTTATGGGGAAATGATTTAAAATGCATCTCAGTTTTCGTATCCTGGTCCTCGGGTTCACCATTCCAGATGATTTACTAACAGTCTCCCTGCTTGGAGAGTCAGTGCCTTTAACCTCCTGTTTGGCACAGCTTACAATTTCTGTGCAAGATGAACAGGAATAGGGAGAACCAATGAGAGACTAGCTGTAGGTGTCTGCACGGGCAAATGTAACGCTCATTTCCCACCAGGAAGAGGAATTTACCAAAGGCTCAGCATGCCCTGCCCGAAACAGATTAGGGCCTGAAGCAATCCTGCGGTTTTGTGCCCAGTTCACAAGAAAGCGAGTTGAAGAAAGGAGCTCAGGGGCACTGTAATTCACAAACCTGCAGAGTTATAAATGACAGCTATCCTCCAAAAATATATTGAAGTAAGCCTGCGAAGGGGACTTGAAAGCGGGGCAGAATTTCTGGAAAACGATTGCAGGGGGTAGACTGGAATTGCCCTGAAAGCATAGGAAAAGAGGCAGAACGTCGACAATGATGCACTTGGCCAAAAAGGGCGTATGCGTTTTTTCCTGAATATATTCAGGAAAAAACGCATACGCCCTTTTTGGCCAACCAAGCAAGCCTGTAAAGGAAATCTGCACTACAATGAAGTCTCACTGCCCCCCGGGCAAGAGGGCCATCTGAAAAAAGTGTAAAATCCAGAAAGGTAGGACAGGATATGGAGAACAGGGAGCCTTGTTATGCTGATTGGCAGGATGTAAATTGCCAGCAGCCAGCCTGGAGAAGTGTATGGTGTTTCCTGAAACACATAAGAAACAAAGCAACACAGTCTATGGCACTTCCACTTATGGTCCTATAGCTTACGGAAATTAAAATCAAAAACAGACAGCCACCCCAATATTTGGGACGGCTGTGTTCACAAGAAGCTCGTCTACAGTAACAGGTAAATATCCCAGAAAGCAAAATATGGATAAAGAAGTTGTGGCACGTACGTACAATGCAATATCACTCAGCAATGAAATCTGTGTCATCAGGCCCGTAGCGGCATAGTGAGTGGATGCAGGTACGGTGATTCTACGTGAACTACGTCACACAGAAAAAGAAACATCATAAGATATCACTAATACACGGAATGTAAACTTGACTACACATGAACTGAATTACAAAACAGAACAGGGTCTCAAATTTAGAAAACCAACTAGTGCTTGCTTATGGGGAAAGGTGCGTTGGGGTGCTTCATAAAACCAGAGACTGAAATTAGCACAGATAACTTTCCATAAGCCAAATATGTAATAGACAAGACCTACTCCTTGCTCAACGAAATGGACCCAACACCACATATTCAACGCCTAGGAATATACCTGACTAGGAAGAATCTTAAAACCCATGGATATATATGTCTCCGTAAGAGAATCAAGCGTGTGTACAGCGGCATAAACGCAGCAGTGAAAATCCGATAAATCCCATTATCAAAATAAATTTCAAAAAAAAATCATAAAGACAGTGAAATAGAGAGCAATTCTTAAATAATTCACTCAGGGCATGTGATGCAACCGGGATTTAACACATCTACACCCAGAGCTGGTTGAGACATAAGGCTGGACACTTCAGGCTGATAGCATTGGTGAGTTTCGGTGAGCAAATGCAGACCCTTTGAAGTCATACTGCATGGTACCCATTCCATGGGTCCCAACTCTCCAGGTTCAAGGGATTCTTCCTCCAGCTAAAACATGCATGGGAAACCAAGAGTATCGTCCACCATGTGATTGGGAAATGATTTAAAATGCATCTCAGTTTTCGTATCCTGGTCCTCGGGTTCACCATTCCAGATGCTTTACTAACACTCTCCCCGCTTGGAGAGTCAGTGCCTTTAACCTCCTCTTTGGCACAGCTTGCAATTTCTGTGCAAAATGAACAGGAATAGGGAGAACCAATGAGAGACTAGCTGTAGGTGTCTGCACGGGCAAATGTAACGCTCATTGCCCACCAGGAAGAGGAATTAAACAAAGGCTCAGTGTGCCCTGCTGGAAACAGATTAGGGCCTGAAGCAATCCTGCGGTTTTGTGCCCAGCTCACAAGAAAGCGAGTTGAAGAAAGGAGCTCAGGGGCACTGTAATTCACAAACCTGCAGAGTTATAAATGACAGCTATCCTCCAAAAATATATTGAAGTAAGCCTGCGAAGGGGAGTTGAAAGCGGGGCAGAATTTCAGGAAAACGATTGCAGGGGGTAGACTGGAATTGCCCTGAAAGCATAGGAAAAGAGGCAGAACGTCGACAATGATGCACTTGGCCAAAAAGGGCGTATGCGTTTTTTCCTGAATATATTCAGGAAAAAACGCATACGCCCTTTTTGGCCAACCAAGCAAGCCTGTAAAGGAAATCTGCACTACAATGAAGTCTCACTGCCCCCCGGGCAAGAGGGCCATCTGAAAAAAGTGTAAAATCCAGAAAGGTAGGACAGGATATGGAGAACAGGGAGCCTTGTTATGCTGATTGGCAGGATGTAAATTGCCAGCAGCCAGCCTGGAGAAGTGTATGGTGTTTCCTGAAACACATAAGAAACAAAGCAACACAGTCTATGGCACTTCCACTTATGGTCCTATAGCTTACGGAAATTAAAATCAAAAACAGACAGCCACCCCAATATTTGGGACGGCTGTGTTCACAAGAAGCTCGTCTACAGTAACAGGTAAATATCCCAGAAAGCAAAATATGGATAAAGAAGTTGTGGCACGTACGTACAATGCAATATCACTCAGCAATGAAATCTGTGTCATCAGGCCCGTAGCGGCATAGTGAGTGGATGCAGGTACGGTGATTCTACGTGAACTACGTCACACAGAAAAAGAAACATCATAAGATATCACTAATACACGGAATGTAAACTTGACTACACATGAACTGAATTACAAAACAGAACAGGGTCTCAAATTTAGAAAACCAACTAGTGCTTGCTTATGGGGAAAGGTGCGTTGGGGTGCTTCATAAAACCAGAGACTGAAATTAGCACAGATAACTTTCCATAAGCCAAATATGTAATAGACAAGACCTACTCCTTGCTCAACGAAATGGACCCAACACCACATATTCAACGCCTAGGAATATACCTGACTAGGAAGAATCTTAAAACCCATGGATATATATGTCTCCGTAAGAGAATCAAGCGTGTGTACAGCGGCATAAACGCAGCAGTGAAAATCCGATAAATCCCATTATCAAAATAAATTTCAAAAAAAAATCATAAAGACAGTGAAATAGAGAGCAATTCTTAAATAATTCACTCAGGGCATGTGATGCAACCGGGATTTAACACATCTACACCCAGAGCTGGTTGAGACATAAGGCTGGACACTTCAGGCTGATAGCATTGGTGAGTTTCGGTGAGCAAATGCAGACCCTTTGAAGTCATACTGCATGGTACCCATTCCATGGGTCCCAACTCTCCAGGTTCAAGGGATTCTTCCTCCAGCTAAAACATGCATGGGAAACCAAGAGTATCGTCCACCATGTGATTGGGAAATGATTTAAAATGCATCTCAGTTTTCGTATCCTGGTCCTCGGGTTCACCATTCCAGATGCTTTACTAACACTCTCCCCGCTTGGAGAGTCAGTGCCTTTAACCTCCTCTTTGGCACAGCTTGCAATTTCTGTGCAAAATGAACAGGAATAGGGAGAACCAATGAGAGACTAGCTGTAGGTGTCTGCACGGGCAAATGTAACGCTCATTGCCCACCAGGAAGAGGAATTAAACAAAGGCTCAGTGTGCCCTGCTGGAAACAGATTAGGGCCTGAAGCAATCCTGCGGTTTTGTGCCCAGCTCACAAGAAAGCGAGTTGAAGAAAGGAGCTCAGGGGCACTGTAATTCACAAACCTGCAGAGTTATAAATGACAGCTTTCCTCCAAAAATATATTGAAGTAAGCCTGCGAAGGGGACTTGAAAGCGGGGCAGAATTTCAGGAAAACGATTGCAGGAGGTAGACTGGAATTGCCCTGAAAGCATAGGAAAAGAGGCAGAACGTCGACAATGATGCACTTGGCCAAAAAGGGCGTATGCGTTTTTTCCTGAATATATTCAGGAAAAAACGCATACGCCCTTTTTGGCCAACCAAGCAAGCCTGTAAATGAAATCTGCACTACAATGAAGTCTCACTGCCCCCCTGGCAAAAGGGCCATCTGAAAAAAGTGTAAAATCCAGAAAGGTAGGACAGGATATGGAGAACAGGGAGCCTTGTTATGCTGATTGGCAGGATGTAAATTGCCAGCAGCCACCCTGGAGAAGTGTATGGTGTTTCCTGAAACACGAAAGAAACAAAGCAACACAGCCTATGGCACTTCCACTTATGGTCCTATAGCTTACGGAAATTAAAATCAAAAACAGACAGCCACCCCAATATTTGAAACGGCTGTGTTCACAAGAAGCTCGTCTACAGTATCAGGTAAATATCCCAGAAAGCAAAAAATGGATAAAGAACTTGTGGCACGTACGTACAATGCAATATCACTCAGCAATGAAATCTGTGTCATCAGGCCCATAGCGGCATAGTGAGTGGATGCAGGTACGGTGATTCTACGTGAACTACGTCACACAGAAAAAGAAACATCATAAGATATCACGAATACACGGAATGTAAACTTGACTACACATGAACTGAATTACAAAATAGAAAAGGGTCTCAAATTTAGAAAACCAACTAGTGCTTGCTTATGGGGAAAGGTGCCTTGGGGTGCTGCATAAAACCAGAGACTGAAATTAGCACAGATAACTTTCCATAAGCCCAATATGTAATAGACAAGACCTACTCCTTGCTCAACGAAATGGACCCAACACCACATATTCAACGCCTAGGAATATACCTGACTAGGAAGAATCTTAAAACCCATGGATATATATGTCTCCGTAAGAGAATCAAGGGTGTGTACAGCGGCCGAAAGGCAGCAGTGAAAATCCGATAAATCCCATTATCAAAATAAATTTCGAAAACAAAACACAAAGACAGTGAAATAGAGAGCAATTCTTAAATAATTCACTCAGGGCATGTGATGCAACCGGGATTGACCACATCTACACCCAGAGCTGGTTGAGACATAAGGCTGGACACTTCAGGCTGATAGCATTGGTGAGTTTAGGTGAGCAAATGCACACCCTTTGAAGTCATACTGTATGGTACCTATTCCATGGGTCCCAACTCTTCAGGTTCAAGGGATTCTTCCTCCAGCTAAAACATGCATGTGAAACCCACAGTATGGTCCACCGTGTTATGGGGAAATGATTTAAAATGCATCTCAGTTTTCGTATCCTGGTCCTCGGGTTCACCATTCCAGATGATTTACTAACAGTCTCCCTGCTTGGAGAGTCAGTGCCTTTAACCTCCTGTTTGGCACAGCTTGCAATTTCTGTGCAAGATGAACAGGAATAGGGAGAACCAATGAGAGACTAGCTGTAGGTGTCTGCACGGGCAAATGTAACGCTCATTTCCCACCAGGAAGAGGAATTTACCAAAGGCTCAGCATGCCCTGCCCGAAACAGATTAGGGCCTGAAGCAATCCTGCGGTTTTGTGCCCAGTTCACAAGAAAGCGAGTTGAAGAAAGGAGCTCAGGGGCACTGTAATTCACAAACCTGCAGAGTTATAAATGACAGCTATCCTCCAAAAATATATTGAAGTAAGCCTGCGAAGGGGACTTGAAAGCGGGGCAGAATTTCTGGAAAACGATTGCAGGGGGTAGACTGGAATTGCCCTGAAAGCATAGGAAAAGAGGCAGAACGTCGACAATGATGCACTTGGCCAAAAAGGGCGTATGCGTTTTTTCCTGAATATATTCAGGAAAAAACGCATACGCCCTTTTTGGCCAACCAAGCAAGCCTGTAAAGGAAATCTGCACTACAATGAAGTCTCACTGCCCCCCGGGCAAGAGGGCCATCTGAAAAAAGTGTAAAATCCAGAAAGGTAGGACAGGATATGGAGAACAGGGAGCCTTGTTATGCTGATTGGCAGGATGTAAATTGCCAGCAGCCAGCCTGGAGAAGTGTATGGTGTTTCCTGAAACACATAAGAAACAAAGCAACACAGTCTATGGCACTTCCACTTATGGTCCTATAGCTTACGGAAATTAAAATCAAAAACAGACAGCCACCCCAATATTTGGGACGGCTGTGTTCACAAGAAGCTCGTCTACAGTAACAGGTAAATATCCCAGAAAGCAAAATATGGATAAAGAAGTTGTGGCACGTACGTACAATGCAATATCACTCAGCAATGAAATCTGTGTCATCAGGCCCGTAGCGGCATAGTGAGTGGATGCAGGTACGGTGATTCTACGTGAACTACGTCACACAGAAAAAGAAACATCATAAGATATCACTAATACACGGAATGTAAACTTGACTACACATGAACTGAATTACAAAACAGAACAGGGTCTCAAATTTAGAAAACCAACTAGTGCTTGCTTATGGGGAAAGGTGCGTTGGGGTGCTTCATAAAACCAGAGACTGAAATTAGCACAGATAACTTTCCATAAGCCAAATATGTAATAGACAAGACCTACTCCTTGCTCAACGAAATGGACCCAACACCACATATTCAACGCCTAGGAATATACCTGACTAGGAAGAATCTTAAAACCCATGGATATATATGTCTCCGTAAGAGAATCAAGCGTGTGTACAGCGGCATAAACGCAGCAGTGAAAATCCGATAAATCCCATTATCAAAATAAATTTCAAAAAAAAATCATAAAGACAGTGAAATAGAGAGCAATTCTTAAATAATTCACTCAGGGCATGTGATGCAACCGGGATTTAACACATCTACACCCAGAGCTGGTTGAGACATAAGGCTGGACACTTCAGGCTGATAGCATTGGTGAGTTTCGGTGAGCAAATGCAGACCCTTTGAAGTCATACTGCATGGTACCCATTCCATGGGTCCCAACTCTCCAGGTTCAAGGGATTCTTCCTCCAGCTAAAACATGCATGGGAAACCAAGAGTATCGTCCACCATGTGATTGGGAAATGATTTAAAATGCATCTCAGTTTTCGTATCCTGGTCCTCGGGTTCACCATTCCAGATGCTTTACTAACACTCTCCCCGCTTGGAGAGTCAGTGCCTTTAACCTCCTCTTTGGCACAGCTTGCAATTTCTGTGCAAAATGAACAGGAATAGGGAGAACCAATGAGAGACTAGATGTAGGTGTCTGCACAGGCAAATGTAACGCTCATTTCCCACCAGGAAGAGGAATTAACCAAAGGCTCAGCGTGCCCTGCCGGAAACAGATTAGGGCCTGAAGCAATCCTGCGGTTTTGTGCCCAGCTCACAAGAAAGCGAGTTGAAGAAAGGAGCTCAGGGGCACTGTAATTCACAAACCTGCAGAGTTATAAATGACAGCTATCCTCCAAAAATATATTGAAGTAAGCCTGCGAAGGGGACTTGAAAGCGGGGCAGAATTTCAGGAAAACGATTGCAGGGGGTAGACTGGAATTGCCCTGAAAGCATAGGAAAAGAGGCAGAACGTCGACAATGATGCACTTGGCCAAAAAGGGCGTATGCGTTTTTTCCTGAATATATTCAGGAAAAAACGCATACGCCCTTTTTGGCCAACCAAGCAAGCCTGTAAATGAAATCTGCACTACAATGAAGTCTCACTGCCCCCCTGGCAAAAGGGCCATCTGAAAAAAGTGTAAAATCCAGAAAGGTAGGACAGGATATGGAGAACAGGGAGCCTTGTTATGCTGATTGGCAGGATGTAAATTGTCAGCAGCCACCCTGGAGAAGTGTATGGTGTTTCCTGAAACACGAAAGAAACAAAGCAACACAGCCTATGGCACTTCCACTTATGGTCCTATAGCTTACGGAAATTAACATCAAAAACAGACAGCCACCCCAATATTTGAGACGGCTGTGTTCACAAGAAGCTCGTCTACAGTATCAGGTAAATATCCCAGAAAGCAAAAAATGGATAAAGAACTTGTGGCACGTACGTACAATGCAATATCACTCAGCAATGAAATCTGTGTCATCAGGCCCATAGCGGCATAGTGAGTGGATGCAGGTACGGTGATTCTACGTGAACTACGTCACACAGAAAAAGAAACATCATAAGATATCACGAATACACGGAATGTATACTTGACTACACATGAACTGAATTACAAAATAGAAAAGGGTCTCAAATTTAGAAAACCAACTAGTGCTTGCTTATGGGGAAAGGTGCCTTGGGGTGCTGCATAAAACCAGAGACTGAAATTAGCACAGATAACTTTCCATAAGCCCAATATGTAATAGACAAGACCTACTCCTTGCTCAACGAAATGGACCCAACACCACATATTCAACGCCTAGGAATATACCTGACTAGGAAGAATCTTAAAACCCATGGATATATATGTCTCCGTAAGAGAATCAAGGGTGTGTACAGCGGCCGAAAGGCAGCAGTGAAAATCCGATAAATCCCATTATCAAAATAAATTTCGAAAACAAAACACAAAGACAGTGAAATAGAGAGCAATTCTTAAATAATTCACTCAGGGCATGTGATGCAACCGGGATTGACCACATCTACACCCAGAGCTGGTTGAGACATAAGGCTGGACACTTCAGGCTGATAGCATTGGTGAGTTTAGGTGAGCAAATGCACACCCTTTGAAGTCATACTGTATGGTACCTATTCCATGGGTCCCAACTCTTCAGGTTCAAGGGATTCTTCCTCCAGCTAAAACATGCATGTGAAACCCACAGTATGGTCCACCGTGTTATGGGGAAATGATTTAAAATGCATCTCAGTTTTCGTATCCTGGTCCTCGGGTTCACCATTCCAGATGATTTACTAACAGTCTCCCTGCTTGGAGAGTCAGTGCCTTTAACCTCCTGTTTGGCACAGCTTGCAATTTCTGTGCAAGATGAACAGGAATAGGGAGAACCAATGAGAGACTAGCTGTAGGTGTCTGCACGGGCAAATGTAACGCTCATTTCCCACCAGGAAGAGGAATTTACCAAAGGCTCAGCATGCCCTGCCCGAAACAGATTAGGGCCTGAAGCAATCCTGCGGTTTTGTGCCCAGTTCACAAGAAAGCGAGTTGAAGAAAGGAGCTCAGGGGCACTGTAATTCACAAACCTGCAGAGTTATAAATGACAGCTATCCTCCAAAAATATATTGAAGTAAGCCTGCGAAGGGGACTTGAAAGCGGGGCAGAATTTCTGGAAAACGATTGCAGGGGGTAGACTGGAATTGCCCTGAAAGCATAGGAAAAGAGGCAGAACGTCGACAATGATGCACTTGGCCAAAAAGGGCGTATGCGTTTTTTCCTGAATATATTCAGGAAAAAACGCATACGCCCTTTTTGGCCAACCAAGCAAGCCTGTAAAGGAAATCTGCACTACAATGAAGTCTCACTGCCCCCCGGGCAAGAGGGCCATCTGAAAAAAGTGTAAAATCCAGAAAGGTAGGACAGGATATGGAGAACAGGGAGCCTTGTTATGCTGATTGGCAGGATGTAAATTGCCAGCAGCCAGCCTGGAGAAGTGTATGGTGTTTCCTGAAACACATAAGAAACAAAGCAACACAGTCTATGGCACTTCCACTTATGGTCCTATAGCTTACGGAAATTAAAATCAAAAACAGACAGCCACCCCAATATTTGGGACGGCTGTGTTCACAAGAAGCTCGTCTACAGTAACAGGTAAATATCCCAGAAAGCAAAATATGGATAAAGAAGTTGTGGCACGTACGTACAATGCAATATCACTCAGCAATGAAATCTGTGTCATCAGGCCCGTAGCGGCATAGTGAGTGGATGCAGGTACGGTGATTCTACGTGAACTACGTCACACAGAAAAAGAAACATCATAAGATATCACTAATACACGGAATGTAAACTTGATTACACATGAACTGAATTACAAAACAGAACAGGGTCTCAAATTTAGAAAACCAACTAGTGCTTGCTTATGGGGAAAGGTGCCTTGGGGTGCTTCATAAAACCAGAGACTGAAATTAGCACAGATAACTTTCCATAAGCCAAATATGTAATAGAGAAGACCTACTCCTTGCTCAACGAAATGGACCCAACACCACATATTCAACGCCTAGGAATATACCTGACTAGGAAGAATCTTAAAACCCATGGATATATATGTCTCCGTAAGAGAATCAAGGGTGTGTACAGCGGCCGAAAGGCAGCAGTGAAAATCCGATAAATCCCATTATCAAAATAAATTTCGAAAACAAAACACAAAGACAGTGAAATAGAGAGCAATTCTTAAATAATTCACTCAGGGCATGTGATGCAACCGGGATTGACCACATCTACACCCAGAGCTGGTTGAGACATAAGGCTGGACACTTCAGGCTGATAGCATTGGTGAGTTTAGGTGAGCAAATGCACACCCTTTGAAGTCATACTGTATGGTACCTATTCCATGGGTCCCAACTCTTCAGGTTCAAGGGATTCTTCCTCCAGCTAAAACATGCATGTGAAACCCACAGTATGGTCCACCGTGTTATGGGGAAATGATTTAAAATGCATCTCAGTTTTCGTATCCTGGTCCTCGGGTTCACCATTCCAGATGATTTACTAACAGTCTCCCTGCTTGGAGAGTCAGTGCCTTTAACCTCCTGTTTGGCACAGCTTGCAATTTCTGTGCAAGATGAACAGGAATAGGGAGAACCAATGAGAGACTAGCTGTAGGTGTCTGCACGGGCAAATGTAACGCTCATTTCCCACCAGGAAGAGGAATTTACCAAAGGCTCAGCATGCCCTGCCCGAAACAGATTAGGGCCTGAAGCAATCCTGCGGTTTTGTGCCCAGTTCACAAGAAAGCGAGTTGAAGAAAGGAGCTCAGGGGCACTGTAATTCACAAACCTGCAGAGTTATAAATGACAGCTATCCTCCAAAAATATATTGAAGTAAGCCTGCGAAGGGGACTTGAAAGCGGGGCAGAATTTCTGGAAAACGATTGCAGGGGGTAGACTGGAATTGCCCTGAAAGCATAGGAAAAGAGGCAGAACGTCGACAATGATGCACTTGGCCAAAAAGGGCGTATGCGTTTTTTCCTGAATATATTCAGGAAAAAACGCATACGCCCTTTTTGGCCAACCAAGCAAGCCTGTAAAGGAAATCTGCACTACAATGAAGTCTCACTGCCCCCCGGGCAAGAGGGCCATCTGAAAAAAGTGTAAAATCCAGAAAGGTAGGACAGGATATGGAGAACAGGGAGCCTTGTTATGCTGATTGGCAGGATGTAAATTGCCAGCAGCCAGCCTGGAGAAGTGTATGGTGTTTCCTGAAACACATAAGAAACAAAGCAACACAGTCTATGGCACTTCCACTTATGGTCCTATAGCTTACGGAAATTAAAATCAAAAACAGACAGCCACCCCAATATTTGGGACGGCTGTGTTCACAAGAAGCTCGTCTACAGTAACAGGTAAATATCCCAGAAAGCAAAATATGGATAAAGAAGTTGTGGCACGTACGTACAATGCAATATCACTCAGCAATGAAATCTGTGTCATCAGGCCCGTAGCGGCATAGTGAGTGGATGCAGGTACGGTGATTCTACGTGAACTACGTCACACAGAAAAAGAAACATCATAAGATATCACTAATACACGGAATGTAAACTTGACTACACATGAACTGAATTACAAAACAGAACAGGGTCTCAAATTTAGAAAACCAACTAGTGCTTGCTTATGGGGAAAGGTGCGTTGGGGTGCTTCATAAAACCAGAGACTGAAATTAGCACAGATAACTTTCCATAAGCCAAATATGTAATAGACAAGACCTACTCCTTGCTCAACGAAATGGACCCAACACCACATATTCAACGCCTAGGAATATACCTGACTAGGAAGAATCTTAAAACCCATGGATATATATGTCTCCGTAAGAGAATCAAGCGTGTGTACAGCGGCATAAACGCAGCAGTGAAAATCCGATAAATCCCATTATCAAAATAAATTTCAAAAAAAAATCATAAAGACAGTGAAATAGAGAGCAATTCTTAAATAATTCACTCAGGGCATGTGATGCAACCGGGATTTAACACATCTACACCCAGAGCTGGTTGAGACATAAGGCTGGACACTTCAGGCTGATAGCATTGGTGAGTTTCGGTGAGCAAATGCAGACCCTTTGAAGTCATACTGCATGGTACCCATTCCATGGGTCCCAACTCTCCAGGTTCAAGGGATTCTTCCTCCAGCTAAAACATGCATGGGAAACCAAGAGTATCGTCCACCATGTGATTGGGAAATGATTTAAAATGCATCTCAGTTTTCGTATCCTGGTCCTCGGGTTCACCATTCCAGATGCTTTACTAACACTCTCCCCGCTTGGAGAGTCAGTGCCTTTAACCTCCTCTTTGGCACAGCTTGCAATTTCTGTGCAAAATGAACAGGAATAGGGAGAACCAATGAGAGACTAGCTGTAGGTGTCTGCACGGGCAAATGTAACGCTCATTGCCCACCAGGAAGAGGAATTAAACAAAGGCTCAGTGTGCCCTGCTGGAAACAGATTAGGGCCTGAAGCAATCCTGCGGTTTTGTGCCCAGCTCACAAGAAAGCGAGTTGAAGAAAGGAGCTCAGGGCACTGTAATTCACAAACCTGCAGAGTTATAAATGACAGCTTTCCTCCAAAATATATTGAAGTAAGCCTGCGAAGGGGACTTGAAAGCGGGGAGAATTTCAGGAAAACGATTGCAGGGGGTAGACTGGAATTGCCTGAAAGCATAGGAAAAAGAGGCAGAACGTCGACAATGATGCACTTGGCCAAAAGGGCGTATGCGTTTTTTCTGAATATATTCAGGAAAAACGCATACGCCCTTTTGGCCAACCAAGCAAGCCTGTAAATGAAATCTGCACTACAATGAAGTCTCACTGCCCCCCTGGCAAAAGGGCCATCTGAAAAAAGTGTAAAATCCAGAAAGGTAGGACAGGATATGGAGAACAGGGAGCCTTGTTATGCTGATTGGCAGGATGTAAAATTGCCAGCAGCCACCCTGGAGAAGTGTATGGTGTTTCCTGAAACACGAAAGAAACAAAGCAACACAGCCTATGGCACTTCCACTTATGGTCCTATAGCTTACGGAAATTAAAATCAAAAACAGACAGCCACCCCAATATTTGAAACGGCTGTGTTCACAAGAAGCTCGTCTACAGTATCAGGTAAATATCCCAGAAAGCAAAAAATGGATAAAGAACTTGTGGCACGTACGTACAATGCAATATCACTCAGCAATGAAATCTGTGTCATCAGGCCCATAGCGGCATAGTGAGTGGATGCAGGTACGGTGATTCTACGTGAACTACGTCACACAGAAAAAGAAACATCATAAGATATCACGAATACACGGAATGTAAACTTGACTACACATGAACTGAATTACAAAATAGAAAAGGGTCTCAAATTTAGAAAACCAACTAGTGCTTGCTTATGGGGAAAGGTGCCTTGGGGTGCTGCATAAAACCAGAGACTGAAATTAGCACAGATAACTTTCCATAAGCCCAATATGTAATAGACAAGACCTACTCCTTGCTCAACGAAATGGACCCAACACCACATATTCAACGCCTAGGAATATACCTGACTAGGAAGAATCTTAAAACCCATGGATATATATGTCTCCGTAAGAGAATCAAGGGTGTGTACAGCGGCCGAAAGGCAGCAGTGAAAATCCGATAAATCCATTATCAAAATAAATTTCGAAAACAAACACAAAGACAGTGAAATAGAGAGCAATTCTTAAATAATTCACTCAGGGCATGTGATGCAACCGGGATTGACCACATCTACACCCAGAGCTGGTTGAGACATAAGGCTGGACACTTCAGGCTGATAGCATTGGTGAGTTTAGGTGAGCAAATGCACACCCTTTGAAGTCATACTGTATGGTACCTATTCCATGGGTCCCAACTCTTCAGGTTCAAGGGATTCTTCCTCCAGCTAAAACATGCATGTGAAACCCACAGTATGGTCCACCGTGTTATGGGGAAATGATTTAAAATGCATCTCAGTTTTCGTATCCTGGTCCTCGGGTTCACCATTCCAGATGATTTACTAACAGTCTCCCTGCTTGGAGAGTCAGTGCCTTTAACCTCCTGTTTTGGCACAGCTTGCAATTTCTGTGCAAGATGAACAGGAATAGGGAGAACCAATGAGAGACTAGCTGTAGGTGTCCTGCACGGGCAAATGTAACGCTCATTTCCCACCAGGAAGAGGAATTTACCAAAGGCTCAGCATGCCCTGCCCGAAACAGATTAGGGCCTGAAGCAATCCTGCGGTTTTTGTGCCCAGTTCACAAGAAAGCGAGTTGAAGAAAGGAGCTCAGGGGCACTGTAATTCACAAACCTGCAGAGTTATAAATGACAGCTATCCTCCAAAAATATATTGAAGTAAGCCTGCGAAGGGGACTTGAAAGCGGGGCAGAATTTCAGGAAAACGATTGCAGGGGGTAGACTGGAATTGCCCTGAAAGCATAGGAAAAGAGGCAGAACGTCGACAATGATGCACTTGGCCAAAAAGGGCGTATGCGTTTTTTCCTGAATATATTCAGGAAAAAACGCATACGGCCCTTTTTGGCCAACCAAGCAAGCCTGTAAAGGAAATCTGCACTACAATGAAGTCTCACTGCCCCCCGGGCAAGAGGGCCATCTGAAAAAAGTGTAAAATCCAGAAAGGTAGGACAGGATATGGAGAACAGGGAGCCTTGTTATGCTGATTGGCAGGATGTAAATTGCCAGCAGCCAGCCTGGAGAAGTGTATGGTGTTTCCTGAAACACATAAGAAACAAAGCAACACAGTCTATGGCACTTCCACTTATGGTCCTATAGCTTACGGAAATTAAAATCAAAAACAGACAGCCACCCCAATATTTGGGACGGCTGTGTTCACAAGAAGCTCGTCTACAGTAACAGGTAAATATCCCAGAAAGCAAAATATGGATAAAGAAGTTGTGGCACGTACGTACAATGCAATATCACTCAGCAATGAAATCTGTGTCATCAGGCCCGTAGCGGCATAGTGAGTGGATGCAGGTACGGTGATTCTACGTGAACTACGTCACACAGAAAAAGAAACATCATAAGATATCACTAATACACGGAATGTAAACTTGACTACACATGAACTGAATTACAAAACAGAACAGGGTCTCAAATTTAGAAAACCAACTAGTGCTTGCTTATGGGGAAAGGTGCGTTGGGGTGCTTCATAAAACCAGAGACTGAAATTAGCACAGATAACTTTCCATAAGCCAAATATGTAATAGACAAGACCTACTCCTTGCTCAACGAAATGGACCCAACACCACATATTCAACGCCTAGGAATATACCTGACTAGGAAGAATCTTAAAACCCATGGATATATATGTCTCCGTAAGAGAATCAAGCGTGTGTACAGCGGCATAAACGCAGCAGTGAAAATCCGATAAATCCCATTATCAAAATAAATTTCAAAAAAAAATCATAAAGACAGTGAAATAGAGAGCAATTCTTAAATAATTCACTCAGGGCATGTGATGCAACCGGGATTTAACACATCTACACCCAGAGCTGGTTGAGACATAAGGCTGGACACTTCAGGCTGATAGCATTGGTGAGTTTCGGTGAGCAAATGCAGACCCTTTGAAGTCATACTGCATGGTACCCATTCCATGGGTCCCAACTCTCCAGGTTCAAGGGATTCTTCCTCCAGCTAAAACATGCATGGGAAACCAAGAGTATCGTCCACCATGTGATTGGGAAATGATTTAAAATGCATCTCAGTTTTCGTATCCTGGTCCTCGGGTTCACCATTCCAGATGCTTTACTAACACTCTCCCCGCTTGGAGAGTCAGTGCCTTTAACCTCCTCTTTGGCACAGCTTGCAATTTCTGTGCAAAATGAACAGGAATAGGGAGAACCAATGAGAGACTAGCTGTAGGTGTCTGCACGGGCAAATGTAACGCTCATTTCCCACCAGGAAGAGGAATTAACCAAAGGCTCAGCGTGCCCTGCCGGAAACAGATTAGGGCCTGAAGCAATCCTGCGGTTTTGTGCCCAGCTCACAAGAAAGCGAGTTGAAGAAAGGAGCTCAGGGGCACTGTAATTCACAAACCTGCAGAGTTATAAATGACAGCTATCCTCCAAAAATATATTGAAGTAAGCCTGCGAAGGGGAGTTGAAAGCGGGGCAGAATTTCAGGAAAACGATTGCAGGGGGTAGACTGGAATTGCCCTGAAAGCATAGGAAAAGAGGCAGAACGTCGACAATGATGCACTTGGCCAAAAAGGGCGTATGCGTTTTTTCCTGAATATATTCAGGAAAAAACGCATACGCCCTTTTTGGCCAACCAAGCAAGCCTGTAAATGAAATCTGCACTACAATGAAGTCTCACTGCCCCCCTGGCAAAAGGGCCATCTGAAAAAAGTGTAAAATCCAGAAAGGTAGGACAGGATATGGAGAACAGGGAGCCTTGTTATGCTGATTGGCAGGATGTAAATTGTCAGCAGCCACCCTGGAGAAGTGTATGGTGTTTCCTGAAACACGAAAGAAACAAAGCAACACAGCCTATGGCACTTCCACTTATGGTCCTATAGCTTACGGAAATTAACATCAAAAACAGACAGCCACCCCAATATTTGAGACGGCTGTGTTCACAAGAAGCTCGTCTACAGTATCAGGTAAATATCCCAGAAAGCAAAAAATGGATAAAGAACTTGTGGCACGTACGTACAATGCAATATCACTCAGCAATGAAATCTGTGTCATCAGGCCCATAGCGGCATAGTGAGTGGATGCAGGTACGGTGATTCTACGTGAACTACGTCACACAGAAAAAGAAACATCATAAGATATCACGAATACACGGAATGTATACTTGACTACACATGAATCGAATTACAAAATAGAAAAGGGTCTCAATTTAGAAAACCAACTAGTGCTTGCTTATGGGGAAAGGTGCCTTGGGGTGCTGCATAAAACCAGAGACTGAAATTAGCACAGATAACTTTCCATAAGCCCAATATGTAATAGACAAGACCTACTCCTTGCTCAACGAAATGGACCCAACACCACATATTCAACGCCTAGGAATATACCTGACTAGGAAGAATCTTAAAACCCATGGATATATATGTCTCCGTAAGAGAATCAAGGGTGTGTACAGCGGCCGAAAGGCAAGCAGTGAAAATCCGATAAATCCCACTTATCAAAATAAATTTGAAAACAAAACACAAAGACAGTGAAATAGAGAGCAATTCTTAATAATTCACTCAGGCATGTGATGCAACCGGGATTGACCACATCTACACCCAGAGCTGGTTGAGACATAAGGCTGGACACTTCAGGCTGATAGCATGGTGAGTTTAGGTGAGCAAATGCACACCCTTTGAAGTCATACTGTATGGTACCTATTCCATGGGTCCCAATCTTCAGGTTCAAGGGATTCTTCCTCCAGCTAAAACATGCATGTGAAACCCACAGTATGGTCACCGTGTTATGGGGAAATGATTTAAAATGCATCTCAGTTTTCGTATCCTGGTTCCTCGGTTCACCATTCCAGATGATTTACTAACAGTCTCCCTGCTTGGAGAGTCAGTGCCTTTAACCTCCTGTTTGGCACAGCTTGCAATTTCTGTGCAAGATGAACAGGATAGGGAGAACCAATGAGAGACTAGCTGTAGGTGTCTGCACGGGCAAATGTAACGCTCATTTCCCACCAGGAAGAGGAATTTACCAAAGGCTCAGCATGCCCTGCCCGAAACAGATTAGGGCCTGAAGCAATCCTGCGGTTTTTGTGCCCAGTTCACAAGAAAGCGAGTCTGAAGAAAGGAGCTCAGGGGCACTGTAATTCACAAACCTGCAGAGTTATAAATGACAGCTATCCTCCAAAAATATATTGAAGTAAGCCTGCGAAGGGGACTTGAAAGCGGGGCAGAATTTCTGGAAAACGATGTTGCAGGGGGTAGACTGGAATTGCCCTGAAAGCATAGGAAAAGAGGCCAGAAACGTCGACAATGATGCACTTGGCCAAAAAGGGCGTATGCGTTTTTTCCTGAATATATTCAGGAAAAAACGCATACGCCCTTTTTGGCCAACCAAGCAAGCCTGTAAAGGAAATCTGCACTACAATGAAGTCTCACTGCCCCCCCGGGCAAGAGGGCCATCTGAAAAAAGTGTAAAATCCAGAAAGGTAGGACAGGATATGGAAGAACAGGGAGCCTTGTTATGCTGATTGGCAGGATGTAAATTGCCAGCAGCCAGCCTGGAGAAGTGTATGGTGTTCCTGAAACACATAAGAAACAAAGCAACACAGTCTATGGCACTTCCACTTATGGTCCTATAGCTTACGGAAATTAAAATCAAAAACAGGACAGCCACCCCAATATTTGGGACGGCTGTGTTCACAAGAAGCTCGTCTACAGTAACAGGTAAATATCCCAGAAAGCAAAATATGGATAAAGAAGTTGTGGCACGTACGTACAATGCAATTATCCACTCAGCAATGAAACTCTGTGTCATCAGGCCCGTAGCGGCATAGTGAGTGGATGCAGGTACGGTGATTTACGTGAACTACGTCACACAGAAAAGAAACATCATAAGATATCACTAATACACGGAATGTAAACTTGACTACACATGAACTGAATTACAAAACAGAACAGGGTCTCAAATTTAGAAACCAACTAGTGCTTGCTTATGGGGAAAGGTGCGTTGGGGTGCTTCATAAACCAGAGACTGAAAATAGCACAGATAACTTTCCATAAGCCAAATATGTAATAGACAAGACCTACTCCTTGCTCAACGAAATGGACCCAACACCACATATTCAACGCCTAGGAATATACCTGACTAGGAAGAATCTTAAAACCCATGGATATATATGTCTCCGTAAGAGAATCAAGCGTGTGTACAGCGGCATAAACGCAGCAGTGGAAAATCCGATAAATCCCATTATCAAAATAAATTTCAAAAAAAAATCATAAAGACAGTGAAATAGAGAGCAATTCTTAAATAATTCACTCAGGGCATGTGATGCAACCGGATTTAACACATCTACACCCAGAGCTGGTTGAGACATTAAGGCTGGACACTTCAGGCTGATAGCATTGGTGAGTTTCGTGTGAGCAAATGCAGACCCTTTGAAGTCATACTGCATGGTACCATTCCATGGGTCCCAACTCTCCAGGTTCAAGGGATACTTCTCCAGCTAAAACATGCATGGGAAACCAAGAGTATCGTCTCCACCATGTGATTGGGAAATGATTTAAAATGCATCTCAGTTTTCGTATCCTGGTTCCTCGGGTTCACCATTCCAGATGCTTTACTAACACTCTCCCCGCTTGGAGAGTCAGTGCCTTTAACCTCCTCTTTGGCACAGCTTGCAATTTCTGTGCAAAATGAACAGGAATAGGCGAGAACCAATGAGAGACTAGCTGTAGGTGTCTGCACGGGCAAATGTAACGCTCATTGCCCACCAGGAAGAGGAATTAAACAAAGGCTCAGTGTGCCCTGCTGGAAACAGATTAGGGCCTGAAGCAATCCTGCGGTTTTGTGCCCAGCTCACAAGAAAGCGAGTTGAAGAAAGGAGCTCAGGGGCACTGTAATTCACAAACCTGCAGAGTTATAAATGACAGCTTTCCTCCAAAAATATATTGAAGTAAGCCTGCGAAGGGGACTTGAAAGCGGGGCAGAATTTCAGGAAAACGATTGCAGGGGGTAGACTGGAATTGCCCTGAAAGCATAGGAAAAGAGGCAGAACGTCGACAATGATGCACTTGGCCAAAAAGGGCGTATGCGTTTTTTCCTGAATATATTCAGGAAAAAACGCATACGCCCTTTTTGGCCAACCAAGCAAGCCTGTAAATGAAATCTGCACTACAATGAAGTCTCACTGCCCCCCTGGCAAAAGGGCCATCTGAAAAAAGTGTAAAATCCAGAAAGGTAGGACAGGATATGGAGAACAGGGAGCCTTGTTATGCTGATTGGCAGGATGTAAATTGCCAGCAGCCACCCTGGAGAAGTGTATGGTGTTTCCTGAAACACGAAAGAAACAAAGCAACACAGCCTATGGCACTTCCACTTATGGTCCTATAGCTTACGGAAATTAAAATCAAAAACAGACAGCCACCCCAATATTTGAGACGGCTGTGTTCACAAGAAGCTCGTCTACAGTATCAGGTAAATATCCCAGAAAGCAAAAAATGGATAAAGAACTTGTGGCACGTACGTACAATGCAATATCACTCAGCAATGAAATCTGTGTCATCAGGCCCATAGCGGCATAGTGAGTGGATGCAGGTACGGTGATTCTACGTGAACTACGTCACACAGAAAAAGAAACATCATAAGATATCACGAATACACGGAATGTAAACTTGACTACACATGAACTGAATTACAAATAGAAAAGGGTCTCAAATTTAGAAAACCAACTAGTGCTTGCTTATGGGGAAAGGTGCCTTGGGGTGCTGCATAAACCAGAGACTGAAATTAGCACAGATAACTTTCCATAAGCCAATATGTAATAGAGAAGACCTACTCCTTGCTCAACGAAATGGACCCAACACCACATATTCAACGCCTAGGAATATACCTGACTAGGAAGAATCTTAAAACCCATGGATATATATGTCTCCGTAAGAGAATCAAGGGTGTGTACAGCGGCCGAAAGGCAGCAGTGAAAATCCGATAAATCCCATTATCAAAATAAATTTCGAAAACAAAACACAAAGACAGTGAAATAGAGAGCAATTCTTAAATAATTCACTCAGGGCATGTGATGCAACCGGGATTGACCACATCTACACCCAGAGCTGGTTGAGACATAAGGCTGGACACTTCAGGCTGATAGCATTGGTGAGTTTAGGTGAGCAAATGCACACCCTTTGAAGTCATACTGTATGGTACCTATTCCATGGGTCCCAACTCTTCAGGTTCAAGGGATTCTTCCTCCAGCTAAAACATGCATGTGAAACCCACAGTATGGTCCACCGTGTTATGGGGAAATGATTTAAAATGCATCTCAGTTTTCGTATCCTGGTCCTCGGGATCACATTCCAGATGATTTACTAACAGTCTCCCTGCTTGGAGAGTCAGTGCCTTTAACCTCCTGTTTGGCACAGCTTGCAATTTCTGTGCAAGATGAACAGGAATAGGGAGAACCAATGAGAGACTAGCTGTAGGTGTCTGCACGGGCAAATGTAACGCTCATTTCCCACCAGGAAGAGGAATTTACCAAAGGCTCAGCATGCCCTGCCCGAAACAGATTAGGGCCTGAAGCAATCCTGCGGTTTTGTGCCCAGTTCACAAGAAAGCGAGTTGAAGAAAGGAGCTCAGGGGCACTGTAATTCACAAACCTGCAGAGTTATAAATGACAGCTATCCTCCAAAAATATATTGAAGTAAGCCTGCGAAGGGGACTTGAAAGCGGGGCAGAATTTCAGGAAAACGATTGCAGGGGGTAGACTGGAATTGCCCTGAAAGCATAGGAAAAGAGGCAGAACGTCGACAATGATGCACTTGGCCAAAAAGGGCGTATGCGTTTTTTCCTGAATATATTCAGGAAAAAACGCATACGCCCTTTTTGGCCAACCAAGCAAGCCTGTAAAGGAAATCTGCACTACAATGAAGTCTCACTTGCCCCCCCGGGCAAGAGGGCCATCTGAAAAAAGTGTAAAATCCAGAAAGGTAGGACAGGATATGGAGAACAGGGAGCCTTGTTATGCTGATTGGCAGGATGTAAATTGCCAGCAGCCAGCCTGGAGAAGTGTATGGTGTTTCCTGAAACACATAAGAAACAAAGCAACACAGTCTATGGCACTTCCACTTATGGTCCTATAGCTTACGGAAATTAAAATCAAAAACAGACAGCCACCCCAATATTTGGGACGGCTGTGTTCACAAGAAGCTCGTCTACAGTAACAGGTAAATATCCCAGAAAGCAAAATATGGATACAGAAGTTGTGGCACGTACGTACAATGCAATATCACTCAGCAATGAAATCTGTGTCATCAGGCCCGTAGCGGCATAGTGAGTGGATGCAGGTACGGTGATTCTACGTGAACTACGTCACACAGAAAAAGAAACATCATAAGATATCACTAATACACGGAATGTAAACTTGACTACACATGAACTGAATTACAAAACAGAACAGGGTCTCAAATTTAGAAAACCAACTAGTGCTTGCTTATGGGGAAAGGTGCGTTGGGGTGCTTCATAAAACCAGAGACTGAAATTAGCACAGATAACTTTCCATAAGCCAAATATGTAATAGACAAGACCTACTCCTTGCTCAACGAAATGGACCCAACACCACATATTCAACGCCTAGGAATATACCTGACTAGGAAGAATCTTAAAACCCATGGATATATATGTCTCCGTAAGAGAATCAAGCGTGTGTACAGCGGCATAAACGCAGCAGTGAAAATCCGATAAATCCCATTATCAAAATAAATTTCAAAAAAAAATCATAAAGACAGTGAAATAGAGAGCAATTCTTAAATAATTCACTCAGGGCATGTGATGCAACCGGGATTTAACACATCTACACCCAGAGCTGGTTGAGACATAAGGCTGGACACTTCAGGCTGATAGCATTGGTGAGTTTCGGTGAGCAAATGCAGACCCTTTGAAGTCATACTGCATGGTACCCATTCCATGGGTCCCAACTCTCCAGGTTCAAGGGATTCTTCCTCCAGCTAAAACATGCATGGGAAACCAAGAGTATCGTCCACCATGTGATTGGGAAATGATTTAAAATGCATCTCAGTTTTCGTATCCTGGTCCTCGGGTTCACCATTCCAG